>NW_020954720.1:9845652-9986229 GCF_900497805.2 Vombatus ursinus
AAGAAAAGAAAAGAAAAGAAAAGAAAAGAAAAGAAAAGAAAAGAAAAAAGTCTCCTCTTGACTTTTTTGTTGGCTATGCTGTTCCAGAATTTAATTCGACGTGTTATTTTAAAGTTGTTCGGATGGGAATGTCGGGAGAATTTGGCTAGAATGCTTCCTCTATTCTGGCATCTTAGCACTACTGCTTTCAGGAACTTTCAGAACTCTTTGAATGACACTGAACTTCTCCCAAAACGAAAGACCCATCTTTTTGATATCAATATTCTACCAATGTGCTATGTAATTGTGAAATATGGAAAATATTCTACAGATCTGAAAATGAGTATCACACAGAAGACAAGAGAATCATGTGATCAGTTTGGGCAGGGTACAACGCATAATAAATAAGGAAAAAGAATATGAGTAAAAAAGGGTGCCATTAGTGAAATGCATGATAGAAAAAGAAGACAGGCTGGTCACACGGTACAGAGAACAATATGGAGGAACAATCCTAGATTGTGCCCATCACTGGCAAGCCAGTCACACAGACTGTGAAATTTTAGGGTGACACTTTAGAGACCCCTCTCCTGGATCACTACCTTGTTGTGGCAGAGGGACTTGCCCAGCTTAGTGAAACTGTGAATGATGCTATGCAGTGTTACCCAAGACAGAAAGGTCACAATGGAGAGTTCTGACAAAAGGTGATCTCCTGGAGAAGGGAATGGCAAAACACTCCTGTATCTTTGCCAAGAAAACCCATGGATAATATTATTATGCTAAAAGATATGACATCAGAATGGCATACTGTTGTCCCCGGGGTCATGAAAAATCAGACACTCCTGAACAACTGAACAACAACTTTGGTGACCCCTAGAAGGGCAGCTAGGTGGCACAGTGTAGTCAGGCAGACTCATCTTTGTGAGTTCAAATCTGGCCATAGACACTTACTACCTGCGTGACCCTGGGCAAGTCACTTAACCCCGTAGGCCTCAGTTTCCTCATCTGTAAAATGAATTGGACAAAGAAATAGTGAACCATCCCAGTATCTTTGCCAAGAAAACCTTAAATGGGGTCCCAAAGAGTGGGGCAGCTAAGTGGCGCAGTGGATAGAGCACTGGGTCTGAAGTCAGGAAGACTCATCTTTTCTGAGTTCAAATCAGGCTTGACACTAACTAGCTATGTGATCCTAAGCAAGACACTTTACCCTATTTCCCTCAGTTTCCTCATATAAAATCAGCTGGAAAAGGAAATGGCAAACCACTCCAGTATTTTTACCAAGAAAACCCCAAATGGGGTCATGAAGAGTCAGACACAACTGAAATGACTGAACAACAAGTTCTTTCCCCACTTGAGGGATTTTCAAGCCCAAAGTAGAACTACTTGTAGTTTATAGTGACTATAAAGGTCCTTATAAAAGGTGGGTCTCACTAAAAGGGTTGATTGCTTGGATAATTAGCAATGCTGAGTTTTCTTTTGGCATGAAGGGATGTCAATCACAAGGTAGTATGGCAGCTATAGAGTGACTGTATAGTCAGTCAGTCAGCTATGGCATCTTTTAAATGGGACGGTAAAAGAATATGTACATTTCTCAGCACAATATGGAATTTTTACCAAAAATGACTATGTAAGGCAGAGAGATATTGCAGGGAAATGCAAAAAGGCAGAAATATTCTATACATCTTTTATAGACCATACTGAAATAAAAATAGAAATTGCTTCAGGAACAACAAACAAAAGATACAGACTTTAAGAAATCTTAAATAATAATGGAGTTAAAGAACAAATGATAGAAATAATTAATAACTATGTAAAAGAAAATAAAAATGATAAAACATACCAAAATTTCCAGGAAGCAGTTAAAGCAATCTTGAAAGGAAAAATCTGGAGACAGAATGTTTTGTGTGAGAAATAAGTGAAGAGGTCAGTGTCTCTGGATCAAAGAATATATGGAGAGTCCTATATGGATCTCTGGTAAGATACTCGGTGGTCTAAAACAGGGGAAAATTTTCTTGACTGTTTATGAGCTTGAAAGGGTATACTTGCTCTATGGTTTCACTAACAATCTTTATGACTCCTAAGACCAAGGTTCCCCTCCTTTGCTACCGCTACCTTATATGTGCTGTCTCTCCCTACTAGGATGTAAACATCTTGAACCAGAGATTGTCTCACTTTTGTAATATAGGTAACTACACATGGGTTATATTTTTTAAAAATGGCAAATATGAAGAATGTAGAGAAATAAGGAAAGACTTATTAAAAATAATGCAAACTACATTGGCAAAACATACACATTGATTATGACTATGAATATTAAAAACAGCAGTAACATTTTATGAACATATAGATAGAAAAGAGACTACTCAGGTACGCAGATCAAATTTTTTTTCTTTTAGAATGTTTTCTTAAAGTTTATATTTTATCTCCCTTTTCTCCCTCAGTATGAAAACGTTAGCTTTGATTTCTTGGCTTTATTTAGAGTACCTATATTACATGTATCTCTTTGTTCAAATAAATACAAGGCAAATTAATCTGTGAAAAAGTAAATAGCTTATTCTATTGGAATAAAAGGATGAGACTTCTATACTGTCTAGTTTCTCCTGAAATTTGTTCAGCTTCATATTTTCCTTTTGTTTTTTAAATCTTTCAGTTAAACTTACGCAAAACTGATAAAGGGATATTGTGATATCATATGTGATTATTGTGTTACTATCTATTTATTGTCTTCTTATTACTCAGATAATGTTTCCTTTGCAATTAGGATGCTAAGGCATTTAGAGAGTATAAGTTTATTACTGATACAGGTTTGTTGTCTATGGTTCCTTTCAGCATAATATAGTTTCCTTGTCTGTCCTTTTTTATTTTTTGAATGTTTGTTTTTGCTTTTCCAGACAGCATAACTGTAACTCCTGCCTTTTGAAATTCACTTGGTACGTTGCAAAAAAAAAAAAAAATTTTCTATCCCTTCAGTTTTATTTTTTGTATGTCTGTTTTTTAAATGTGTTTCTTATAAGCAACAGAATGTAGGGTTTTGTTTTATTATCCAACATTATTCTTTTTCATTATATTGGATTGTTTAATATCCATTTACATTTAAAGTTATGAGATATAGGTTTATATTTTCTTCTATCTGTCTCTATTCTAATACTGCTTTTTTTTTCAAGTTATAGATTTCCCCCCTTTTCTGATATATACACAGTATTATGTTCCTTCAGTTACTTTAATTTTTTTTAAGGAGCTCCTGTTCCCATTGGCTCTATTCCCCTGATTCCTCTCTCTCATTTGTTACTCCTTTCCCTGTGGAATTTTGCATATTATTTTTTCTCTTGCTTTTATCTGATTTAACCCAACTCTTTTTTCCTCTTAGTCTAACTTCCCCTTTCTTCTCCTCCCCTTCAACCAGTCTTGTTCATTTGTGGTTTTTTTAATTCTTTTTTTTTTTGTGCTTCTTTCCAGAAAGAATTTCTCTCACTCTATTATCCATCCTCTTTGTCTGTCTTCTTAGACCCTCGTTCTCTGACTCATGACCACTGTAATTATCTGGTCTCTGTCTTTTCTCTGCATGCCTCATGCATCCAAATCTTCCAGTGTATCCATTCGAGGTTCTTGCCTCTAGGCAGTTTCTACCACTACCTTTTAGAGCTCGTCACATGTATTCTTTTCCACTATGCCTCGCTCCTAAAAAAATGTCAATTTCTATAGGTGACAGAGAGGACATTGCCCCATGGTAAGGTCCCTTCCCTTCCACATCCCTGATTATGCAGACCATTGATCTATACACTTCACTGGTTACCTTTTTTTTCATATTTGCCTCAAAATCGCCTCTTTATTCTCCTTCTCCCTTCCCCTCCCCTTACTTTCACGTACCCTCTCGTGTTATAATGTAGTCCCAGTCTCACAATTTTTATTTCTGTTTTGAACCATTCAGTAGTGGTTCCATGTTCTCATATTCCACAAAGTCCTTTACCTCATCAACTATCGAATCATTTCCTTTTGTTTTATAGTATTTATTAATAGATGCCTGAACTCATTTATTAAATCTGGAGATTATATTTCCTTCTGTTGTTAATGTTTTCCTGGTTGATTTATCTGCTTATTTTTAAGGTCTCTGTATTTTCCTCTTCTTGAGATCTTTGGTAATTTCCGTCTTTTTTCCCCCTATTGCTCACTTTTTGAGTCCCTCCCCTCTGGCTGTGTTTTCTATGGGGGATGGATTCAAAGCATCTCAGCTTCCTCCCACACATGATTCACCAGCCCAGGTCTCTTCCCTGAGTGATTTTTGGGTGGTCAGAACTGGCCCCACCTGGATGTTGCACTCCTTCCCCTCAGGCTTTGTGGAGTGCTGTACAGCCCCTCCATGGAGATTACAGGGGAAAGTCAGAACAACTAAAAATATCTTGGCAGATTCTGGAGGTTTTGTGATTGATCATTAAGGAGTTTAGAACTCCTCCTTACAACCCTGGTCACTCTTTTCTCCCACTCCCTTTGCTTGAGTCAGGAGGGTATCTATTAACCCCTCTCATAGGAGAAGAGAGTTTCACCCTTTACCCCTCACTTTTGATTTTACCCTCTCCCTGGGAAAGGAAGGAGAGGGGAGGGGCAGCAGCTACAGCATGGGCCCCACTGGCAATGGCCTTGGGCTCTGGGGCAACCTTTGCCCGGAAGCATCACCCAGGTTCAGTACAACTTGCTCAAGGTAAAGAAGCTGGCCTCTGAACTTGGGGAAGCATGCTCTTTTAAATTTGTAGCTTTAACTGTTAAGGATGTGATGTTGATTCTCTGTGTAAAGTAATTCGGAAGTGCATTTAACAAAACTGAAGACATCTGATTGGTAATGGGTTTCTTTCAAGTTTCAAATTGGTGAACTTTCTGCATCAGTTATGTCAAGCAACTTTTCATAACCTGGTTACTGCTAAAATAATTTACTATTGTTGGTTATTGTTTTAATGTGTAAATTAGCCAAAAAGCTTGTTTGGGTTATGTATGGTTTGCTGAGAATTTGCAAGTGTATAGAAATCTCTAATGATCGGCTTTTTACATTAGGATAAATTTAAGTTTGAGATGTAAATCCTGGAAAAGTTTTTCCTAAGCTGTGATTAGTAAAACTTGCTGTTTGAAGTAAAAGCTCATAGGATTTTATTTTGAGTTGTCTGATGGGTCACAATTCATCTGAGAGAAATGCCACAAGCTACTCAGAGAGGGTGATACTGGTGGGTAATCAGCATTGGGAAAAGCTGAGAGGACAATTTTAGCCTCAGTCTAAGATGGGATCCTCCTGGCTCAGTTTCCCCATTATGTTCCTTTGAAAGGGAATGTTACCCACCTGGCTATTCCTGAGTCTGGCTATGAGGTGGATTTGATACTGCATGGTTGGAAAACTGAATTATCTGAGTCCAAACAAAGCTAAGGATGTTTTATTCTCTCAAAGTTGGGCCCTAATTCAAGTTCCTGCTTTATATCTGGGCCCTGCATTTTTTCTGTCAGATTTATGTTTTCCAGACTAGGGGCCATTCATCTACAGTTGGTAGCAAACAAGTACCAGCCAATGTCCCCACATTGTTCCCTGGATACAACCTGTGCTTGGTTCCAGTCAACCTCCTCTTTGGGACCCCCTCGAAGCAGGGATAGCTATACGCCCCTTGCCAGCAGGAAGCAGTTTCAGAAACTGAGACCTTCACCCCTTACTCCAAAAGAATTTGGGTCCCATTTGTTTGAGGGGGTAATGATGGGGTTGGGATCTGGGCCCCAGAAAGGAAAAACCCTGGACTTTCCCACAAGGCCAAATCTCTGGTGTTTCCCTGAGGCTATAATCCCATCAACTGGCCTTTCATTGTGGGCCTCCCTATGGCCCCAGGCCATTTCTCCATTCTCTCTTGGCCATGTGGTCCAGGTCCCTGGCGTTCTATTACTTCATGCCCCCCCACCCCAGACCACTTGGCCACTCCTAGATCCCTCCCATAGTCTTTCTGTATATAAGGTCCATCTTGTCTCCATTAAGATGCTTAGATTCTTAAAATCTAGTCATGCTAGGATTCTTATAATCTAGCCACTGCTTACTCATGTTCAGACTCCTTAAGAGTCTGCCCAATATCTTGGATGTTCTAATAAACCTTGTTTTTGGCTGAAAAAAAAAAGTGATCCTTCGACTGAATCCAAACTTCACGGAATAAATCCCCTTAATAAAAGGATTTGTTTTGTAAAACTTGGACTTAGTCAAAAGGCTGCACCCACAGGCCGCAGGTTCCCCATCCCTGGCTAGATAAAGAGTGCGACTATGCCAGTTCAAATTCAATGTAGAAAAGATTTTGTGGGACACAAAGCCAGCTTGTTGAGTAGTGTACATTGTAAAAAACACTAACAGTTGTATTGATGGCAGAAATTACTAAGTAATGCAATTAGTAGCACTACTCTCAACACATCCATGTTGGAGGTGTGTGCTATGGAGGCTGTTTATTTAAGCTAAATAAGGAGACATAGTGAAAACAGAAAGAATTTAAAATTCTTTCAACAGAAAAACTTTTTAATGATTAAGTAACCATTAAGCATATCCTCTATTTGTGCTGGATTTAAAATTATGATCATAACTTACATTTTTATATTTGCTTACAGTATATAAAGTATTTCCCCTACAGTAACCATGGGAAGTATGTAGTAAAGTACCATTATCCCCACTTTTTTGAATGAGAAGGCTGAGGTTCAAGAGAGCAAGGGACTTGCCCATATACACAGCTATTAAGTGTCAAGCTAGGTTGTGAACCCAGGTCTTTTGATACTAAGAGTACCCTTGCCACTAAAAAAATTCTGCCTTCTCTATAAAAGTATAAAATATGATACCTACAAGCAGAGAGTTTAAAATCAAGCTGAGAGAGGAAAAAAAAACTTACATGTATGAAATAACATTGAACAATAACAGAATAGAGCACATAATGAAATATTAAATCGTGAGGTACAGAATACAAATGTTGAAAGAATTCAGAAAAAGGCTGGGTTCTTTATGGAAGACTGCAAGGGTAAGGCTGGAGTTTATGAGGGCCTTGAAGGACAGGCAATATTTGGTTACAGAAAAGGCAGAGTGGAAGGCACTACAATTGATGAGCACAAGATAGAAACAGTAAAGAAACAGAAACGAGTATTAAGCAATGAGAAGTTCAGCAAGAAAGGGCCATTGGTGGAATTGCAGACAAATAAGGTGGAATAAAAGTTGAGTGTGGACAGAATGATGGACATTAAAAGTCAAGTGGAAGGTTTTAGATTGGAAATAGTGAAAAAAGGAATGCTAATGAAGATCTTTCACCAGTGGAGGATCATGGACACAGTGTTTAAAAACACCTGGTCTGGATGGATGTCTGGTCAATATGTTAACTAAAAAGAGGTAGGTTTCCCAGCTCTTACAGACTTAGTAATCCACCAAAATCCTGAAATTCATATCATATCAAATAATGACTGAGAAATCCAATGAAAAACTATATAAGCAAAGCTCATTTTACTACACTTTGCTTTACTGTGCTTCACAGATATTGCTTTTATTTTATTTTTACAAATTAAAGGTTTGTGGCAGCTTTGTGTCAAGCACATCTATTAGTAACATTTTCCAAACAGTATTAGCCTGTGTCACGTTTAGGTACTGTTTGCAATATTTCAAACTTTTTCATTATTATTATATAATATTACATTATTATTACATATGCTATAGTGATCTATGATCAGTTACCTTTGATGTTACTAACGTAACTATTTTGGGGCTCCACTAACCACACCCATGTAAGATGGTAAACTTAACTGATAAATGTTTGTGTTCTGACTGCTCCTGACTGGTCATTCCCCTTTCTTTCTCCATTTCCTTGGGCCTTCCTATTCTCTCAGTCATAATAATATTGAAATTAGGTCAGTTAATAAGCTCACAATGGCCTTTAAGTGCTGAAGTGAAAGACAGGGTCAATTGATGTGGCAAACTTCATTGTTGTGTTATTTTAAGAAAGCCACAGTCAATCCCAACTTTCAGCAACCATCAGTCTGATCTGTCAGCAGCCATCAACATCCAATAGAAGCAAAGCTTTCAGTGATGAAGACAATGCTCCTCTGAATTCTTTCAATGCTTGTACAGTATAACTCATGACTGATAATTACAGACTGTTACATTATTCACTGTTACTTCATGCATGTTGATTTGCAGATAGACTGGGTTTCCTAAAGAGAGGTCTTCCCATCACTGTGCCCTCTGAGGAGAGGGGCTGTGTCCTGTGTGAGGGGCAATCTGGACCTCTCCCTTTGCCAGTAGATGTGCCATGTGGACTGTATATATGTCTCTGAGAAAGGTAAGACAGCTAAAGAACAAGTTACCTTTACTATTTATGGATTCAGGTAAAAACCCTTTGCATTTTCAGGTGTTTTAAATAAAACTTGTCACTATACTGTTGTCTTAGCCTAAGTCTCTTTTTTTATGCTGAAATGGGTCCATCTCCTCAATTGACACATGGTTTACACAGGCTAGGGAGAAAATATGCTTTAACAGAATCCATTTACAAATAACGTACTGATTATTAACAAATTTATATTTTCTAAAGCAGTTCAACTAAAAGCTATATCTGGGACTACTTTGCTAGCTATTAATTTTGAAATAGGGTTGAAACTACTTTGTGGCCATTGAAAATCATTTCCCTGAGTTTCCTCTTTCCCTAATTATTAATTTATATGTGCCCCATAAGCATTTCTGGGATTCACTGAATAATAACAATAGCTAGCATTTATAGAACATCTACTATGTGCTTGGCATTTTGCATTATGCTGTACAATTAGTACAAAATTCCTGGATATGACTTGGTTTTAATTACTGAATGTAGCAGAATACAAAGAAAATGACTAACAAATAGCTGGGATTTAATATATACTTGTTGTTTGAGCAAATTAAATATCATCTTGTGGTAGTAAGAGTGTTGGAGTAAAGTCAAGAAATTGAAATTTATTTATTTTTTAATTTATTTTTGCTTTCTGGTGAGGCAATTGGGGTTAAGTGACATGTCCACACAGTCACACAGCTAGTGACTGTTATGTGTCTGAGGCCGGATTTGAACTTAGGTCCTTCTGACTCTAGGGCCAGTGCTCTATCCACTGCACCACCAAGAAACTGAAATTTAACAGAAATAAATGTAAACCTGTACACTTGCTTTCAAAAATCAACTACACAAATACAGGATGATGGAAGACTTAGTCTGTCAACAATTTTTATGAAAAGATTTGGAGATTGTACAGGCACCTTTAATAATTAAATGGGATTTTTTGTCTTCCCCCAAGGCAATGAGGTTAGGTGACTGCCCAGGGTCACACAGCTAGTAAGTGGCAAGTGTCTGAGGCCAGATTTGAACTCAGGTCCTCCTGACTCCAGGGCTGGTGTTCTATCCATTGCACCATCTAGCTGCCCCTTTAAATGGGATTTTTTAAAAACTATATTTGAAGTTGAATCTAATTAATTTATTCAGTAAAAACTTATTAAGTACTTGGTATATGTATTTGGTACTACTGTATACTGTACACTATTTTATGTCTCTACTATGTGAAGTCTAGGAGAGATAGCGACTTTAGATAAGACCCTGTCTCTGATGGTCACGAATTATATATATTCTAAGGCAAGAGTTCTTATTCTTAACTATTTATTTTTTTTTTCTCATGAATCCCTTTGGTGGTGAACTCTATGGATACTTTCTCAGAATAATGTTGTTTTAAAAAAAGTTGTAACTAAAGGAAACACTAAATTTCAGTTACAGTTTAGTGAAAATAAAGATGTAAATTTTTTCCCATCCTGAGCTCATGGACCTCTTGAAATCCATCCAGAAATCACAGATTAAGAAGCTCCAAGACACAGATAATGCCAAGACACATGATAAGTGTGCTAGAGAATTAAAAAAAAATATGTGAAGCTCTAGGGTTAAGCAGAGTTGTTACTGACAAGGCAATCAAGTCAGTCTCATGGGAGAAGGTAGCATTTGAGCTGGTTTTTGAATGATGGGTAAAAATTTGATAGGCAAAGAACAGAGAGGGCATTTTAGGCAGAGGAAATTGTGGAAGTAAAGGTAAAGAGGAGAGAGGTCACAGAACCTGTTCTGGGAGCAGTGTTCAGTCTGACTGATTTCTAAGATGCATTCCAACTCTAATTTCTATGATTCTATCACATATGTTTTTTAATTCAGACTTTCCTTTCCTCTAATTGCTCTGAATCAGCATGATTTATACAAAGGAAATCAACGTTAAAAGCTTAAAGTAGTATTATAGTCTGTCTTCAGTTTTTTATATCACAAAATCAAATACCTAGGCACATGAGACTCTCATTGAAATCAAGGTAACTGCAAATATTCTGGTTATGTGAAATGTGAGAAACTTTTAAAGAGAATCTGATGATCTTTCTTCCCATCAACACGAGCACTCAGGTTCTGGCCCTTTCCCCCTCTCTTGACTACTGAGATAGTCTCCTAACCGGTCTCAGGAATGAGAGGATCATTGATTCAGAGCTAGAAGCCTCACCATTTGTTTCTCTAATCTTTCTCCTCTCCCAATTCATACTGACAGATGTTGTAAGTATTTTTGAAGTACAAGTCTAACTAGGTAGCTCCCCTGCTTAGGAAGCTTTCAACCAATGGTTCCCCATTGCCTCTGGGAGAAAATACAAACTCTTCTATTTGGAATAGAAAGGCCTTCATAATCAGATTCCAAACTATCTCTCTAGGTTGCTTACACATTCTTCCTCCTCACACACTGCATATTCCAGGCAAATTGTCCTCCTTGCTTTTCTTTGTGCTTAACCTCTCACACAGGAATACTCCCTCTCTCCTCTTGACTGCCTACTACAACTCCCAGCTTCCTTCAAGACAGAGCTCACCTCTTTCGACAGGGATTTCCTGATGTCTCTAGTGGTTAATATTCTTCGTGTGAAATTATACTTTTTTTGTACATATCTTATATTTACCCATTTATGAAAATGTAGTGTTCTGGTCCAAAGTAAACTCCTTGAGGGCAGGCACTGTCTCACTTTTGTATTTGTAAATCCGTTCTTTAGCATAGTGCTTAGTTCCCACATTGTAGGCATTTAACAAATGCTTATTGATTTAAGAATATTATTCCTATCGTCTTAAAAGTAATTTATGAAGAAAACACACTTTCAAAATACAGATTTTCCATGAAAAATTTCCATAAAAAAGTTTTCATTTTGTGTTTAACCACAAATCTGTACTACCTTTTATTGAATAAAGCATTGTTTATAGCAAGAATGATGATATTAATAAGGTACCATTTTCTCTATTATTATGTAACTGGACAGGGATGTGGTGATGAGCCTAGAGTCCTATGACAATGCTTCCTCATGCCCAGGAGATGACCTTAGGAAGACTCTCCCAGCATAAACTCTGGCAGGTTCTACCAGACTGAAAGGCTTTGAATATATTCTCAGTGACAGATTGTGTCTATCTTACAAGGACCAACCCAGATAGGTACAAAGAGGATCATCACAAAGAGGCAGGCTACTGGGTGATTAATTCTTTGGTTCTGGCAACCTGTGAAATAAGGAAAAATACAAAATGGTCCTTAGTACTGTATGATTCACTCAAAGTATTTAAAAGAAAAAAAGAGATCTTGAGGCTATTTTTCAATCCATTAGAATCACTTGCAGTAGATTAATTTAGTCATGGACATAGGGTAGGTCCCCTTTTCTTGCTGCTTTCTGAAAATTTCCATACTGCAAGCTTTTACTCTCAATTTGATTTAACTCTATTCTTCCAAAAATACTTCGTTACATGAGACATGGTTAAACCAGTTAGACATAATTGAGGGAGGGAGAACCTGCCCACTATAAAACACAAGCTCTTCAGCTGCCTCACTGAGATGCCCTGAAGTGAAGGCATCTATGATCCCTTGTGTAAGTGCAGACTACCTGTTCCTTACTAACAAGAAAGATGGAGAGCTTAGGGAATGGAATCTTGGTTATATCTTTCCCTCCCTGCTCCTATTCCCCCATATTCCTATCCCTTGGGTGGTTTGCTTTAGGTCTTAAGCCTTCCCTTTTTTTGAGTTAAAACTGACTGTAATAAAGGGTCTACTGCTGTATACATTACTGTTCTGTCAGGTTCTTTTGTGAAAGTCCTGTAACTGCTATTAAGGACTCGGAGAGTCCTAGCTTCAGTAATGAGGATTGCAGAGTCATGAAAAAAGCAAAGAGTGCTAAGACTCAAACAGATTTTATATCATCTATAGGCATTACTTTAATTGTGGAGTAAATGAATCACAGCAATCTTGATATTTTCATTATAAATGTGACTAGAAGACTAAGTGAAGTCCCAGCTAGAAAGAAGTATGACTTAAAGTTTTTTTTCCTTGAAAAGCCATAAATAAGACATTAATTGAGTTGGTTTTATTGTATGTACAAAGGTATTAAGAAACATTATCTGCTGGGACAATTGTTCATCTCTTATTGCTGTGCTCCTAATTGGTATTTAAAAAAAGAACACCATCAGGGGCAGCTGGTTGGTGCAGTGGATAGAGCACTGGCCCTGGATTCAGGAGGACCTGAGTTCAAATCTGGCCTCAGACACATAACACTTACTAGCTGTGTGACCCTGGGCAAGTCACCTAACCCCACTGCCTAGCCAAAAGAAAAAAAAAAAAAAGAACACCATGGAGATAATTGTATGGTTATGGGACCCTATATGTTGCAGACAGTTGAGATAATAAAGAATTTCACTGCAGAACTCTGAAGTCTCTCCAAGTAAAATCAATATATATTTCAATACTTAGTATTGCAATTAAATGCAAAGTACTGCATTGAATACAAAAATTCAGCATAGGTAAAGAAAGTGAAAAAGTGTTAGATAACATGGCTGAGGAATAAGAAATGAAAGAGGTAAGAGACTTATAGACTACACAGATGCTTCATACATCTACATGGAATATTTTCTTCAAAAAGAAGAGTCTGGGGCATGGGGCATGAGGAATACTGAATAACATCACAAAAATGATACTTACATAATTTAATAGATAGAAAATAATTGGTTACAATCAGTTACCATGCAAATCAACTAATAATTAGTAAATTAAGTAGCTCTGAATCTGTTGTCTGGTGTACAGTGACCTGTTGGCAAGCAAAAGAAAAATCAATACTAAATTAGAACAAAACTGAAAAGTTAGATGACACAATGAAACAGTACCAACATGACCTATTTATATCAGCTGTTATTGCTGAAAAATGGACATTAAAAAAATCCAAATTGACATGAAAGATCTCAATTTACTAAAGAAAACTAACAAATGTGTATCAGTCATAATAATAAGGACACTAAAAAAGTCTAGCAAATACCTTAGCCAACAAACAATTTATGATTTCTGTGCCTTAGAAAAAGCTTATTGACAGACTCAATTAAGCTAAATCACCCTGAAAGCATTTAAGGAAAAAATGTGAAGGACAAAAAATAGATGCAAAATGAAAATGATTTGTCAAGACCTCTAGACTCCAGCAAGGCCAGAAGATCCACCACAAAAGGACTCTATCATGGTCTGCAATGCGCTACAGAAACAAAAAGAAATGACATTAAAGAAAACAAATATGGGAAGGGAAGCTGGACTAGGCCAAGGATACTTAGCAGAAGTATATGCTGTATATGTCAATGCTGGGGCATTGAGGGATTAATTCTCAAGACATTTGAAAGAGGGGGAAGACACTAAGCACTTGGGAAAAAATCAGAGATGTTATTATTACACCCCAAAAACTATCAAGAAAACATTAGCAACAAGTAACTTTTTTTTTTCTTTTTGGTGAGGCAATTAGGGTTAAGTGACTTGCCCAGAGTCACACAGGTAGTAAGATTTTTGTGTCCGAGGTCGCATTTGAACTCAAGTCCTCCTGACTCTAAGGCAGGTGCTGTATCCAACAAGTAACTTGTATCTCTACTTTTCAATTGCTATAAAATTTATTTAAAATAATCTACATATGTAATGAGGGTACCTTGATCAAGGCTTGTAAAGGGAACAGGCAGGCTTTTCCAAATGATATTCTATAGCAGACCATATCTTTATAGCCATAGAATTGACTGAAAGGTACAGTGAATACAAGATCCCACTCTGCTTATTGTAAGTTGATTTCAAAGGAGCATTTTTATGTGATAGAGCAAGTCAGAATCATACAAGAATCTCTGAAAGCTGTAAGTATAGAGATAATTGTTCAGTGAACCTCTCACATAAAGTGAGGCAAAGTATAGAAGGACATATGCTTAAAGGATGGCAAACAAAGAGCTCAAATGGAGATGCCAGGAAGACAGATTCCTTACAAATGTTCAGTTCCTCTGAATGTACCTGTTTACAAAAGTGATGAAACAATGCAGAAAATATTAAGTGAGATTTATAATCATTCAAAAAATTTGTGACCTAATTATTCACAAAGGAAAAAGCAATAGGATGAAGAATGCATACTGTGCAAGTTATGACAAATAGTTGGATGGACACCCTATAGAGATGGTCCATCAGTCAGTATCATAAATAGATACTTTGGATGGAAAATGGGCTGGCCCAGACTTGATTAGTTGGGGGACAGAAGGCTGAAATGAATTTGGAAAACTGTCCAGTGCTAATGACACAAAGTACCTTTCTAAAACAAAGGCCGATTTTTAACACAATTATTTTTCTTGTAAAGCTAAAACAATCTTGTTATTTATTAATGAGACTAGAAGACTAAAAGAAACTGTGGCTAAATAGAAGCTGTAAGTCACAACAGAAGTAATGGAGAGATGCATGGTGAGTCTGATTAGGCTACAGCATATTATCAAGGTTCTGAATAGGAGAAATAGTCTAAAAATATTAGGAAAGAAATATATGATCAGTCAGTCAATAAGCACTTAATAAGCACCTACTCTAGGTACTGTGCTTAGCACTGGGGATACAAAGTAAAAGACAGTTCCTGCCCTTAAGGAGCTCAGTCTAAATGGGGGAGACATGCTAATAGCTATGTGCAAACAAGATACGTACAGTATATAATAGGAGTAGTCTCATAGGGAAGCATTAATATTAAGGGGGGCAGGGAAAGGCTTCTTGTGAAAGGTGGGATTTGAGCTGGCACTCGAAGGAAGCCAGGAGATAGAGATGAAGGAGAGAATTCCATGTATGGGGGACAGCCAATGAAAATTCCTATAGTCAGGGGATAAAGTACCTTAATCGAGGAACAGCAAGGATACCAGTGTCCCTGGATCACAGAGTACTTGGAAGTTAGTAAAGTGTAAGAAGACTGTAAATATAGAAGCTGATGAATTTTTTGAAAGTTTTTGCACTTCTAGGGCTGTATCCCAAAGAAATCATAAAAATGGGAAAAGGACCCACATGTACAAAAATATTTATAGCAGCTCTTTTTGTGGTGGCAGAGAATTAGAAATTGAGGGGATGCCCATCAACTGGGGAATGGCTGAACAAGTTGTGATATATGAATGTAATGGAATATTATGGTGCTATAAGAAATGATGAGCAGGCAGATTTCAGAAAAACAATTTTTTACTGAATGGTTCTTAATTTTATTAACAATTTCAGTTCTCTCTATATTTTGGATGTTATACTTTTATGAGATTTTAATACAAAACTTTCCCAAATCTGTAGCTTCTTTTATTTTTACATTAGTCATGTTGTAAAGAAGAATTAGAACCAACAGAAGGAACCATAAGAAAGAAGAAACAAAACAAAACAGAAGAAAAAAAAAAGAGCAAATAGTATGCTTCGATCTGCATTCAAACTCCATAGTTCTTTCTCTGGATGTGGATAGCATTTTCCCTCATGAGACCTTTGGAGATGTCTTAGATCCTTGCATTACTGAGAAGGGCTAAGTCTGTCAGCGTTAGTTATTGCACAACGTGGCTGTTACAGTGTACAACATTCTCCTGGTTCTGCTCACTTCACTCAGCATCAGTCAATGCAAGTCTTTCCAGGTTTTTCTGAAGTCCACTTGCTCATCCTTTCTTACAGCACAATAGTATTTCATTGCATTCATATACCACAACTTGTTCAGCCACTCCCCAATTGATGGGCATCCCCTCAAATTCTAATTCTTTGCCACCACAGAAAGAACTGCTATAAATATTTATTTTTGTACATGTGGGTCCTTTTACCATTCATATGATCTCTCTGGGATACAGCCCTAGAAGTGGTATTGCTGAGTAAAAGGGTATGCACAATTTTATAGCCCTTTGGACACAGTTCCAAATTACTCTCCAAAATGGTTGGATCAGTTCACAACTCTACCAATAATGTACTAATTTTCCAATTTTCCCACATCTTCTCCAATATTTACCATTTTCCTGTTCTGTCACGTTAGCCAACCTGATAGGTGTGATGTGGTACCTCAAAGTTGTTTCGATTTGCATTTCTCTAATCAAAAAGTGATTTAGAGCATTTTTCCATATGACTATAGACAGTTTCAATTTCTTCATCTGAAAACTGCTTATTCATATCCTTTGACCATTTATCAACTGGGGATAATCTGTAGCTTTTTGACTAGCTTTAGTTATGTTGATTTTGTTGATGCCATATCTTTTTATATAACAAAATAGCCTATTTTATACTCCATGTATAGTTATGAATTCTTTGCTGACATAATTTTTTACAGCATGAGTTTTATATTAACACCATTTATTTGCCTAAAATTTATTTTGACAATGGGTATAGATATGAGTCTAACCATAATTTCCATCAAAGTGCTTTCTGGTTTTCCTAGCAGTTCTTGCCAAATATAGTGCCTTTCCTAGTGTATATGTTCTTCTATTTATCAATCACTAGAAGGTTGGATGTATTTGCTTTTAGGTTTTATATAATTCCATAGATTTAACTTTCTATTTTCTATTTGGTACTAGATAGTATTGATAACATAAATGATATAATCTGAGATCTGGTAAAGCTATGTCTTCTTCCTTCTTACTTTGTTCATCATTTTCCTTGATATTCTTTAACTTGCAGTTAAACTTAACAATGAATAGTACTAAAGACAAATTAAATATTGCTTCTGCAAAAAATAATGTCATCAATCAACATGTTTCCTTTTTAAAAGAAAAATATTGTTATATAAATAGGGTAAATAGTTCGAATACTTGAGACAATGAATGACCCTCACCTCAAAAGTACTCTATGTTGCTACAACAGGCACTGTATTTCTAGAATGATTAAGGTCCTGATGTTTATTATACTATACTTGAGTATCCTTGATAAACTACGCTGAAAAATTACATGAGTAAAGTTACTAAACTGTTTATACCCTTTATACTATCCTTGAGATATAACATTAGGAGTTTTAATATACCAAATTAGTCATTTTTGTTCAAGTATTTATTATTCCTAACACTTAACTAAATATATGCTGTTTTTTATATACATTAGGAACTATATGTGGAAATCTTTCTACTCAGAGATAACCTGAGGCATAAATTCTAACTACATGTGGATGAAATGATAACAAAGGGTTTGAGGTTCAAGAGGGCAGGAACTGTTTTTCATTTTAATCTTTGTTTTCCCCAGGACTTATCACTATGCCTTACACAAAATAGGTGCTTCAGAAACGTTTATTGGATTGAATCAGGAACAGATTCAAAGAGATGAAACTTCTTCACAAGAAATGGGAACTATATGAACCAGAAAGGAACTTGTTTGCTGGCATTAAAAAGCAGGAATGATAATGAATATGGAAGAGAATGATATATCTTCATACAAGTCTCACTCAAAGGAAATTCAATGGCATACACTTTATCTTCTTTATCAGACAACTGACAAGTATAGAAAATACCAGAAAAGCAAAGCCAAAATATACAAATTTTTCTATACAAACACTTCAGTATTTAATAGAAGGGTATCAGATAGGTAGTTCTACTCTCCAATAG
This sequence comes from Vombatus ursinus, assembly GCF_900497805.2. NCBI lineage: Eukaryota > Metazoa > Chordata > Mammalia > Diprotodontia > Vombatidae > Vombatus > Vombatus ursinus. The sequence goes on from NW_020954720.1 coordinate 9,863,508, forward strand.
TCTTTAGAAGTAAAGAGGTGAGATGTATCAGAAAGAAGAGTGGTAAAATATGTAGGATATTCTAAGCTGAACTGATTAACTAGATAGCATTCCCCAGACTTCTGAAGTAACTCAAAATTGAAATTGTACTTTTGGTCAAAACGTATGACCTGTCGTTGTGAAGAATGACTGAAGGATTCCACAAGAAATTCCACAAGTCTTATTTACATGTCTAGCAGTAAGAGATGCAAAACATAATACTGTATAGGATCACCAGTCCCCTAAATAGTTATCAAAATCATTAAAGTTATGTAAGGGACTATGGTATGAGGACAGATTAAAATAATTACAACTCTGAAAATGAGTCATATGAGTTATTATGAGTTTGAGAAGATGAATGCTGCAGATATATACATATATAACTGAAATTTATAATATGATAAAGCAATTAACTGAAATGTTCACTAATCATGTATCAGAATTCTTAAAAAAAAAGGAATCCACCTATGATGCTAAAGCGAAGAAGTTTTAGCATATTAAGGAATATTTCTTTGGCATAGCAGAGAATACATTTATGCAACTCATTACTTCAAATAGGTGAACATAAATAGGTTCAAGAAAGTTTTAGAAACATTCAAGAATGAAAAATCTACAACAGGTTAAAAGAAAGCTGTTAGTTTAGTTAGTTAGTGATGTTAGTTCTTATCCAAGATCAGAATGAAGAATAAACCATTGCTGAAGAAAGAACTAGTTCTGCTGCTTTTTTCAACTATTTAGAGATATAAAATTGTGAGATGGAAAACAGAATTTTCTGGAGTTAAAAAGCATACACATTTATAAAAGGAATATTAAAAAATGTCTTTTGTTGTCCCCAAGGTAGCTACCTATAATGCCTAGTCCTTGCCCTGGTTGTGAAAATTTTATTAAAAAAAAAAGCCTTCAGTGACTCATAATAATTTGTTATATATAAAAGATATAACTTTTACAAAGAGAAAGATTTTTTGATTCCTCAAATTCTAAAAATAAAAAAATAAGGCAAATAAATTAATTGAAAACTACAGATCCTTTAGAAATATGGTCAATGACTATTTTACTGAACTATATCTAACTGCTTTTGGAAATGCTACTCTCTTATCTGAATTGCCAGGGAGAACTTACTTTCTGCAGTCTGTATTATTATTTCATCAAGTTCTTTTTCTAGTTTTTCATAATTCTCTAGTCTTCCCTGATGATCAGCGTTTTGCGCCTGAAGTTCAGAAATGCGTTTCTCAGAAGAGGCTTGAAGACCATAAAATTCTTTAGTTAAAACCTAGTGGTTAAGACAAGTAGAAATAAAACAAAGATAAAATAAAACAATTGGTTGATAATGAAAAAACATGATATAAAATAGATTTTTTTCCTATTTGTAGAGTTTAAGAGAAATAAGTCCAATCGTTATAATTTAGCATTAGATGAAACACAAAGAATGTTTTACATTTTAACATTTTGAGGTAATTAATTCAAGTATTGTGATTATGAAGTACCTCCTTACAAAGCTGAATAAAAATGAATTTAATATTTGGAAATGATTTGGTGGTTAGGTATAGTATTTTTTAAATTTAAATTCTAAAAGCACCAGAATATCTTACTTATCTATGGGTTGATTATCTAATACTTTCAACTATGCAGAACACAGTCAAGAACCAAAATTCAAAAAGTAAGCCTTAAAAAGACCTTTGAATAGCTAAAACAAGTTTCAAAATCTCCATGCATTAAAATTCATGTAATTTTTGCCTACAGAAGGATCCCTTAAACCCTCACTCTGACCTTATTTATGCTTTAGATACAATTCTAATAAGACTGATTACTATTTTCCTGGCTCACAACAGTTAGAAACAGCAAATTAAAAGGGCTGCTAGAGGCAGGAACACTGACAACCCAAAGAACTGACTGCTGCTAGCAAGGAAAAGACATAAAACGCTAAAAAGCAAGCATGAGAACAACAACAACAAAAAAAGCAAGCATTGAAATCTGGGTACCTCTTGATAGGAACCAGTAGCTCTCAACACTTTAATAGAAAGTTCCCCAAAGCATCACTGTATTTTTAGAACAACAGAATATATAAGTATCCTAAGGTCCAAGGCTGTTCGAAAATTTAGACTCACATGTACTGGGTCTGCTTTCTGTTACTGAACCTAAAAGATTTATTTCCTCTTTGGCTTACTGTGCCCGAATTCAGAACTTACTTGTGGAAAAATCACCAAATATTCTTGTATCTAGATTTCCTCAAGGGTGGGTAAGAACTAATATTTATGTAGTACTTTAAGGTTTGAAAAATGCTTTACAAAAAATATCTCATTTTACCCTCACAATTCTGGAGGTAGGTGCTATTATTCCTACCTTACAGAGGATGAAACTGAGACAGATTAAATGATTTGCCCAGGATCGCAAGCTAGTAAGTATCCAATGCTGGATTTGAATTCAGGTCTTCCTGACTCCAGTACTAGTGCTCTATCCACTGTACCACCTAGATGCCTAACAGGGTTCTCCTGTCTCTAATACAAGGGCTCGAAGTAATGTATGCATAATGGTTATATAGGATAGCCTTTATTACACAACCACATAACAGATTCAAAGGAATTCAATAGCAAACAGAAAACGTATACAAAGCACTGAATGAACTCAAATGAACACAATGGGAAACAAGAAAAATGTATAAGGCACTCAAAGGACTCACAAAAGCCCATAACAGATACAGAAAACACATAAACCACTCACAATATGGAAAAGTTAAGTTCTGCTTATTTTATTTCAATAAATAGTGGAAAATATAATGGATTCTAGAATGATTTTTAATTCAAAAGGTCTGCCTTTCCAAAAATAAAAATAGCTGGTACTTAAAGGAGTAAACTTCAATCGTCTAGAAAATCTACTTACATGGATTACTTTGTTTTTCAGCTAGAGAAGGTATTACTAGACTGATTTCAAAATAAAGATTACATAAAATTATTTTAGATTGAATACAATTAAGATGAATTCTTTATAATCAAGCTATGTTTGTCACCAAAGATGTTCCAAAGTAACAATGGTTACTGGTTTAGTTATATTGAGTTCTCTATATTCTATACAAAAGAGTTGAGATGCAATCCAAGTATCCTCTCTCATGAAAATACTTGATTTTATGATTTCTACAACACAGACTTTGAGGGAGGAAATTAGTGCCGAATTTTCTCTAAATTTTAAATCTTGTCATCAAGTAGCAATTATTTTTTCATTATCTGATCTTGCATGCCTCAATTACCACACTAGAATGTGTGTGTGTGTGTGTGTGTGTATGTGTGTGTGTGTGTGTGTATACAGTAGCTAGGATAAAGTGCTAGGCTTCGAGTCAGGAAGACTCATCTTTGTGAGTTAAAATCTGGCCTCAAGACACTTACTAGTTATGTGACTCTTGACAAGTCACTTATCCCTGTTTGCCTCAGGTTCCTCATCTGTAAAATGAGCTGGAAAAGGAAATGGCAAACCATTCTAGGATCTTTGCCAAGAAAACTCCAACTGGGGTCATGAAGAGCTGGACATGATTAAAATGACTAACAAAAACCAAAAGAATGCCTATAGTCCATATTATAATATGCACTTGAATGAACAACCAAGAGTTCACTCATAGGTTTATAGAAACAGACATGATTCACATAAAGACAGACATATCTTGAATAGACTCTATAAATATAAAATAAGTCGGGCCTTCAAGGAATGGCAAAGTTCAGGCCTGGAAATGACCACTCTACTTTCAGTCTGGGTGAGATAAGGAAACCTATTCTCAAAATAAATAATAAAATAAACAACAAACAAGCAAGTAAATAAATCTGATCAACTTTTACTATTTAATTTTGGGTCCAGTTTATTGTCTCTGCAGCATATTCATCCTACTTTATGTTGTAATCGGGGCATCTGGCAATGGTTTAAAAAGATTTTAAAAATAATCAGTAGAAAATAGTAATTGTCTGAATTCTTAACAAAATTCTATTATAAAGAATTCCATAGAAATTCAAATTGTTTTGTTTAGTGGAATTTTGATATACTGGATGAATATTATTAGAAGTCACATTCCGTATTATCATGCTACGAGAAATGACAAGCAGGATATTTTCAGAAAAACCTAGAAAGACTTATATGAATTGATGCAGAGTGAAGTGAGCAGAACCAGGAGAACATTATACAGATGAACAACAATATTGTGAGGATGATCAACTATGAAAGACTTAGCTGCTCTGATCAAGACAATGATCCAAGACAATTACAAAAGACTCATGATGAAAAATGCTATCTGCCTCCAGAGACAATTGATAAACTGTTGAGTGCAGATTGAAACATACTTTTTTACTTTATTTTTCTTGGGTTTTTTTTTTTTTTGGTCTGTGTTTTCTGTTGCAATATGGCTACTATGGAAATATATTTTCCATATACTTCACATGTATATTTGATATAATACTATTTACCTTCTCAAGGGGTAGGGGAGGGGTGGGAGGGAGAGAACTTGAAACTCAAAATTTAAAAAAAGAACATTTAAAAAATATTAAATGTTTTTTTAAACATATAATTGGGAAATATTTAATGAAATAAAATATACTTTAAAAAGAAATCATAATGTGGGAAAATTGGAACAGTAATGCATTGTTGGTGGAGTTGTGAAATGATCCAACCATTTTGGAGATCAATCGGGAACTATGCCCAAAGGGCTATAAAAATGTGCACACCCTTTGACACAGTAATAGGATTTCTAGTGCTGTATCCCAAAGAGATCATAAAAATGGGGAAAGGACCCACATATACAAAAATATTTATAGAAGCTCTTTTTTGGTGGCAAAGAATTAGAAAGTGAGGGAATGCCCATCAATTGGGAGAATGAACAAGTTATGGTATGTGAATGTAATGGAATACTATTGTGCTATAAGAAATGATGAGCAAGTGGACTTCAGAAAAACCTGGAAAGACTTGCATTGACTGATGCTGAGTGAAGTGAGCAGAACCAGGAGAATGTTGTATACAGTAACAGCCACGTTGTGCAATGACTAATGCTGACAGACTTAGCCCTTCTCAGTAATGCAAGGATCTAAGACATCTCCAAAGGTCTCATGATGGAAAATGCTATCAACATCCAGAAAGAACTATGGAGTTTGAATGCAGATTAAAGCATACTATTTGCTATTTTTTTCTTCTGTTTTGTTTTATTTCCTCCTCTTGGTGGTTCTTCTTATTGGTTCTAATTCTTCCTTACAACATGACTAAGGTGAAAATATGTTTAATAGGAATGTATATGTATAGCCTAAATCAGATTGTGCACCATCTTGGGGAGGGAAGAGGGAGAGAGGGAGAGAAAAATTTAAAACTCAAAAGGTATGGAAGTGATTGTTGATAAATCAAAATAAATAAATTAATAAAAAAAAAAAGAAATCATATTTCTGTTACAAAAGAACTAGGAGAGAAAATAACAATTTCTGTTCCGTGATGAATTTAGCAAGTCAATATCAGTCTTTTGGAATAAGTAGGTGAGGTATTGTACATATGCTGTTCCAATATCTTTTCTAAGATCCCATGGTTTGGGTGTGTATATGCACATATGTGTTTACTAATATATGTACATAAGTGTATGTGTGTATGGAGGTGAGTTTCATGGCTATATCTGTTTATCATCCACCTTGTTAATCCAATTGGATGATAAAGCTGATTTCTTTTGAATGAGTTTGAATTACATTAAAGAGGCTTTCTGGTGTTCTGGGCCTCCATGTAATTAATATAATGTAATCTGTAAATAACAGCATTAGAAGAACCCCACCACCCATATGAAATATTTATTATGTCTGGATTGCATAGGACCCCTCCATGAAACAATACATTTTCTCTGTTTTATATGTTCACTGAATCACTGAACAAAGATATCTCTGTGATCATATTGGTACAGAATCTTATATAATTTTTAATATATCTGGAAAACATCTTTGTTGGGGAAAGTTATATTTTAGCTATATTTTGTTCTACCAAATCCAGTGCTTTAAAAAAATTAACAAACAATAGATAAAATTATCTGTATCACTTAGCTGTATGATTCTTAAGATGTAGTCTGCAGTACAAAGTCATTTGTTGAAAGCCTACTTATCTCTTTCTCATGTTTTTATCAAGAATGGCCTTGATATTTACATAGACCATTATTAACCAGATTTTACATAAATGAGAAAGAAGAGATATTGGTCAGTAGAGCCTAATGTCTTCTATTATCACTTCTTTTAGTCAAAATACTTTGTATTGCAAATACTTTTGCAATCTTCCCTTTTGAAATACTTTGAACATCAACTCCTGGTGGAGGATTCTAGGGAGATGGTAGAGCAGGTCAAAAAATTCTGGGCTCCACAGATTTTCCTCAAAAAATGAGACAGAACATCACCTCAAAGTGAATGTAGAGAGGCAAAAATAGACAAAAGTCGGGGTAAAGCGGTTGTCCTCCTAAGACAACTTGAGAGGACCTTGGGAAAGACTGGATTTCTAGAGACAGGTTTGGCACACTGAAGTGTAAACACCTCTAGGATGACTCTGTTGAATCAATAAACAACAACCCCAGGGGGGGTACCTGGGTCAGGTAGAGGAAGTGGTCTCAGCCTTAGGAGCTTTCACCTTATGAAAATGTGGGGGTTGGACAGCCAAGCAAGAGAAGACTGAAGGATTCTCCCCTCCTGCAGGATGCCAGGCACAGCTAGGCTAACTAGACACGGTCCCAGGCTGTGGCTGGGGGTGAGAGGGAGTGAGCACATGCCCCAGTGAGTGTGGAAGCAGAGAGGCGGGCACCCTGACGCCTAGGGGCACTGACAGGAGAGTGGGAGTGCCAGGATTCAGTTCCGGGGCAGAAGAGGGAACTGAAGTTTGCAGCCTCAGGAGAGACTACAGGGAACAAGAGCATTTGCAGGACGGCATGGTCATGGGCCCGTACATTACATAGGTATGTAATTACTTATATGATTATGTAAGTTATGATAAAAAAAGGAATCTTGATATGATATTACAAGAAATAGTTAAGAAAAATTGCCCTGAAGTTCTAGAACAAGAGGGTAAAGTAGAAATAGGAAAAAAAAATTCACCAATCACCAGCTGAAAGAGATCCCAGGATGAAAACTTACAGGAAAATCATAGCCAAGTTTCAAAGCTCCCAGGTTAAAGAAAAAATATTATGAGCAACAAGAAAATAAACAATTTAAATAAAATTATACAAAATGAAGCAGCTTCCACACTAAAAGACCATAGGCCTTGGAACATATTTTAAAGAACAAAAGAGCTGGGGTTGGAATCAAAAATAACTTACACTGCACAGTTCAGTATAATCGTGAATGGAAAAAAAAGGACATTTAACAAACTAAAAGACTTTCAGGTATTTGTGACAAGAAGATCAGAACTCAGTGGAAAATTTGACATATAAGATCCAGGAGAAATATAAGGTAAATATTAAATACAAATTATAAGGGACTCAATAAGGTCAAACTGTTTACTCTGTTACATGTGAAAATGTCATCAGTATCCCTAAGACTGTCATAATTATTTAGGTAGTTCGAAAGAAAGGTTGGGACTGAGCTGAATATGATGGGGTGATTCTAAAAAACAAAACTGGGTAAGAAAAGGTAAAAAGGAGTAACTATTTCATACGAATGAGGCGTGAAAGGAAAAACTGATACAGAGGAAACAGGTTGGGGTGGAGGGCTGGTAGACAGTAGTACTTTTATAGTGAGGGACTTACCCTCACAGAATTAGATAAATCTAACCAAAATATATATAAGTCAAGGAGGTGAATAGAATTTTAGATAAGCTAGATATGATACGTATTTGGAAAGAACTGAATGGCAATAGAAAGGAATATCACTTTTTCTCAGCAGTTCATGGTATCTTTACAAAGACTGATTATATATTAGGGCATAAAAATTTTGTAGATCAAAGCAGAAATATTAAATGCATCCTTTTCAGATCATAACACAATAAAAATTCTATCTAATAAAGGATCATGGAAACAGTAAAAATAATTGGAGACTAAACAACTTAATATTAAAGAATAAGTGGGTTGAAGAACAAATCATAGAAAAATCAATAATTTCATTAAAGAGAATGATAATGAGACAACATATCAAAACCTATGGGATACAGAAAAAGTGGTAATCAGAAGGAAAATTTATATCTCTAAATGCTTACATCAATAAAATAAAGAGCAGACCAATGAATTGGGTTTGGAATTAAAGAACTAGAAAAAGGACAAACTAACAACCCCCAATTAATCCTAAAAATTAAAGGTGAGATTAATGAAATTGAGTGTAAGGAAACCATTGTATTAAAAAATAAAACTTGGAGTTGGTTTTATGAAAAATGAATAAAATGGATAAACCACTGGTTAATATGATTTTAAAAAGAGAAGAAAACCAAATTACTAGTATTAAAAATGAAAAGGGTGAATATAGCACTAAGGAAGATGAAATAAAAGTAATTATAAGGAGTTATTTTGGCCAATTACATGCGAATAAATTTAACAATTTAAGTGAAATGGAAGAATATCTGCAAAAATATAAACTACCTAGATTAGTAGAAGAGGAAACAGGATATCTAAAACAGACTATTTTAGAAAAAGAAATTAAACAAGCCATAAATGAGCTTCCTAAGAAAAAGGTATCAGGACTAGATGGATTTAAAAGTGAATTCCAAGGGGCAGCTAGGTAATGCAGTGGATAGAGCTCTGACCTTGGAGTCAGGAGGACCTGAGTTCAAATCCTACCTCAGACACTTGACACTTACTAGATATGTGACCCTGGGCAAGTCACTTAACCCCGATTGCCTCACCAAAAACCAAAAAGAAAAAAAAAGTGAATTCTAAAAAAACAAATTTAAAGACCAACTAATTCCAGTATTAAATAAATTATTTGGAATAATAGGCAAAGAAGGGGTCCCACCAAACTCCTTTTATGAAACAAATATGATATTGATACCAAAACTGGGAAGAGTGAAAATAGAGAAAGAAAATTATAGACCAATTTCATTGAAAAATATAGATCCAAAAATCTTAAATAAGATTCTAGCTAGGAGATTATAACATTACAAAGACTGTACACTGTGATCAACTGGGATTTATACCAGGAATGCAGGGATGGTTTAACATAAGGAAAACTATTAATATAACTGACTATACAATAACAAAAATCATATGATTATGTCAATAGACACAGAAAAAGCTTTTGATAAAGTACAACACTCATTTCTATTAAAAATACTTGAAAGTATAGGTATAAATGGATTATTCCTTAAATTGACAAGAAGCATTTACCTAAAACCATCAGCAAGTATTATTTGTAATGGGGATAAGCTAGAAGTCTTCCCAATAAAATCAAGTATGAAACAAGGAAGCTCATGTCATTAATATTATTTGATATTGTACTAGAAATCAATAGCAATAAGAGAAGAAAAAAACAGAAGGAATCAGAATGGTCAATGAGGTAATAAAACTATCTCTTTTTGAAGACGATATGATGACATACTTGGAAAATCCTGAAGATGCAACTAAAAAAGCTGAAAGAATTAATAATTATTACAAAGTAGCAGGTATAAAGTAATTCACATAAATAATCAGCATTCCTATATATCACCAACCCTGCAAAAACAGATAGTAACAGAAACTCTATTTAAAATAACTCTAGACAGTATAAAATACCTGGGAGTACACTTGCCAAAACAAACATAGGAACTGCATGAACAAAATTATTGGAAAAAAAACTCCAACACATTTTATACAAATAAAATCAGACTTAAATAATTGGTGAAATATTAATTGTTCATGAATAGCCAGGGCCAGTATAATAAATATGACAATTTTACCTAAATTAATCTATATATTCAATGTCACATCAATTAAATTAACAAGAAATTATTTTGCTGAGTTAGAAAATGTAATAACAAAACTCATTTGGAAGAACAAGAGGTCAAATATCAAAAAAATTAATGAAAAAAAAAATAAAGAGAGGTTTAGCAGTACCAGATCTTAAACTATGTTATAAGGCAGTAATTATCAAAACTAGAAGGTATTGGCTAAGAAACAGAAAGGTAGATTAGTGGAACAGAGCAGACATACAATTTACAGCAGCAAATGATGATAGTAACCTTGTGTTTGGCAAGTATCAAGACCTGAGTTTTTGGGAGAAGAATTCATTATTTGGTAAAAATTGTTGGAAAGTTGGAAGCAGTCTGGCAGAAACTGGGCATACGCCAATATCTTACACCAATTAGTAAGATAAGGTCAAAATGTACACATGACTTAGATATAAAGGAAGATATTACAAGAAAATTTGAGTAACATGGAACACATTACTTGTCAGACTTATGGATAGGCAAACAATTTATGAATAAACAAGACAGAGAGTATTGCGAGATAAAAAATGGATAATTTTGATTACATTAAATTAAAAAGGTTTTGTACAAATAAAGTCAATGTAGCCAAAATCAGAAGGAAAGCAGAAACTTGGCAAAAACAAATTTATATAGTTTCTCAGAAAAAGGTCTCATATCTTGTACATGTAAAGAAATTTGTCAAATCTATAAGAGTATCAATCATTCCCCAATTGATAAATGGTCAAAGGATATGAACAGGCAGTCTTCTGATGAAGAAATCTGAACAATTTATAATCATAGAAAAATGCTCTACATCATTATTGGTTAGAGAAACGCAAATTAAAACAACCTTGAGATATTATTTTACACCTATTAGACTGGCTAAAATGATAGAAAGTGACAAATGTTGGAGAGGATGGAAAAATTGGGACACTAATTTATTGTTGGTGGAACTGTGAACTAGTCCAACCATTTTAGAGAGCAATTTAGAATTATGTCCAAGAAAATATTAAGCTGCCTACTATACCTTTTGATCCAACTATTAGGCATGTGTCTCAAGAATATTAGGGAAAAAGGAAAAGAACCTACACGTTCTAAAATATTTATAGAAGCTCTCTTGGTGGTGGCAAAGAACTGGAAATTGTGAGGAACAGCTAAACAAGCTGTGGCATATGATCTGATGGAATACTACTGTGCTATAAGAAATGATGAGCTTGGTGATTTTAGAAAAACATGGAAAGACTTGTATGAAATTATGAAGAGCAAAATGAGCAGAACCAAGCCAATATTGTGTACAGTAACAGCAATATTGTTTGAAGAACAATTTTGAGTGATCAAGTCATTTTGACTATTGTAATGTAAATACCCAGATTAACTACAAAGGATCTATGAGGGAAGATTCTATCTGCATCCAGAGAAAGAATTGATGAACAGAAGTATGTATACTATGGATTTATATGTACACATATTTGTGTCAGCCAACTCTAGGGTGAGGGAGTGGTGGTGGTGTTAAGAGGGTGGGAAAAAAAAGAAAGTTATATAACTGTATTAAATATTTAAAAGGAAAAGCAAGTTGTAAATAATGGATTTGCAGTTTCATATGCAATCCTCTTTTTTTTCCTATTCTACTTCGTTATGAAAATGCTTGTTTTATTTACTAAATTCAGAATTAAAAAAAAAATCAACTCCTGAGTGCCTTTAGAATCTGGTGACCTACAACAAGCATTCCCCCCCAACCTCCCTGTTCCTCTCCAGTATTTATGTGGTTAGGTCCAGTTGTATATTATTCTTGACTTAATATCTTCTTAAGCACCAGTGCCATTTACTGAAGTTACATTCCTAGTGTGACTGCTTCTCCTATTGTCCCTGACAATAAGAGAACACTGATAAAAAAAAGTATATCAATTTTACTTTCACAATGTAACATAGCTTAGATGGATCTCTTGCCAAGATCTCTCTGAAGGCTTTTCTCTTCAACTTCTTTTCATTTTTTTGAGGCAATATTATTTAAATTCTTTTAAATTTTCACTTTTTTTGTTTCTACATCAACTTCATTTAAAAATATAACCTTCTCTCTTGCATCAAAGATAAAATAAAAAAATTTCAGCAAAACCAACCAATCTATCAACCAAGTCAGAACAATATGTGCAATAGTCTTCTACCTTTGCAAAGAAGAGATATGTATTTTCTCATCCCTTATTTGGGGTCAATTTTGGTCATTAGAATTACACAGCATATAGTTTTTGTTGTTCTTTTATTTGCTGTAGTCAGTGTTTATTGTTTTTCTGCTTTTGTTTACTCCATTTTGTATCAGTTCTTTTGCTTATGTCTTCTGATACTTCTCTTTTTCATATTCACTAATCATCGGTAAAGTAACAGTTCATTACATTCATGTACCACAATTTGTTTAGTTATTACTTAACATATTGGAATCTACTTTGATTCCAGTCTGTTGCTACTACCAAAACAACTGCTATAAATATTTTGGTGTACATGGCAACTTTATAAATTTGACTTCTTTGGGGGCATGTGTCTAGGAGCAGGATTTCTGGGTCAAATGATATGGATATTTTCATCACTTTCATAGCATAATTCCAAATTGCTTTTCAGATCCATATTTCTACAAACAGGGCATTTGTATGTCTGTCTTTCCAAAAGCTCTCTAACACTGACTGTATTCCTAGCTTTTGACATCTCTGCCAATTTGCTGGGTGTGAGGTGAATCCTCAGAATTACTTTGATTTGCATTTCTCTTATTATTAGTGATTCGGAGAATCTTTCACATGATTAACATCTTATAATTTTTCTTTTCTTTTATCTTTTGACTATTTATCCATTTATTTTGTATTAGTCCTCCATATATCTGGGAGTATCAGGTCTTAGAAATATTTGATGCAGGGGTAGCTAGGTGGTACAGTGGATAGAGCACCGGTCCTGAAGTCAGGAGGACCTGAGTTCAAATACACTTTCAGACCAGACACTTGACACTTACTAACTGTGTGACCCTGGACAAGTCACTTAACCCCAATTGCCTTAAAAAAATATTTAATGCAAAGATGATTTTCCCAAATGATAGCATCTTTTCTTATCCTAGCTGCACTGATTTTGTCACTGTAAAAGACATAATTTCATGTTTTTTCGGTAGTTCTTGTCAAGTAGGAAGATCTTCCCCAAGTAATTTATGCTTCCAGGTTTACTATGTACTAGGTTATTGAGTTCAATTTTTGCTATATCAACATTTCAGTTTTCTAACCAGTACCAAACAGATTTGATGATTATTGTTTTACAGTGTAACTTGAGGCATGTAAGAGCTATCTCTCTCTTCACTCTTACTTTTTGCCTCATTGTTTTCCTTGAGATTCTGATCATTTTGTTCCTCCAAATGAATTTTATTATAATGTTTATCTGATCAAGTATTCCTTTGATAATTTGACTGGTATGGTATTAAGTCTATAAATTACTACTGTCATCTTTTAGTATATCAGAGCATCCCAGCTATGAATACTGATTATCCCTCTTTATACTTTTTAGTATCTTTTTTTATTAATTTATTTTGATTTATCAATAATCACTTCCATATGCTTTTGAGTTTAAAATTTTTCTCCCCCTTCCTCCCCACCAACCTCCCCAAGATGGCGCACAATCTGATATAGGCTATACATTTACATTCATATTAAACATATTTTCACATTAGTGATGTTGTAAATAGAAATTAAAACCAATTGGAGGAACCATCAGAAAGAGGAAACAAAACTCAACAGAAGAGAAAAAAAAATAACAATTCGGCTTCCATAGTTCTTTCTTTGGGTGGGGATAGCATTTTCCATCACAAGGCCTCTGGAGATGTCTTAGATCCTTGTATTGCCAGGAAGGGTTAAGTTTATCAATATTAGTCATCACACAACATGGCTGTTATTGTGTACAACGTTCTCTTGGTTCTGCTCACTTCACTCAGCATCAGACCATAGAAGTCTTTCCAGGTTTTTCTGAAGTCAGCCTGTTCATCATTTCTTATAGCACAATAGTATTCCATCACATTCATATACCACAACTTGTTCAGCCATTCCCCAATTCATGGGCATCCTCTCAAGTTCTAATTCTTTGCCACCACAAAAAGAGCTGCTATGAATATTTTTGTACATGTAGATCCTTTTCCCATTTGTGTGATCTCTCTGGGGTATAGCCCTACAAGTGCTATTGCTGGGTCAAAGGGTATGCACATTTTTATAGCCCTTTGGGCATACTTCCAAATTGCTCTCCAAAACGGCTGGATCATTTCACAACTCCACCAACAATGCAATAGTGTTCCAATTTTCTCACATCTTCTCCAACATCTATCATTTTCCTGTTTTGTCATGTTGGCCATTCTGATAGGTGTGATGTGGTACCTCAGAGTTGTTTTGATTTGCATTTCTCTAATCAATAGTGATTTAGAGCATTTTTTCATATGACTATAGATGGCCTGAATTTCTTCATCTGAGAGCTATCTGTTCATATTCTTTGACCACTTATCAATTGGGGAATGGCTGATATTCTTATAAATTTGACTTAATTCTCTATATATTTTAGAAATGAGGCCCTTATCAGAGAGACTGGTTGTAAAATTTTTTTCCCAATTTTCTACCTTCCTTCTAATCTTAGTTGCATTGGCTTTCTTTGTGCAAAAACCTTTCAATTTAATGTAATCAAAATTATCTATTTTGCTTTTCGTAATGTTCTCTATCTCCTGTTTGGTCATGAATTCTTCTGTTCTTCATAGATCTGACAGGTAAACTATTCCTTGCTCTCTCAGTTTGCTTATAGTATCAGCCTTTATATCTAAATCATGTACCCATTTTGACTTTATTTTGGTATATGGTGTGAGATTTTGGTCTATGCCTAGTTTCTGCCATACTCTTTTCCAGTTTTCCCAGCAGTTTTTTTCAAAGAGTGGGTTCTTATCCCAGAAGCTGGGGTCTTTGGGTTTATCAAATAATAGATTACTATAGTCATTGACTACTGTGTCTTATCCCAGAAGCTAGGGTCTTTGGGTTTATCAAATAATAGATTACTACAGTCATTAACCTATTCCACTGATCCACCACTCTATTTCTTAGCCAGTACCAAGCAGTTTTGATGATTGCTGCTTTATAATACATTTTAAGATCTGGAGTGGCTACTTACCTTCCCTTGCATTTCTTTTCATTAGTTCTTTTGATATTCTGGACCTTTTGTTCTTCCAAATGAATCTTGTTATTATTTTTTCTAACTCTATAAAATAATTTTTTGTTAGTTTGATTGGTATGGCACTGAATAAATAAATTAGCTTAGGTAGAATTGTCATTTTTATTATATTAGCTTGGCCTACCCATGAGCAACTGATGTTTTTCCAATTATTTAGATCTGACTTTATTTGCGTGAGAAGTGATTTGTAATTGTGTTCATAGAGTTTCTGGGTTTGTTTCAGAAGGTAGACTCCTAAATATTTTATGATGTCTACAGTAAGTTTAAATGGAATTTCTCTTTCTATCTCTTGCTGTTGGGCTTTGCTGGTAATATATAGAAATGCCGATGATTTATGTGGGTTTATTTTATAGCCTCCAACTGTGCTAAAGTTGTTTATTATTTCAAGTAGTTTTTTATTTGATTCTCTGGGATTCTCTAAGTATAACATCATGTCACCTGCAAAGAGTGATAGCTTTGTTTCTTCTTTGCCTATTCTAATGCCTTCAATGTCTTTTTCTTCTCTTATTGCTAAAGCTAATGTTTCCAGTACAAAGTTGAATAACAGTGGTGATAATGGACCTCCTTGTTTCACCCCTGATCTTATTGAAAATGCTTCTAGCTTGTCCCCATTATATATTATGCTTGCTGAAGGTTTTAGATAGATGCTATTTATTATTTTAAGGAAGACTCCATTTATACCTATGCTCTTTAGTGTTTTTAATAGGAATGGGTGTTGTATTTTGTCAAAAGCTTTTTCTGCATTTATTGAGATGATCATGTGGTTTCTGTTAGTTTTGGTGTTGATATGGATTATGCTGATAGTTTTTCTTATATTGAACCAGCCCTGCATTCCTGGTATAAATCCTACCTGGTCATAGTTTATTACTCACGTGATAAGTTGCTGTAATCTATTTGCTAATATTTTGTTTAAAATTTTTGCATCTATATTCATTAGAGAAATTGGTCTATAATTTTCTTTCTCTGTTTTGACTCTTTCTGGTTTAGGTATCAGCACCATATTTGTATCATAAAAAGAATTTGGTAAGATTCCTTCTTTACCTATTTTATCAAATAGTTTGTATAGTATTGGAATTAATTGTTCTTTAAATGTTTGATAGAATTCACATGTAAATCCATCTGGCCCTGGAGATTTTTTCCTAGGGAGTTTACCAATGACTTCTTCAATTTCTTTTTCTGAGATGGGGTTATTTAAGTATTTTACTTCCTCTTCTGTTTATCTGGGCAATTTATATTTTTGTAAATATGTATCCATTTCACTAAGATTGTCAAATTTGTTGGCATATAGCTGGGCAAAATAATTCCTAATTGTTGTTTTAATTTCCTCTTCCTTGGTGGTAGTTTCACCCTTTTCATTTTTGATACTAGTAATTTGGTTTCCTTCTTTTTTTTTAAATTAGATTAAACAAAGGTTTATCTATTTTATTGGTTTTTTCATAAAACCAGCTCTTAGTTTTATTTATTAGTTCAACAGTTTTCTTAATTTCAATTTTATTAAATTTTCCTTTGGTTTTCAATATTTCTAATTTGGTGTTTAATTGAGGATTTTTAATTTGTTCTTTTTCTAGTTTTTTTAGTTGTATGCCCAATTCATTGATCTCCTCTTTTTCTATTTTATTCATGTAAGCATTTAGCTCATCCCCCTCCCTTCTTTATTTCTGCTCTAATAGGTTTTTGTGTCTTTTCCTGTAACGTAATTTACCCTCGTCTGCCTCCTCCAATCTCAGTACATTTTCTTAGCTCAGGCTAATCCACTTACTTGGATCCATTTAACCCACTTGATTAAATTTTTTTTTTTTTATCATTACATCAAAGTCAACTTATATCCACCCCCTTTATGTATACTCCTTTAACATGGTATAATAACAATACAGTTCTCAAGAGTTACAAGTGTCATCTTCCCTTGTAGGGATATAAACATTTTGCCCTTATTAACAACATATTGTATCTTTCTGTCCCATTTACCTTTTTATGTCTCTCTTGAATCTTGTACTTGAAGATCAAATTTTTTGTTGAGCTCTGGTTTTTTTATCAGGAACGTTTGGAAGTCCACTATTTCATTGAATATCCATTGAATATCCAGGGAATATCCATGAAAAATCACACTCATTTTCTCTGGGTAGTTAATCCTTGGCTGCATTCCAAGCTCCTTTGCCTTACAGAATACCATGTTCCATGCCCTATGGTCTTTTAATGTAGAGGCTGCAAGGTCCTATGTAATCCTAACTATGGTTCCATGATATTGAAATTGTTTCTTTCTGACTGCTTACAGTAATTTCTCTTTAATCTGGTAATTTTGGAATTTAGCTATTATATTCCTTGGTGTTTTCAATTTGGGATCTCTTTCAGGTGGGGAGCGGTGGATTCTTTCTATAGTTATTTTACCTTCAGGTTCTAGGACTTCAGGGCAGTTTTCCTTTATGATTTCCTGAAGGATATTGTCCAGGCTCTTTTTTTCATCATGACTTTCAGGTAGGCCTATAATTTTTAAATTTTCTCTCCCGGATTGATTTTCCAGGTCAGCTGTTTTACCCATGAGGTATTTTACATTTTCATCTATTTTTTCATTTTTTTGTTTCTGTTTGACTGATTCTTGCTCTCTTATAGAGTCATTAGTTCCCATTTGTTCAATTCTAATTTTTAACATATTGTTTTTTCTGTTAGATTTTGTACTTTCTTCTCCAATTGGTCAATTGCATTTTTAAGGGATTTATTTTCTTCATTGTACTTTTTTTCCAATTGGCCAATTGTGTGTTTTAGGGACTTGTTTTCTTCAGTGTACTTTTTTTCCAATTGGCCAATTGTACTTTTAGTGGACTCCATTACCTCTCTCATTTGACTTTTAAAGTCCTTCTTGAGTTCTTCTAAGAAGGCTTTTTGGGCTTCAGACCAGTTCATATTCCCTTTTGATGTTGCAGATGTGGCTTTGATGACAGTGTTGTCCTCTTCAGAATTTCTGTCTTGATCTTCACTCTTCTCATAATATGAATCTATCATACGTTTCTTTTTACTCCTGGTGTTTCTTTATTCCCTGGCCTTTAAAGAGATTAAGCTCTCCTGCTGGGGAGCAGAGGGCACTGACCCAAGCTTCTTGTGTTGGGAACCTAGGTCTTGGTCACTGGCTTTGTGTGCTGGGAATTGGAGGCTGGAGGGTTCTGGCAGCTTATCTGGTGTTGGGCTGGAATCAGCAAAGCTGGGACTTTCAGGTAAATCTAGGTTGCCTGCTTTTCCTTTCCTTTAGCTTTGTTTAGCTCCTTTTAGATAAGTGCTGCCAGGTGTTTATCTGCCTGGGGCCCCTTGCAGGGCTGCCTCCCTTACTTTGTTGAGGCACTGAGAGACTCCTTTGCTGTAGAATGCTGAAGCACCTGGTGGTTTTCTGAGCTGGTTTCCACCGGTGTTCCCCTGCCCTCACTGAGGCACTCGTAGGTCCAGCTGTTGGTGTTTGCCTGCTTGACCACCTGGGCTTTGGAATCTCCTCCTGGTTGGCAGTTGGAGGCTGTAGGGTTCTGACAGCTTACCCGGCATTGGGCTGGAATCAACAAGGCTGGAACTTTTTGGCACCTCTAGGTTGCTTTCTTCAGCTTCTTTCAGACGAATGCTGCCTGGTGCTTATCTGACTGGGGCCCTTTGTAGTGCTGCTTCCCTTATTTTTGCTGAGGCACTGGGAGACCCATTTGCTGTAGAATGCCGAGGCATTAGAATCTCCTCCTGGTGTGCTAAAGTGGGTCTTTCCACCAGCTGGCTGGGCGACTCCTGGTTCTGTACTGCTTCCCTTCCCCCAGGGTAAGAGGGGCCTTAATCCCTCTAGCTACCTGGGCTACTACACTGCACCCCGTCTTTATTCTGGTGCAACTGTAAAACTTCTGGTACTCAAGGCTTGCCGTCACTTTTCTGCTTAAGAATCTTCAGTGATTCCCTTATCGCTTTGAGGACAAAATAAATACTCCTCCTGTCTGGCATTTAAAATCCTTTATGACATGGCTAATTTATATGTGACTCCATTTGATGCTTCCAGAAAAGTGGCTCACTCGCTGTTCCCTACGTACAAAATACACGTTCTACTATTTCTGTAGCTTTGCACAGCTTGTCTCCCATGTGTGAAACACCTTTTCTCCTCACCTCTTGGAACTCCTTTCAAGTTTCAGCTGAAGAGGCACCTCACAGTGGCCCTTCCTTATTCCTAGAGTTATTCGTCATCCCCTCCTCCATTATTTTGTACTGATTTTGCATTCATTTGAGGTTGATTTATCTGTGTCATGCCATTTCCCACCAGAAGGATCTCAACTCTTCAAGAGTGGGGATTTTTTTTTTCACTTTTGTCTGTGTATCTTTAGTGTCTGGCACAGTGCCTAGCACAAAGTAGGCGTTTAATAAATGTTTACTGAAGTGAACTGAATCTATCATTTGACGGATGAGAGGTTTTCTGTATCTTTTGTTTTTTTCGGTGATTATTTTATGTGAGGTTAAACATCTTTAGAAACAGAGTCTGTAGGTCTTTATCCATTTCTTATTTATAAGAGTCAACAACTTGCTTAAACAGACTGGATTGGGGCTGGGATAGCCACATACAGTTTGTTTTCATCCGTATCCTTTCTCTGAATTTGGTATTGTTTCTGGGATCAAGGGCTTGTGATTTGATTACACTGAGAGAGTTAATTCTGAATGACTGCTATATCAAAAACTAATTGTTTCTGGTCAGGTTAAGATAGTCAATTTCATTTTTAATGATGTCTACATTCAATGACTTTATGAATCACTTCTCAAAGGAAGTATTCATAATAAGCAAGTGAGGCTTTTGAGCAGTCTCCAAGTTCCTTGGAATCTTGTATTTCTTGATCCCAAAACACATGCAAAATAAGTTTTGCACATCTTATTCTACGCTCACCTTTAAAGCTGAAGTCACACTCTATCAAGATACATGTTACTTAGTTTGGAGATCTTGGCAAGTTCTTCGTAAAATTTCTTATTTCTTCATCCTTTGCAACAGAGGTGTATGGTGCAATTATCTCCATTCTAGATTTTGTTTTTTAAACACTCATTGTGAGCCCTGCAAGGCAAGATGCCCAAGTGCTCAATCAAATGATGTTTTTATGGGAACAAAATAAAACCTATTCCATCAACTCTTTTAATTACTTCTCTCCTGAGAACCTGGATCTATCTTTCCATATGCAGCTTTAACTTCTTTTTGTCTTCCAGTTTTATTCATAGTAAGTTTAATATAGGTATGCCAATTGTTAGCTGGACAAGGATTGATAAGTAAGATTATCAAAAACTGAATGAATGCTTGTAGTGTAAAACCATGTGATTATTAACACCCTTCATATGTTCCTGCCAATTTACCACTATCACTGAGGAAGCAAAAGGGGTCATACATGACAGAGGATCATTTTACATTTTCATCTCTTTCATGAATTGCCATGGCTCCCAAATTTAACTCCTAGTGGCCAACTTTCTGTTGATAAGCATTTCCTTTAGGAAGATTTACTATACATCCTGCCTTCTGGTTTTAGTATTCTCTCTTTTAGCTTATCTGTATATACTCTAGGCTTTTTCATTGAGGGTTTTCTCTTGATATTTTTAGTGTTTCAGTCATTTTTTTTCTTTTTTTGGGGGGTGTGAGGGCATGTGGGTATTCCTCCATTACTAACTTTATAGCTTCTCCCCCTTTGTTCATGGATACACCTCCAAGTCTAGGCAGCAAGGCTACTTTGGCTTAAGTAGGGCAATATGAGAATATCGAGATAGAGGCCCTGAGTATCCTTTGGAAGGACAGGAAGAGTCTCAGCTAATCTGAAGTCTCCTTTGCTCCAAGACTTAGTCTTCCATTCTCCAAGACTTAGTCTTCCATGCTTAGCTTTCCTCCCGTAATCTTCCTTTGGCTTGCCAGTCCTTTTTAAAGCTGAGCTGAATCAGTATTGGAGGGAATGCAAGAAAGGTGTTTAAGGCAAACTCTCTTGAGCTTTGAGTGTCTATTACCATAGATATGCCAGGCCATAGATAGCAAGCAAAACATTTTCAAATAAATCTATGATACTATAAGTTTTGAAGAAATAGTGCTTTCATAATAGATGAAATGTATAGAATAAGTTTTTAAAGTTAGAAATATGATAATAAAAATAATAAATATGATAATAAAGATAAGGGAAAAAGAAAACTTACTCCTTTAAAAAACTGAATGATCTATTAAAAAATATTGATCATCAATACAATGTATTAAACTTATTTAGTAACTATTTACAATCAAATTGATTAATCTCAACATGATATTCCTAACTTTTGTAGTCAATTACCTTCTCCAGGTTTTCAACAAGATTCTTTGTCCATGATTTTTTTTTTTTTGCAAGGCAATTGAGGTTAAGTGGCTTGCCCAGGGTCAGACAGTTAGCAAGTGTCAAGTACCTGGTCTGAGACCAGATTTGAACTTAGGTCCTCCTGACTTCAGGGCCGGTGCTCTATCCACTGCGCAGCCTAGCTCCTCCTCCCCCCATGATTCATTTTTAAGAGCATTCTATCACTGCTCAATGGCTTCATTTAGTTTTAGTGGAATAGGGTTTTTTTTTAAAGTAACATTAATTTTGTTGATATAATTTGAAAAATTCATTTCTTAGTAGGATAATATCCCATAAACTTTTGATCTATCAGGTTCCTTCAAGACTGACAACTGAACAAAACCTGAGAATGGAAGATATCTCTATGTACTCATATATTGCCTGGAATCTGGGAATATTACCTCTTCGTCTTTGTATTATCCAGGGTATCCATCACAGTGCCTTGTAAAGGTAGGATCTCAATAACTGTGGAATGCATCTATGATTGAGAATTCTTTTGTAGCCATGAAAGTAGCTTTGGATTTATTCCCTGGTTTCTTGCCTGACACAAGTGTAATCTCTTCAGATTCCCTATTTTGTGAAGTTTACTTAGAAAGCAATTATATTAAGGCATTTGCATTCCTCGATTTATGAAAAGTGAACAGATGAAAATCTGCATTTACAGATCAGTTAACACAATAGGTAAATTACGTGTGATTTGATTCACAAAAATTCACTTGAAGTGACTCCAGTAAGTAATCAGCTCCTTTAATGGAAGTTAAATCCTGGGATGTAAAAGTGTTTGGTTATGAGTGATTTAAGTATTTGATAAGGTCTAAAGGGTAGAGAAAATTTAAATTGATATTAGGAAGCACAACCAATTCAAGATTAGTCAGAAATTTAAAAAAAAATACCTTATACCTGTAAATATAAGCCAATAAGAAAACAGGATTAAATTTATGAAAATTAAAAAACTTTTTGGTGACACATACATAATGTGCAATTTTTATATGGAACCTCTCCCCATTGCTAAAAATACCTAAAAGTAACTACATTTTGGACTTAAAAAAACAATCTTCAGATAGCTTAAAAAGTAATAGTTTTCCCCCATTTTAAACATCTTTGAATACTAAACAGAGGCTTGATCCAAACTTTTAATTTTATCTGTACTATTTCATGTTTCCAAAACACACACACACACACACACACACACACACACACACACACACACACAGAGGTCACAGAAAGATAGGTCACTTTTAATTCTATTTGAAGATTAAACTAAAGCATAGTTTTTAGTCTGTATTCTGGAATTTAATTGTTGCAATAATGTCCTTGATTTCAGACCCAATGTGATCATGGAGAATACATCAAAACTCAATTCTGATAAGTAAAATATTCACTCTACATATAATGTCTATTTTTATTACTGCCTTCATTTATTAAGATATTGGTAGAAATCGTTAACTGAATAGGTAAGAGTAGTGAAATGTGAGTTACAAGTGAAGGGGGCACTGAAATGTAAAATGGTCAATATTAGGAACTGCCTGTAATTCACAGGATGATGGTATTTTAAATCTCAAAGGACTCTAGAATCCTTTAGGCCAACCTCTACTTACAGAGAATGGATTTTAAGTAATGAGATTGCTTTTTCTGTGTGATTTGTGGAATCCATCTTGCTGTTTCAGTCACACTGTATCTATTCATACTACTATGCTCTGTCATTTCTTTATCAGCAACCACTGTGGTTGCTGATCAATCCATATTCTTTTCTTTATAAAGTGCAAAGTATACAGCACTTCATCAAGATTGCTACTTTTTTTTTTAATGAGGAATCATCCCATGGACTTTAACTTTCACTTACCAGACTATGAAAATATAAAACAAACAAACAAACATAAATCAATTGTGGCTCCTCAAGACTTATTACCTTTAGGATCTACCATGGTGATGAATATAAGTATCATAAATTTGGAGCTAGAAAGGACTATACAGGTAATATAGTCCAAACCCCAAAAATGAAAGAATTAAGACCAAGAAAGGGAAATAGAGTCACACAGGTATTAAATGGAAGTTAGGATTCAAACCAAGATCCTCTAGTTCCAAATTCACTGCTCTTTCCACAGCACCACACCCACATGTGGGTTCCAAACTTCTAGATGTAGGTTTTGTTGTATTTAGCTGTAGGAGGCAGGAACTTTATGCTATCAGATGTGTCAAACAACTGAGCTGTTTAATTAATACAAATTCCTGATAGCGGTTTCTTTGCTTTCCAATGAGCTGGCCAAATTAATGTTTAAATAAAACACTGGTGAACCTCAATTTAAACAAACATGACACATATAACTCTACAATTAGCAAAAAAGATAAACTGGAAGTACTCACTACAGTGTTTCTTTAAATAATGTTCACCATCTATATAATTTACAATATAATTTCATGTATAAAAACCTCAATATATCTACATAACAGAAATGATATCGTAAGCACCATGGACAGAGTTAGAAGCAAATAAGAAGTGAAAAAAGTGGGTCAACACTAGGTTAAGTGAGCCAGCTGAGCTACTGTGTTACTATTAAAGTCATATGGGAGAAATGGTGTGTTTGGGAGATTTGAAGAAGAGAGGATCTGCTACTACTAGTTAATAACTTTATGGAAAACTTTTGGGCAGGTGTTTGCTTGTAAAGATTCACTTAAATCCAGGCATATTTCTGGGGTTTGGGAAGATCTTGGCTATATTATTTGGGACCCTTAGGGACCTTTTTAAAAAATTAAAATTTTTTTTTCAATTAATAAGCATTTATTTTATCTCCTTCCTACCCTATCCTGTAGGGTGGAGGAATAAAGAAAAAACATTACTCTTGCAACAAATATGCACGAATGAATAAAACAAATTTATTCCCATACTGGCCATGTTAAAAAAGCATCTCATTCTACATATTTAGTACATCAACTCTCCCTCTGGAGATTGCTAACATTCTTTACCACTGAACCTCTAGAATCATGGTTGATCATCTGCATTGATCACAATTCTTAAGTCTTACAAAAATTTTTCATTTTTATAATATGGTTATAAGTTGTTCTCTTGGCTCTGCACACTTCACTCTGTCTTCCCAGGCTTCTCTGGAAGTTTTTATCTAGGTTTCACCCCCTTTGTCATTTCTTTCAACACATTACATTCATATGCCATGTGTTCAGCCATTCCTCAACTGATGGGCACCTCCTCAGTTCCTGAAAGCTTTTCTTGATGCAGATGTGTTTCTACCAGTATAATGAGGTGAGATGCTGTTTATTTTACCTAAGTTTTCCTTTTCTTGGGAATGTTGTGTGATTTGGGTTCTACTTGTCATTTCTCATTGAATGAGGAATGAAGTTTGTCTACTACTACTAAAAGCTGTGGTTAAGAAGGCTTTCTTGAGCACTCCAAACAGCTTATACAGAATCCAAGAATGTCATAATCACAGAAGACATCAGAAGTCAAAAAGTCCAACCAACACCAAGCCAAGAATCCCTTCTACATTATAAACAGGAAAGTCTACTGGACACCATTTGAAAGTGTCAAGCAAGGAGGAATTCAATAACTTTTGAGGCGGTCAATTCTACTTTTTTTTAAAGATAGTACTAACTTACAAAAAGTTAGATCTTCCTTATCCAAACACCCAAAATTCAAGCTGAATTTTGCTTTTCTGCAACATACACACAATGGTCTTTGTTCTGCTCTCTCAGGCCAAGCAGAACAAGTTTAATTCCTCTTCCATGTCTTCAAATATTTGAAATTAGCTATCATGTTCCCATATCAGAAGGTAGAACCTTATCTATCCTATGAAAAATAAGCCTACACTGTTATTAAAAAAAGTGGATTTTCTTTTAATATGTAATTAAATTAGACTAAAAGTATATTTATTAAAAGCCTACTTATCACCTCCCCCCCCCAAAAAAACCTGTTCTTTCTCCTATGAACATACAACTAGGAAAAGTTAACTTTGACTCTCCTCTCTTCCTTAGTCCTCAAGTCAGCTGCTGAATGTTGCCAGTTTCCTCTTTAAGTATATTTACCAAGTACTTACTACATAACAAGTGTTAGAGATACAAGGAAGAAAAATATGATAATCTTTGCCTGCAGGAAACTTATAATCTAGAGGAAACATAATTTGTTGTTTAATTGTTTTGAGTCATGTCTGATTCTTTGTGATCCCTTTTGGGGTTTTCTTGGCAGAGATATTGAAGTAGCTTTTCACTTTCCTCAGCTCATTTGTACAGATGAGAAAACTGAGGCAAACAGAGTTAAGTGACTTGCCCAGGGAGATAAAGTAAGTGTCTGAGGTCACACCTGAACTCAGGCCCTCCTGACTCTGGGCCCCATACTCTATCCACTGTACCAGCATATTGTGCTGCTCCAGCATAATACATATGCACAAATAAGAACTATGTAAGACAGAATAGGATAAGAACAAAAGAGAGATTGAGAACAAATGCTGTACAGTACCTTGAAGAGGGGGAGAGATCTTTTAGCTAGGAGTATTAGGGAAAATTTCAGGAAGGAAGTGGTACTTGAGCTGGACCTTAAAGGAAGGGAAATATTTCAACAGATGGGTATGTGTTCCAGGTAGATGCAAAGAAGTAGCATAAGATGGCATGTTTAACTCAAGAAACAGTTAGTAGTCTAGTTTGACTGGAACACAAAGTACATGAAAGGGGAACAGCGTGAAATAAGGCTAGAAAGGTACTGTTTATGTGCCACACCGAGGAATATGTATTTTATCCTATGGGTTACCACTAAATATTTTTAGGCACAGAACGACAAGATTAGAACTATTCATTAGAATGATTATTTTGGCAGCCTTACTTAGGATGAATTGTAGAAAATAAGAGACTGAAGGGAGACTATTAACAGTCAGGTAGGAATAATGAGGCGTGAACTAAAGTAATGACACTATGGGCAGAAGGGAATTAATGTGAGAGATACTGCAGAAAGAACTGACAATACTGTTCAATGCTGGATATGGAATCTAAAGGAGAGAGAAGGATAAAATTAACTTGTCTTCTTTTACCATGAGAGAAGGGGCAAGTTTTTGAGG
The DNA here is from genome assembly GCF_900497805.2 of Vombatus ursinus. Taxonomy (NCBI): domain Eukaryota; kingdom Metazoa; phylum Chordata; class Mammalia; order Diprotodontia; family Vombatidae; genus Vombatus; species Vombatus ursinus. The sequence goes on from NW_020954720.1 coordinate 9,889,978, forward strand.
GAAGATGATGAATTCAGTTTGGGATGTGTAGGTGGAGAGATAGAACTCCTTGGTACCTTCAAATTATATTTTATAGGTAGTTACATATTCCTCTTCTACAGCATACAGCTGGTGTTAATAAGCAGATACATTTTATTGGATTACATAAATAGATAATATATTTCAGTCATTATATTTACTTCAGAACATTTTCTACAAAGGGCAAATATGCATGCTTAATTTGTAGAGCATTTAATGGTTTTCAGATTATTTTCACATAAATTATTTCATTTAATCCTTACAATAACCTTGTGAGGTAGGGCAGGCAAGTATTATAGCCCCTCCTCAGTTCAGTGTGTATACACACACACACACACACACACACACACGCACACACACACATATACACTGTCTACTAAAATAGAATGTGAGCTCCTTCATGGGAAGCATTATTTCATTTTTTTTTGTCTTTGCATCCAGTGTTCGTGGCATATAGAAGGCCTTTAATAAATGTTGGTTGTATGATTGATTAAATGGCAAATGAGGAAACCAAGACTGAGGATAAATAATTTACTCACTTAATGTAATTTGAGAGAGTACCATATGAAAAAGCGTGAAATACTTGGAAAAACCAGACATTTGAGCAATATTTTAATCATTAATCTGGACTTATTGAAAAGAAGGTTAGTCTTAATTAGCTACAGGTTTAAATTACCTTAAGAAACAGTTTTATTTAAGTAATATTATTTAAAATAAGTAAGTATAAAAACTGTCATAACCAAGTTTGTCTGCAGAATGTTTTGCTACTTATATGACACATGAAACTAGGCAAGTCCTTTAACTTCTCAGAATATCAATTTACTCATTGGTAAAACAGGAATGACAATCCCTGACATCTTGACTTGTAAGTATGTTCAGGAGGCTCAATGAGATAATGTCTGTAGGACTCTGTCAATAATAAGCCTTCTAAAAACATAAGCTATTAAAATTACTGTACTACTGGATGTGCTTTTATAACTAGTTAAACGTAAATTGTAAGGGGCAGCCAGGTGGTACAGTGGATAGAGCACTGGCCCTGGAATTAGGAGGACCTGAGCTCAAATCTGGCCTCAGACACTTGACACTAACTACCTATGTGACCCTGGGCAAGTCACTTAACCCCACTGCCTAGCAAAAAAAGTAAACTGTAAGTAGCATTTTACATGAAAAGAGGTGCCTTAAAAAACCTTTAAAATAGTTTCTTTAAGTAGAAAAACTGGACAATATGGTTTACAAGAATAATTTTCTTAGGAAACTAGTTTTATTATACAGTTTGTAAATTTTACTTCAAGTTATCTTAACTGTCATAAATTCTGTATTTTTGTAGCTTGAATTAATGTAGATTTGCAATATTAATTTTAAGTCCCTGTTAATGATTTGTATAAGATTATTAACTATAAATGATATTCTATATCATTTATATAAATGATATTAACTATAAATGATAAAACTTATCTAACAGAAAATCTACATGAAATGTACATACCTCCAATTTTTTCTGATATTTGTCACATTCCAATTGACACTGTGTGAGGTTTCTTGCTGTTTCTTCTTGTAGAAGTTGAGCACGTTCACTTTCAAAAGATTTTAATTTACTCTGGTGGAGGAATTCAGCCACTTTGCTTTCTGAACTGAGTTGTAATTCTCTGTATCTGAAAGAGACAGAGTAGTTATGGAGACACAAAAGAAAGGTAGTCAAGCCAGTTTAAATAAAAGATATTACCACTCTTTTTTGCTCCTTCATGTTTGTGAATGACATAGTAATTTACTATTGATATACTAATGATACAGTATTTTACTATTAAATAAAACATTCACATATAAGAAAATATAATGCATACACAGATAAGAGTATGTGTTTTAATTCATCCAAAAATATTTATCGAACACTCGTAAACATTTTGTAAGTTTAGTTTTAAGTACAGGTAGCCAGGTTTCCATACTGAACTTCTAAGAAAGATAAAAAAGAGTGGAAATATACTGTGTGTAATAGATAATGCCAAGTACACTGTCCTAATTTAAAGACACATTAAGCCCTTCTCCACTACAAAGTAATGATTAGATTTGTCCCAGGTTTTATAGAGATAACATTTTCCCCCTAATCTTTACAATTTCCATCCATCTTGGATAAGTAGACAAACACCTTTAGTTTCTAGAAGGATTTTCCAAGCTAGTTACAGACCATTATCAAGAAAGGATCAACGATTAGCTATAGAAACCCAAAGGCAACTATATATCTTTTCTGGGTCTGGCATACATATTAAAAAACACACATGACAGCAGAAAGAGGAGGTGAAGTATTCCAAAAAAAGATACTACTAATGAATAATTTCAACAAATTTTACTATCTGCCTACTGTGCATATTAGTGATACAAGGATTAAATAAGATACTCCATGGGATAAGAAATGTACATATCCAAGTATAATATGACTCAGACTGTGACAAATAAAATGAAATGATCCCAAAAATATTGGGGAAAGGGAAGAAGACTTTTCAGTTGGGGGATAATTGGAATGGGGAGGGGAAGGGATTAGAGAAGAAAGGCTTCACAAAGAAGGTGAAACTGATTTGGGCCTTGAAGTAAGTAAGTGAAGGATTTCAAAACAAGTTTACTGGTCTAACTCAACAGCTATCTGGTCCACATCCCAAAGAAATCCCTCCTATAACATAATTGATGTGTCTTCCTGAAGACGTCTGAAGAGAGAAATAGCATCCCTAGAATGAGCCCATTTCATTTTTGGTCAGCTTCTATTGTCAGGAAGTTTTCCTGCAATCAAACCTAAATTTATCTTTTTGGAACTTAAACTCATTGCTTCTAGTTCTATCCTCTGGGGCCAAATAGAACAAATATAATCCCTTCCCAATGAGAGCTCTTCAAATATCTGAACATGGCTATCATGATTGCTCTCCCACTGAATCTTCCTTTCTCTAAGCTAAACAACCCTAGTTTCTCCAATTGATGCTGATGACATGGACTCAAGACCCTTCACCATGGTTGCTCTCCTCAGGACACTCTTCTGTTTATTGCTGTAACTCTTTAAAACTGTAGCATTCAGTGGGGCAGCTAGGTGGCGCAGTGGATAGAGCACCAGCCCTGAAGTCAGGAGGACCTGAGTTCAAATCCGGCCTCAGACCAAACACTTGACACTTACTGGCTGTGTGATCCTGGGCAAGTCACTTAACCCAAATTGCTTAAAAACAAAAACAAAAAAATGTAGCATACAAAACTGATACAATACCTCAGATGAGCTCTGATGAGGGCAGAGTACAGAAGGTCCATAGTCTCTTTTTACTTGAAAGCCATGATTCTCTTAATACAACTCAAGATTTACATTAGCTTTTTTGGCTGTCACATCACAGTGCTGACTCAAGATGAGCATGGAGACCACTAAAACTCCAGATATTTTTCAGACAAAATGATGTCTAACTATGACTTCCCTATCATGTACTTATGAAGTTGATTTTTGGAACCTCAGTGGAAGACCTGACATTTATCCTTATTGAATTTAATCTGATTAGATTTAGTCCAATGCTTCAAGTATTCCAAAATCCTTTTGGAGACTGATTCTGTCATCCAATGTGTTAGCTATTTGTCCCACTCAGTTTAGTGTCATCTACAAATCTAATGAACACACTATCAGATTGTGGAGAGTCTTGAATGGCTGAATAAAGAACAATGGAATACACTTACTCAATGAGAAGATGCAGAAAATTTTCTAATACAAGGGTTGTAGGATCAGAGTAGAATAATTAAAAAAAATTACTCAGACAGCACTGTGGAAGGACAGACTGGAGAGGAGAGAGCCTGGTGGCAGTAAGACTATTAGGAAAGTTATTAACAAGTTCAGGCAATATACAAAATATACATGACTACAACATAAATGGAAAGAACAACCACCAAATAACAACTGAAAGTCAAAGCTGAAAAATTACAAAGAACAAGTAGGAGATATGAGAAGATACCCTGCCTTCCTCTGCAGTGTTGGGAGGTTCACAGGTTTGAAACACTGCATATATTTTCATTTTTTCAATGTATTGGTAGTTTTGCTGGTTTTTGCCTCTTTTTCTTTTTTTTAAAAAATAATCTTTATTTTATGAGATGGCTCTCAGGAAAAGACAGATAACGGGAGAAATTTAGGTAATGCAAATATAAAGGTTATCAATAAAAATTTCTTTGGAAAATAATATAGTTCAGGCAAGAAGCGAAAAGAGCCCTATCTACAATGGTTGCAATGAGAATGGAAAGAAAAGGCTAGATTTAGGATATATTGTAGAGGTGGTATTGTTAGGTACTATCATTGGTAAATGATTAATTGTGGTGAGGAGAGAAGAGTCAAAGATAACTCTGAGCTTATGAGCATAGAGGACAAGGAGGATGGTAATGTCATTCACAGAAATAGTACATTAAAGCACAGTATATATAGATTTTTTTTGGAGGTGGGTGGGTAGGTCAGTTTTGTTTTTGTTTTTTTTTTCTTTTTTCTTTTTTTTTTTGTGAGGCAATTGGGAAGTGACTTGCCCAGGGTCACACAGCTAGTAAGTGTCAAGTGTTTGGTCTGAGGCTGGATTTGAACTCAGGTCCTCCTGACTTCAGGGCCGGTGCTGTATCTACTGCGCCACCTAGCCGCCCCCGGTAAGTCAGTTTTGGACATAACAAACTTGAGGTGCTGGGGGTATCATCTAGGTATAGAAAATGTGATTAAAAGTCTGGCATTAGAGTTCAAAAGGGGAGGCTAGTTATGGAATGACTTGCTTGAGTTTACAAAACTAGTACAAGACTTTACATAAAGATGTTCCAGATTCAAAAAGTAGCAGTCTATCCACTATACTCTCATGTCTTTCTACATGTGATAAAAATGCACTTTCTCCTGGTCTCCCTGACAACTCCCCACCAACCAATAGGTATACAGTTATCCCTTCCACATAGTGACTTTCCCCATCATGGTTTTGATATATTGCAGGTTGGCATAAGAAATTAAATGGGAATTTTTGGGGAGTTTCGTAGTAGCCACAGATGACACACGAAAGTCAGCCAACACAGAAAAAAGTTTAGAAACTCAGAAATGCATTAATTTATATGTACTGTATTATATAATATAAATATATTTTATCTTTTAATAACATAATAATTCAGACTTCTTCTCTGGTATGAAAAGAGCACCAAAAAATTTTATGTGGGTTTTCCATATCGTGGTGGTGCCATGCTCGTAACCCCCCTAATGTGGAAGGGTTAACCGTAGTAAGTTTATAAGTAACCAACTAAAAGGGGCAATAACAGGAATTAAGATTGAAAAGGTGAACCTGGAAGTCATGTACAAACCATCCCAAAGATCAAAGAAGCATTAATTTACAAACTATATCATATATTAACAAAAATATCACATTCTGGTAATATGTGCTAAATTGGGGGAAGCCATCTAGGCTTTGCTGTCAGAATTTTTTGGTCCTACAACATATAAACCCCAGATAAATTCCAGACCTGCAAATAAAGACCAGCACGCTGATCACTAAATTGTGCTGATAATCTTGAGATGACATGGACATGTTCACTTTAAAATTTTACTGACAACTTTGAAATGATTTGGATATGTTGATGAACTAACCCCAAAGTTGCACAGATAAGAATTAGTCTGTCCCCCCAAACACTAATATAAATGAGACTTCAAACTTCTGACCCCCTCAAGCACTCTTCCATCTCTACTGAGTCTACGCTACCTAGTATCCCCAACTCTAATCTATGATTACTTTCTGCCTCTCTGTCTCCCCACCATACTCTTCCCCATGCTACCTGCCTTTCTTCACCCCTGTCCTCATGCCATCTCTCTCTGGACCCTTTTCATTGCTTGTCTCTGTACTTCTGGGCTTTTTGCTTCCGCACCCTCTGTGCCTAATTATAGTGTGATTGTTGCCCTATTTCTTGCTGCTAGTCATGATCTTTCCTGTGAGTAGCCAAAGAACTGAGTATGCCTGCCCCCATTTCATAATTTCACAAATTATCAATTCAAGTGCATACATAACTAAAAGACTGGAATAAGTATTCCTTTTTCATGATTAGTTTAAATATAACAGTTAAGAATTCCTGGTTTTAATTATGGAAAAACAGCTCCTGCCTTTGATGTACAAATCAACATGTATAGTTAGGTCCCAATTAATGCAAACAATGAATCCCCCTGAAGCAATAGTATTATTTGAATTCCCATTGCATATTTCCATTGGCCTGGAACCAATTACTATATTTTACAAAATTATAACTCTGAATACTGTGAATTCTAATACATGTAACCGTTTCAAGGGAGCCAATGTTTACACTAATGTTGACCAGTTGCACTCCATTCTAAAAATTAAATCATAACTGGGCTCCTTTAGAAAGGCTGATGACAATCTTAACTCATTTTGGTAAGTTCCAAAGTTAACTACATAGAGAATCATAAGGTCATGTATTTAGAACTGGAAGGGACCTCAGATCCATCTGGTCCAACCTCCTCATTTTGTGAAATTTTTGAGGAAGATGAGACCCAGAGAGATTAAAAGACTTGTCCAAGGTCATACAAAGTAGTAAAGGATCAGAAGTAGAGACTTGAACACAGGTCGGATTCAAAGAGGAGGCATTAAAGGAGGGCAAAAAATAAAATAAGTAGAATAGGATTTAGATTTAAATAAACTTGAAAAGGGTAAGGATGATGCCAATTTAAAAGAAAGAATACACAGAGATAATGATGATTAAAAAAAATTTCTAAAGGAGAGATTTGGTTTTGAGGACATTTTTTTGCATGATGGGCACTTAAAAACCAGAACAGTCAGATAATAAGACTCTCCAGTAGGACTCTCCAGTACTCTATTAAAAAAAAAAAACAGACAAAAAGATAAAACCTGGTGAAAGACACAAGAGGTAGATTGCCCTTTTAGTGACCCACCAACAAAATACAAAGTCACTGAAGCCCAAATGCTCTTGACTATGACATGTACTTATTATCTGTGACTTCAGTTATCAGAACCTAAAAATACTAAGGAAGAATGGGATAATTTTCTTCTGAGATTGTCTAGGAATTAGTTGACTTCAGGCTCAACATGAGGTAACATTACAGCCAAAGAAGAAAACATTTATTAATTTAACATCTATTAAAAGCATTAACAGAAGCACAACATCCAGAATATTGGAGTTGACAGTCCTGCTAAATTCTGTCCTGTCAAATCACTTCTGGAGCATAATGTCCAGTTTCAGTGATACATTTTATTTTATTATTTTTTTTGCGAGGCATTTGGGGTTAAGTGACTCGCCCAGGGTCACACAGCTAGTAAGTGTCAAATGTCTGGTCTGAAACCAGATTTGAACTCAAGTTCTCCTGATTCCAGGGCCTCAGTGACACATTTAAAAAAAAAAAAAAACAACTTTAACATCCCCCCCTCAATTACATGTAAAAGCAATTTTTAACATTCATTAAAAAAATTTCAGTTCCAAATTCTCCCCTTCTCTCCCTTCTTTGTAAGATAGCAAACAGTTTGAGAGGTTATACATGTGCAATCATGCATTTTGTATCAGTCATATTGTGAAAAAAAATAGACCAAAAACAAACAAACAAAAAACTCATGAAAAATATCGTTCAATCTGCATTCAGACACCATCACTTCTTTCTCTGGAGGTGGATAGCATTTTTCATCATGAATCCTTCAGAACTGTCTTGGATCTTTGTATCACTCAGAATAGTTAAGTCATTCAGAGTTGATCATTATGGAATATTGTAGTTACTGTGTACAATGTTCTCCTGGTTCTGCTTGTTTTGTTTTGCATTACATCATGTAACTTAGGTTTTTCTGAGATCATCCTGCTTGTCAATTCTTATAGTATAATAGTATTCCATCAATCACATACCACAACTTTTTTAGACATTCTCCAATTGATGGGTATCCCCTCAATTTCCAATTCTTTGCCATGATAAAAAGAGCTGCTTTAAGTATTTTTGTACATATAGGTTCTTTTCCTTTTTGTTTTATCTCTTTGGGACACAGACTTAGTAGCAATAATTCTTGGCCAAAAGGTATATGCACCAGGGGCGGGAATCTATGGCCTCAGACCACATGTGGCCTCGAGGCTGTAGGTTCCCCACCCTTGGTATACACAATTTAATGGCCCTTTGGGCATAGTTCCAAATTGCTCTCCGGAATGGTTAGATCAGTTTACAACTCCAACAACAGTGCATTAGTGTCTCAATGTTCCCATATCCTCTCTAAAATTTGTTATTTTCCTTTTCTGTCATATTAGCCAATCTGATAGGTGTGAGGGTGGCACCTCAGAGTTGTTTTAATTAACAGTTCTCTAATCAATAGTATTTAGAGCATTTTTTCATATGACTATAGATAGCTTTGATTTCTTCTTCTGAAAACTGCCTGTTCATATCCTTTGACCATTTATCGATTGGGGAAGACGTGTATTGACTTGTATTCTTATAAATTTGACTTAGTTCTCTATATATTTGAGAAATGAGGCCTTTATCAGAGAAACTTGCCATAAAATTTTGTTCACAATTATGATTACTGTGTATTTTCCTCCATCCTATTTCCCTCCATTTATCCTTCTATCTCCTTCATTTTATCCTGGCCATCCTCAAAACTGTTTTGCTTCTGACTACCACCTCCCCCAATTTATTTTCTCTTCTGTCAACATCCCCCTTCTCTTATTCTCCTACTTTCTTGAAGAGTAAGACAGATTTCTATACCCAACTGAGTGTGTACATTATTCCCTCTTTGAGTCAATTCTGATGACAGTAAGGTTCAAGTGTTCTCCCCATCTTCCCTTCCACTGTAAAAGCTCTTTTACACCTCTTTTATGTGAGATAATTTACCCCATTCTACCTCTCCCTTCTGCCAGTGCATCTCTCTTTCTCATCCTTGATTTTTTGTTTTTATATCATCCCATTACTTTCAACTCACACCCGTGTCCTCTGTATATGTACACTCCTTTCAACTACCCTAATAAAGATAAAGTTCTTAGGAGCTATACATATCATCTTCCCATGTAGGAACAGAAACAGTTCAATTTTATTGAATCCCTTACATCTCTCTTTTCTGTTTACCATTTTATGCTCCTCTTGAATCTTCTATTTGAAAATCAAATTTTCTGTTCAGTTCTGGTCTTTTTATCAGGAATGTTTGAAAGTTCTCTATCTCAGTAAATGTCCTTTTTTTTTCCTCTGAAGGATTATACTCAGTTTTGCTGGGTAGGTGATTCTTGGTTGTAATCTAGCTCTTTTGCCCTTCAGAATATCATATTCCAAACCTTCTGATTCTTTAATGTAGAAACTGCTAGCTCTTGTCTTATCCTGACTGTGGCTCCATGATAATTGAATTATTTCTTTCTGGCTACTTGAAATATTTTCTCCTTGACCTGGGAGCTCTGGAATTTGGCTACAATATTCCTCAGAGTTTCCATTTTGGGATCTCTTTCAGGAAGTGATCAGTGGATTCTTTCAATTTCTATGTTACCTTCTAGTTCTAGGCTATCAGAGCAGTCTTCCTTGATAATTTTTTGAAAGATGATGTCTAGGCTTTTTTTTTTTTTTAAAAACTTGGGAAAAAGTGGCTTGGGAAAGCCACGGCTTTCTGGTATTCCAGTAATTCTTAAATTATCTCTCTTGGATCTATTTTCCTGGTCAGTTGTTTTTCCAATGAGATATTTTACATTTTCTTCATTTTTTTATTTAGTTTTATTGCTTCTTAATGTGTCATGGAATCATTAGCTTCCCCTTGACCAATTCTAATTTTTAAGGAATAATTTTCTTCAGTGAGTTTTTGCACGTCCTTTTGCATTTGGCCAATTCTACTTTTTAAGGAGTTATTTTCTTCACTGAATTTTGTACCTTTTTTTTTTTTTTTTTTTTTACCATTTGGCTTATTCTGTTTTTTAAGGTGTTATTTTTTTCCCAGTTTCTCCTTTACCAAGCTGCTGACATTTTTTTTCATGATTTTCTTGTATCACTATCACTTCTTTTCCCAATTTTTCTCCTACCTCTCTTATTTGATTTTGAAAATCTTTTTTGAGTTCTTATAGGAATTCTTTTTAGGTCTGAGACCAATTCACATTTTTATTTTGAGGTTGTGGATATAGCAGGTTTGACTGCCTGAGTTTATGTTTTGATCCTCCCTGTTACCGTTGAACTTTCGATGGTCAGATTCTTTCTTTGTTTGCTGAGATTTCCAGCCTATTTCTTGATTTTTAATTTTATGTTAAATTTGGGTTCTGTTCTTGGGGTGGAAGAGGACCTGTCTCAAGCTTTAGGTTTTTTGTGCAGTTGTTTTCAGACCCAGTTCTGCGGGTTTGTAAGTTTTCAGTTTTTCCAAGATGGTATACTTTAAAGACGGATGTCTTCACTACTCTCTTGTTCCCTGCTACTGCTATAGTCTGTGAGTAACTACAAATACTGTTTTCTGCCCTAGAACTGTGACCTGGGTTGCTGTTCCCCTGTGGCTGCAAGCTCTAGTGTGCTAGTGCTTCTCCTTACCCTGGGACTGTGATCTGGATCTGAGTATGGGCAATGCAAGAGCCCTACCCCTACTGCCAGCAAAGGGACCCTTGTAATCTCCTTCTGACCAGCTGTCTGACCCCCTTACTGTCTCTGGATTGAGAGGTCTGGAAGCTGCTCCTACCACCAATTCAGCTGCTCCCAAGGTCTGCTGCTGGCTTGCCGACGCCTGGCCTATTCCTGGCTTCCTAAGGCATAGTCTGCTACTGCTTACAGAGTTCTTACCTGCATGAGACTGCTCTCCACTCTCACCCTGGTGTGACAGACCTTTCCTGCTGACCTTCTAAGTTGTCTTGGGCTGGAAAACTGTTTCCCTCTGTCCTTTTGTGGGTTCTGCCACTCCAGAATTCATTTTGAGGCATTATTTTAAAGTTGTTTGGAGGGGAATTTAGGAAAGCTCAGGTGAGTCCTTGCTTATTCTCATCTTGGCACTGCCCCTCACTAACACATTATATGGGGGGAATTAACAAAATGGTTTGTGTCAAAAGAATGATGAGATGATTGGAAATTATAACATACAGGGATGGATCATCTGAAAGAACTGGGATATTTACCCTGGATAGAATAGGACTCAGTGGGTATGTGACAGTTTCTTCAAGTACCTGAGGGGCTATCATATGGAAAAAGATTTAGATTTTTTTTTTGCTGGGTCCCAGGAGGCAGCATTATAAACAATGGGTACAGGTTGTAAAGATGCAGATTTTGGCATACCAAGAATTAGAGCTGTAGGCATTATGGTCAAATGGTTACAGAATTGGCTTTGGAGTCAGGAAGAACTGATTTCAGGTTCTGCCTTTGGTACCTATTAGCTATATGACCCTAGGTAAGTTACTTAACATCACAGTGACCAAGGAAATCTCCAAGATTATAAACTGAAGAAAAGGTGTTGACTTGTTTTGCAGAGGGAGCTTGTTCCGTATACTCATGAAATCATGTCTGGTTTAAAAAAAAATAATTAAGAGTCATGAAAAAGTGGGTTCCCTATAACTAGAGATTATCTAGCAGTGATCATTTCTAGGGAAGTTATAGAAGGAACAGATATCGACTGAACTAGATAATTTTTGAAGTCTTTTCAAATTCTGAGTCTATGATTCTATAATAGCATTCTAGGCATAAAAGAATGAACTAATATCACCCTTCATTCCATGAATCACCTCAGAAACTGAACTTGATGGAATCCACAGGAAGGTGGAAGCCTTGGGTATTAGTCTACAAGGCTACTACAGAATTTTCTTTTGATAAACTAGGAAAATACATATTAAGAATGTTTAAAATTTATTATCCTAGTATGCATACTGGGATAACATCCCAGATACACAATGAAATTTTCTAAAAAGGATTCAATCAACAATGGCAAATAGGTAAGAATAACACAAATCAATGCAATATATGTCAACTAATGAAGAACATAAATGCTAATACACTGCTTTATTGTTGTTCAAAATTACTACAAAGGTAAGATACTCTCTGAGTATGTTTAATAAAATGCTCAGAAAGAAATCTATTTTTTTATCAAGTCTCAGAAACAAAAAATATTTTTGAACTGGGGGTCAGAGTACACAGGTTTTTTAGTTGTTTGGTCTTCCAATATCTACTGATAGTACAAAATGACTCAAAATACTGGCACTCTCTATGCTACTCTCATTCCAAAAGATTATCCATGCTCATAAATTAACTACTCTAAACATAAATCTGATATGCTTTCCAGCTGGCTAGTTTCACAAAGTACAATTTCAAGTTTGTACATATTTTGGACTCCACACATAAAACTGTATAGTAAGTATCTCAAAGATGACCAAACCACCTTTTATTGAGGTCATTTTTTTTTTATTTTTCTATTCTTATACTACTTACAGAAACATACTAAACTAATTAATTCAGCTGCTTGAAAAAGCTTCATCAGTTGTGCTTATTTCAGAATAGAATAAATTATGACTGTAACTAGATTGATTTCCTAAGTATCTAGATACTCTAACAAGAGTCAAAATAGCAGAGCACTTTCTGAAGCTGTAAATAGACCTGGGAGAGAAAATAAGATGATGAACAGTTTAGCTACCACTAAGTTGTAATGATGACAAAGCATCTCTATAATAATGATTCCCATAGACTTCCTGTTTACATTTTTGATGATTAAAAAAAATAAAGAGCCATAATGGGCATTTTTCTGTGTCCTTTTCCTGGATACAGTAGTATAAGCAACTCCCTAAAGCACATGTTGAATATTTTAAACCTTGAATAGCTCAGCTACTTCCAGGTATTACACTTCCTCATTGAAACTAATTACATGCAAATTATTTTTAAAATTTGGTTTTGGGGCAGAAGTTAGGGAATTTTCTTAAGTCACAGTAAATTTTTATGCTACACAGATTTTTAGTCATAAAGTGTATCATAACAATAAGCAAAACTGAGAGATTTTAGGTCTAGGTCTTCCTGTCTGGTCTAGGAAAAACTCGATTCAGAAGCCTAAATGTAAGGAGGTAGGTAATTTCTTAATATTTTTTTTCTCTAAAAGAGGTTAGAAACATATTAAAACTTTAAGGAGAGATATCTATCCTGCTTTTGAGTTTTTGCTTTATTTCTTCTTTACTGTGCACAAAACATTCAAAGCTAAATAATTCCTAAATTGTCTTGCTTTCAATGAAAATATTCACATATGCTGGCCATGAAATTTAATTTTACTTAATTATTGTTTGGGGATGAGGCAATAGCTATACATATTTCATTAAATATAAGGTAACTTAGCTTTCTACAGACCAATCAAATATTTTAACCATGAGAATAATGAATGCTAAACTGCTTTAGATAGAAGAAAGCCTAGGAAAAACACAATTGAAAATACTACACATCATGTCAGAAAAATGACATTTTTATGTGAAGGAATGAGCATTTTCTTGCTATTTTTTTGCAAAGTGTTGCAATTATCATTTAAGTTTATGAAAAATCTGGAACATGGACTCCTACCATTTCGATTACCTTAAAACTGTAAGCTGGAGAATCAACAAAAAACCACCTACCCCAAAGCAGAGACAATGACTGTCTCTTTGTTTTGAAAATCACATGACTTCTTTTTCTTGTTGAACAACTTTTTTCTATTCTTCTCTTTGGTTAACAGAATTTAGTTACATATATGAAAAAAAAAAACAAAAAACTACAGAAGACAAGGTAGTTGAGAACATCATTGCTCCACTGATTGACCTACTTGCAAAATACTCTCTACTGCTATCTTCTCTCACTTTTATCTTTCCACAGACCTACTCGAACTATTCTCCTACTAGCCTCTTCTAAAGAATCTTCTTTTTTTTTCTGTTTTGAACAAATAATCCCACAAACTTGAAATTTTCACTTATTCCATAAGACTAATTCTAATTCCTTAACGAAATCTGGTTTACCAATGATGTCATTCTTCTCACAACTATCTCTGAGAAGACCATTCTTTCACTTCCCACAATTCTGGAATGAAGATGAATTCATAATATTCCTTGCTTCTAAATGATATTTCTAGGACACTTTTTTTTGCCACCATTATTCAATAATCTCACCTATTTTGCCATCCATGAAATCTGACCATATAATCCTCTTTCTCCTTACTTTTTTTCTGATCCCTAGGAAACTCTTCTCTCTTCCCCTTAATCATTTCATCATCTGAACAGTCTTCCTCTAGAATTTATCCCAATACTTAGTGATTTCAACATGAATATTGATGACTCCTGTGAAACCCTGGCTTCTTAAATTCCCCGACTTCAGTTACAATGTCAGTAACAAGACACCAGTAAGAAGATACTCTATACCTTCACAGAATCATAGTTATAGACCTGGAAGACACTTTAGAAATCATCTAGTCTAATCTTTCATTTGACATAGAGAGAAAATGAAGCCTGGAAAAGTTATGACTAACTAAGTATCAGAGTTGGAACTTGAACTCAGGTTGTCTGACTACTAAGCCACTGTTCTTCCTACTGTCCCCTTCATTATCATTCTAAATTCTAAACTATTCTATTTTCTACTCTCTTATTTCCTTAAAATTCCTGAACATACTCTATTTGTCCTTATCAAGATGAAAAAAATCTCACAATGCATTTTTTAATCTTCCACTATGTCACCCCAATGATAGCTTTCACTTGTCTCACAAACTCAGACTAGTCATCATGGCCAGGAAGTTCAAAGATGTTCTGGCTAATACTCTAAAATCCTTCCTGTCCTTCAGATTTCCCTGTCCCCATTTGCTGAACCTCACCTAACCATACTAACTAATAATATATGCACACTTGGAAAATGCTAAGAAATCTGCAAAGGTACAGATTAGGACAATTAATAGCTTCAGCAAAGTTGTGGGCTACAAAACAAACCCTCAAAAATCAACTGCTATCTGTATAATAACAAAAAAATAATAATAGAAAAGGGATATCCTATTCCATATAATTTCAAAATGCATAAATTATCTGGGAATCAATTTACTAAAGCACACAAAAGACATATAGATTGAGTTACAAAGTGCTACTTAAAGAAATAAAGAATAGCTTAAACAGAAGGAGGAATATACACTGTTCATGGCTGGGTTATGCCAATACAATGAAAATGATAATATCACCAAAGTTAACCTGCACTTTTAATGCTATACTATTCAAATGTTCAAAGTACTGTATTTTATAGAATTTGGTAAAATAACAAAACTCATTTGGAAAAATGAACTATCTAGAATATCAAAGGAAATGGTGAAAAGAGGCAGGGATGAAGAGGGAATAGCATTCTTAGACCTTAAACTATATTATAAAACAGCAGTCATCAAAACCATCTGGTTTTGGCTAAAAAGTAGAGAAGTAGAACATCAGAAGAGACTAGACAAATGAGAATTAGAAATGATACAACTCAGTAAACCAGTATTCTATAAAATAGAAATAATAAAATAGAAAACAAATTATCTAGGAAAGAATTCCCTATTTGATAAAAACTGCTGAGAAAATTGGAAAGCAGACTATCAGAAATTAGGCTTAAATGAACACCTTACACCAAACTAGAGTATATGAATTTAATATTGATATTAGGTTCCTTTTAGCATATAGTTTCCTTCTTTTATCTCTTTTAAAATTTTGAATGTTTGTTTTTGCTTTGTTTTGATAGCATGATTACAATTCCTTTTTATTTTATTCAATTGACAATCTCTTTGTCATTCCCTCATTTATATTCAGTTTATGTCTTTTTAAAATGTGTTTCCTGTAAGTAATAAATTGAAGGATTTTGTTCTTTTATCCAATCTGTCATTTTATTTCATTTTATTGGATTGCTTAATCTATTTACATTTATATTTTTTTCTCTTTGTCCCTAATATTGATTTTTTTTTTCCAAATTAGGATCCCTCCTCTGCCCATGCTGTAAACACAGCACTATATCTCTTCAGTTATTTAAGCTTAATCTATTTTAAGGAAACTCTCTTCCTACTGGCTCTCTTTTCCTTACTCTTAAGGTATCACCCTACTTTCTATTTGTTGTCCCTTTCCCTAGTTTTAGAGTTTTGCTTATTAGTTCCTTTTAATTACTTGTTTTTATCTAATTCTCCACCCACCCTATTTTTAGCCCTCTCAGTTAAGCAGTCAAGTACAATCCTCCTTCCTCTTCTCCCTTTCAACTTATTTCCTTCATTAATTTTAAAATGTTTACTTTTGTGCCCTTTCTTTTTTTCTTTCTTTTTTTGAATGTATTTAGTATTTATTTTTTCCTAGTTACATGTAAAAACAATTTTTAACATTCATTTTTAAAACTTAGAGTTCCAAATTCTCTCCCTTCCTCCCTTCCCACCCCCCTTCACTGAGAAGGAAAGCAACTCTATGTAGGTTATACGTGTGTAATCATGCAAAATATTTCCAAATTAGTCATGTTGTGAAAGAAAACATAGCCGAAAAAAAAAAAACAAACCCTCAAGAAAAATAAAGAAAGTAAAAAAAGCATGCTTCAATCTGTATTCAGACACCATCAGTCCTTTTTTTTGGGTAGATAGCATTTTTCATCACAAGTCCTTCAGAGTTGTCTTAGATCATTGTATTGCTGAGAATACCTAAGTCATTCACAGCTGGTCATCTTACCATATTGCTGTTGCTTTGTACACAGTACATTTCACTTTGTATCTATCAGCCCGTGCAAGTCTTCCCAGGTTTTTCAGAGAGGATCCTGCTCATCATTTCTTATAGCATAATAGTATTCCCTCATAATCACATACCACAATTTGTTCAGCCATTCCCCAATTGATGGGCATCCCCTCAATTTCCAATTCTTTGCTATGACAGCAAGAGCTGCTATAAATATTTTTGTATATGTATGTCATTTTCCTTTTTTTTTTTTTAAATCTCTTTAGGAGTAGTGCTTCTAATAGTGCTAGGTCAAAGGGTACGTCTGGTTTTATAGCCCTTTGGGCATAGTTCCAAATTGCTCCACAGAATGGTTGAATCAGTTCACAACTCCACCAACAATGCATTAATGTCTAATTTTTTTTCCCCACATCCCTTCCAACACTGGTCATTTTCTTTCCTGTCCTATTAGACAATCTAATAGGTATGAAGTAGTACCTCAGAATTGTTTTAATTTGCATTTCTCCAATCAACAATGAGTTAGAGCATTTTTTTGGATATGACTGTAGATAGCTTTGATTGCTCCATCTGAAAACTGTTAATATTTTTTGATCATTTATCAATTGGGGAATGGCTCTTACTTTTGTAAATTTGACTCAGTTCTCTGTATGTTTTAGAAATAAGGCCTTTATCAGAGAAATCTGCTTCAAAATTCTTTTCATAGTTACTATAGCTATCTATTTCCCTCCATCTTGAACCCCCTGCCCTATTTACTCTATTCTCTCTCTCCTTTCACCCTGTCCCTCTTTTAAAGTGTTTTGCTTCTTATTATACCCTCCTCTAATCTGCCCTTCCTTCTATCATTCCATAATCCTCTTCTCTTACCCCCTTCCTCTCCTACTCTTCCTGAAGGGCAAGATAGATTTCTATACCCAACTGAGTATGTTATTCCCTCTTTGAGCCAATTCTGATGAAAGTAAGGTTCACTCACTCCCCTTCACCTCCCTGCTCCGCTCCCCTCTACTGTAAAAGCTTTTTTTTTTTTGCCTTTTATGTGAGATAATTTACTTCATTCTACCTCTCGTTTTCTCCCTCTCCCACCTCTTAATTTTATTTGTTTTAGATATAATCCTTACATATTCAGCGTACACCTGTGCTCTCTGTCTATATATACTCCTAACTGCCCTAATAATGAGAAAGTTTTTAGGAGTTACAAGTATCATCTTCTCATGTAGAAATTGTAAACAGTTTAACCTCATTAAAGTCCCTTGCGGGGGCAGCTAGGTGGCGCAGTGGATAGATCTCCGGCCTTGGAGTCAGGAGGACCTGTGTTCAAATCAGACACTTGACACTTACTAGCTGTGTGTCCCTGGGCAAGTCACTTAACTCTGATTGCCTCAACCCCCCCACCACAAAAAAAAAGCAAAAAAAAAAAGTTCCTTATGTTTTCCCTTTCCTGTTTACCTTTTTATGCTTCTCCTGAATCTTATATTTTAAAGTCAAATTTTCTATTCAACTCTGGTCTTTTCATTAAGAATGCTTGTAAGTCCTCTATTTCAATGAATATCCATTTTTCCCGTGAAAGATTATACTTAGTTTTTCTGGGTAGGTGACTCTTGGTTCTAGTCCTAGCTCCTTTGCCTTCCAGAATATCATATTCCAAGCCCTCCAATCCCTTAATGTAGAAGCTTCTAAATCTTGTGTTATCCTGATTGTGTTTCCAAAATACTTGAATTGTTTCTTTCTGGCTACTTGCAATATTTTCTCCTTGACCTGGGAGCTCTAGATTTGGGTTATATTTCTGGGAGTTTTCATTTTGGGATCTCTCTCAGGAGGTGATTGGTGGATTCTTTCCATTTCTATATTACCCACTGGTTCTAGAATATCAGAGAAATTTTCCTTGATAATTTCTTGAAAGATGATGTCTAGGCTTTTTTTTTTTTTTTTGATCATGGCTGTCAGGTAGTCCAACAATTTTAAAATTATCTCTCCTTGATCTATTTGCCAGGTCACTTGTTTTTCCAATGAGATATTTCACATTGTCTTCTATTTTTTCATTCTTTGATTTTGATTGACTATTCTTGATTTCTCATATAGTCATTAGCTTCCACTTGTTCAATTCTAATTTTTAAGGAATTATTTTCTTCACTGAGCTTTTATACCTCCTTTTCCATTTGGTCAATCCTGCTTTTTAAGGAGTTTTTTCTTCAGTGAATTTTTGTGTCTCTTTTTCCATCTGGCCAATTCTGCTTTTTAAGGCATTTTTTTTCCTCA
The DNA here is from genome assembly GCF_900497805.2 of Vombatus ursinus. NCBI lineage: Eukaryota > Metazoa > Chordata > Mammalia > Diprotodontia > Vombatidae > Vombatus > Vombatus ursinus. The sequence continues at coordinate 9,908,848 of NW_020954720.1, forward strand.
TTGGCTTTTTGTACCTCTTTTACCATTTGGCCTAGTCTGGTTGTTATTGTTGTTGTTTTTTAAATTTGGCCCAGTCTGTTTTTTAAGGTGTTATTTTATTCAGTATTTTTTTAGGTCTACTTTACCAAGCTGTTGATTTATTTTTCATGATTTTCTTATATCACTCTCCTTTCTCTTCTCAATTTTTTCTCTACCTCTCTTAATTTTCTTTTCTTTTCTTTTCTTTCTTTCTTTCTTTTTTTTTTTTTGTTTTCTATTTCAATTGCACTAATATGTATTGCCTAGTTTGTGTCGAGCACTGTACTAGGCACTGGAGGCATAGACGGTCCTTGATATCACAGAGTTTATAAGCAATCAGGAGAAATTTTCACAACATCCCTCATATCTTTCCCCTTCTTTACATTCACATTACTAACACTCTGGTTCTCTCCTTACCTCTCGCCTAGACTATTGGAATATCCTTTTAATTGGTCTCCCTTCTTCCAGTTTCTCCCCTCTCCAATCTTTTCTTCACAGAATTGTCAAAACAACCCTCTTAAATCAGGGGTAAGATTATGCTGCTCCTAAAGAAACTTCAGCAGCTCCTTATTTCCTCTTTTTATGCTTCTCTTGAGTCTTGTATTTGAAAGTCAAATTTTCTATTCAGCTCTGGTCTATTCATCAAGAATGCTTGAAAGTCCTCTATTTCACTGAATGCTCATTTTCCCTCCTGGAGGATTATATACTCAGTTTTGCTGGCTAGGTGATTTTTGGCTGTAATCCTAGCTCCTTTGACCTCTGGACTATCACATTCCAAATCCTCTGATCCCTTAATGTAGAAGCTGCTACATCTTGTGTTATCCTGATTGTGTTTCTACAATACTTGATTTGTTTCTGGCTGCTTGCAATATTTTCTACTTGACCTGGGAACTCTGGAATTTGGCTACAATATTTCTAGGAGTTTTCCTTTGGGGATCTCTTTCAGGAGGGGATCGGTGGATTCTTTCCATTTCTATTTTGCCCTCTGGTTCTAAAATATCACAGCAGTTTTCCTTGACAATTTCTTGAAAGATGATGTCTAGGCTCTTTTTTTGATCATGGTTTTCAGATAGTCCAATAATTTTTAAATTATCTCTCCTGGATCTATTTTCCAGGTCAGCTGTTTTTCCAATGAGATATTTCACACTGTCTTCTATTTTTTCATTTTTTTGGTTTTATTTTACAATGTCTTGATTTCTCATAGAGTCACTAGCTGCCATTTGCTCCATTCTAACTTTTAAGGAAGTATTTTCTTTAGTGCGCTTTTGGGCTTCCTTTTCCATTTGGCCAATTCTGCTTTTTAAGGCATTCTTCTCTTCATTGGCTTTTTGGACCTCTTTTGCCATTTGGGTTAGTCTATTTTTTAAGGTGTTATTTTCTTCAGTATTTTTTTTGGGGGGTCTCCTTTAGTAAGCTGTTGGCTTGTTTTTCATGATTGTCTTGCATCACTCTTATTTCTATTCCCAGTTTTTCCTCTACTTCCCTTACTTGTTTCTCAAAATCTTTTTTGAGCTCTTCCATGGCCTGGAACCAATTAATATTTTTCTTGGAGGCTTTGGATGTAGGAGCTTTGACTTTGTTGTCTTCTTCTACTTTTATGTTTCCTTTTCCTTTCTTTTTTTTCCTAAGGCAATTGGGGTTAAGTGACTTGCCCAGAAGTCACACAGCTAGTAAGTGTCAAGTGTTTGGTCTGAGGACAGATTTGAACTCAGGTCCTCCTGACTTCAAAGCCAGTGCTCTATCCACTGCGCCACCTAACTCCCACTCTAGTTGTATGTTTTGATCTTCTTTGTCACCAAAGAAAGATTCTATGGTCGGACTTTTCTTTTTGTTTTGTTTTGTGCTATTTGCCCATGTTCCCAGCCAATTACTTGAGTTTTAAACTCTTTGTTAAGGTAAGGGTCTGCTTCCAGTGTGGAGAATGTACTGTCCCAAGCTTCAGGTGTTTTGTGCAGCTGTTTTCAAAGATACTTTCAGGAACCTGTAAGTTTTCAGTTCTTCCAAGGTGCTATAATCAAGGGCGAAGTGTTACTCCTTTCCTGGCCTGGGCTCTAGTCGATAAGTGACCACAAGCACTCTTTTCTGCCTTGGAATTGTGAGGAGGATTCCCTCTCCATCACCACTACAAACTCCACCATGCCAGCACTCCTCCTCACCCCAGCACCTCCACCCACAACTGCGACCCTGATCCAAGCACAGGCAAAGCAAGAGTCCTGCCTCAGCACCAGCAAAGAGATCTCTGCAATCTCCCTCTGATCAGCCATTCGATTCCCCTTCTGTCTGTGGGCCAAGAGCTCTGGAAACAGCCTCTGCCCCAGGGCTTCGCTGGGACTGCAGCTGGGACCAAGCTTCTCTCTCACTGCAGTTTGACAGACCTTTCCCATTGACCTTCTAAGTTGTCTTTGGCATTTGTGGGTTAAGAAGTCTGGAAACCGCCACAGCTCTCCATGATTCAGTCCCCTGAGGCTTGTTCCAGGTTCACTGAGGCCTGGTCTTTGCCTGTGCACTCACGCTGAACTATCCTTCTCTCTCAGCCTGGTGCAATAGACCTTTCCAATCAACCATCCAGGTTGTCTTGGGCTGGAAACTTGTTTCACTCTTTTTGTGGGTTCTGCTGCTTTAGAATTGGTTTAGAGTCATTTTTTACAGGTATTTGGAGGGGTTTGGGGGACAGCTCAAGCAAGTCACTGCTTTTACTTAGCCATCTTGGCTCCACCCTCTCTTACTTTTCAAAATCCTTTTGGAGCTCTTCTATAGCCTGAGACCAATTCTTATTTTTCTTTGAGGCTTTGGATAGAGGAGCTTTGACTTTGATATCTTCTTCTGAGTGTGTGTTTTGATCTTCCTTGTCATCATAGTAACTTGCTATGGTCAGAAATTTTTTTCTGTTGTTTCTTCATTTTCCCAGCCTATTTCTTGACTTTTAAAAAGTTTTAAAATAGGGCTCTGCTTCCAGGGCAAAAGGGTGTACTGTCCTAAGCTTCACGAGTTTTATGCAGGTGTTTTCACATAAACTTCTAGGGACTTGTAAGTTTCCAATTCTTCCAGTGTGGTATGATCTAAGGAGAGGTGTGTTTACTACTCTCCTGGCCTATGCTCTGATCTATGAGAGACCACAAGCACTCTTTTCTGCCCTGGAACTGTGACAAGGGTCCCTGTTCCACTGTGGCCACCAACTCTGGTGTGCTAGTCCTCCGCCTCACCCTGGGACTACCACCCGGGACTCCAACCCAGATCTGAGTATGGGAAAAGCAATGGAGTCCTGCGCCCAGTGCCAGCAAAGAGACTCCTGCAATTTCCTTCTGATTAGTTGTTCAACCCCTTTACTGTCTGTGGGCTTTGAGCTCTGGAAGCAGCTGCTGCCACTTCTGATTCAGTGGCTCCCAAAGCCCACTCCTGGTTTGCTGGGGCCAAGTCTATGCTGGCACAGCCTGTGGCTGGACTATGCTCTACTCTCACCCAGGCGTGACAGACCTTTCCTGCTAAACTTCTAAGTTGTCTTTGGCTGGAAAATTATTTCACCCCATCCTTTTGTGGGTTCTGCTGCTCTAGGAATTGTTTTATGGCATTATTTAAAGGTATTCAGAGGGATTTTGGGGAGAATTCAGGCTAGTCACTGCCTTTCCTCTGCCATCTTGGCTCCACCTTCTTTGCCCTTTTCTAAGAAGGATTTATTTCTCTCATTCTCTTCATTATTTATTTCTCTTATATAATTTTATTCTTTGGTTTATGGTCTAATTAAATTCTTAATGAAAACTTTCGGGGTATCTGTTTTGGGTTCCTTCTAAACAGTTCCTTAATGCTTTGCAAATCATGCCCTTCTCTTTTTTCTGTTGTGCCTCACTCTTGAAATACCATTTCTTTCAGGTGATAGAGAGGATACTGCCCCATGGAAGGAATTTTCCTATATCCTTGACTGTGCAGTTCATATTGACCTTTGCTCCCTCCTTGGTAGACCCCCTCCCATTTTTTCAGTCCTTCCCTTTGCCTCCTCACTTATTCTTCTATTCTTCCTGAGAAACTATAGGAGTTATTTTCCTTCATTGTTGGCCTCTGACTTGATTAGGGTACAGCACTTATTTCCCTCTTCTTCCTTTCATCCTCCTTTTTATGCATTCTCCCATTCAATAACTTCTTATCACAAAAAGCATTGATTCACCTGTAGGTAGGGTGTTGTGAAGTTTAGTCTATGTGTATCAAGCCTGTTTCTCCACCATCAATTCCATGTGACTTCTGTTTTCACCCTTGTCCCCTTGTTTACATTTAGAAAAAAATCTTTTAATGGTCTCTTGTTATTTTTTTATCTATGGTTCCTGAATTTGTTTACCCCTTCTTATAGTTCTGTTATCTTAAATGCTTGAAAAGCAAATACTTTCTTCTGGTCCAGTTTTCTTTCTAAGAATGTTTCAAATGCCTCTTTTAAAGCTTAATGTCCATCTTTTTTCATTTATGGTTAAGCTCAGATTTTCATGGTATGAAAAACTTGGGCTGAATCTTGAGCTTCTTTGCTCTTCACAGGAAGACCCTGTATTTGTTCAATACTCTCTTGGGAATGTATAGGGACCTCAGCCTCATCAGGTGTTGTTTCACTTTCTTTTGTCTATAAATATTTATTCACAGATATCTGAACTCTTGACCTAGAAGCCATATTTCCCTCTGCTATTGAAATCTTTCCTATAGGTTTATCTTTTTATGATTAAGGTCTTTGAGTTTTTTATCTCCTGAGATTGTATGTAATTTTAATCATTTTTTTCCTAATCTTCCCTCACTGTTCACTTTCTGACTTCCTGCCTTTTGATGGCATTCCCTTGGGGGCTGGATCTCAAAGCATCTCAGCCTCCTCCCATGCTGGGCAATTCATGGTTTAATAGCTTTGGCCTTTGCCTCCCAATGACTTCTAGGAAGAGAGATCTGGCCCCAATTGGATGTTGAGCACTTTCCTCTATGCTAGCACTTCACGTGCCACAGAAGTCCATATACTTATTCCACCCTAATTCCCCTATTTCTCAGTTCTCTGGTTGAGTGGCACAGAATGCTGCCATGCTGTTATCACACCCTCAGAGGTTTCATGCTCATAATTTGAGTTTCTGAGGGTCTGGGAGAATGGGTGTGTAGTGATGAGTTCTGCTGCAAGCATATGTGTTGGCTTGAGCAACCCTGCTGCTGGGAGTATGGTAGATAATTGAGTAGATGCTGGCTGAGTGTGAATTAGAGGGTAGGGATAATTGGCTTTTTCTACTGTTACTTCATTGAGTTTTTACTTTATTTAGGTTCTTGATAGCCTAGATCATGGAGACAAGTAAAACAGCTTTCTCTGGTGCATAGTTCCCATTTTGGAGAAGTATGAGAGGTCTTGAGGAATGGAGAAAATGTCTAAACCATCATCTTTTTGGTCACATGACCCAGAATGATTCCATGCAATTTATCTAGCTGTCCCCCATGCTTGGAATTCTCCCCTCTGTATACTGTCTTCCCTGCTTTCCTTTGAGTCCCAGCTAAAATCCCTTCTCCAAGAAGCCTTTCCTACTCCCTACTATTGGTGCCTTCCCTCTGAGATTATCAATAATTTATCCAGTACAAATTGCATTTGTACACAGTAGTTCTCATGTTGTCTCTTCCATTAGATTGTGTGCTCCTTAAAGGCAGGGGCTTATTTTCGGGCCTTTCTTTGTACCTCCCAGCACTTAGCAAAATGCCTGGCACACAGTAAGCACTTAGTAAATGCTTGTTGATTTGGCTTGATATTGTTCTGTCTTACTTTTCTTCCTACCATTTTGACTATTTTTTTTTTAATCAATCTCTTTTGCTGAAGCATCATCCATCTCCCTTCTCCAAATTTTGTGTGTGACATAAGTAATTCTGTACATAGCTTATATTTTTCTGCCCATGAAGATTTTTCAATGTTGTATTTTCTACTAGAGAATGTTGTGTTGTGGTTTGTCTTTCACTCTCAAAGAGGACCATGACATCAGGGAGATGATGACATGACTTGCAACTGACTTTGATTTGAGTGACAGAGGGCTGTGCAAAGTCACCAACCTCACTTTCTCCTCCAGAGCCATCTGGGTCCAGCCGCCAGATATTGATGAGGATGACTGGAGATGGCCCAGGACACAGTGGCCCTTGGCCCTTTTAAGCTAAGGTCTTTTCAGGTTCTTACTTCCAGTGAGGCAATGCCCATTCAGAGGACACTCTTGAAGGATGTCTTGAAGCTATGTCTTGAAGGAAGAGAAGGATTCTGAGGCAAAAGTGAGAAAGAAGAGCATTCCAAGCAGAGAGGTATGAACAGTGAAAAGGCACAGAGACAGAAGAGTTGGAGTGTTTTGAGTGAAGAACAGAGAAAGTCAGTATGGCTGGAATGGAGAGTGTGGGAGGTGGAGTAGTGATGTCCAAGGAAGCTGGAAATGTAGGGCCACATGAATGGGGCTTTAGAAGCTAAAAACAGGAGCTTATATTTATTCTTGAGTTAGTATGCAGGCACAGGAGTTAGTGACATGGTCAGTTAGCACTTAGCGAAATAATTTTGACAGTAGCGTATACAATGAATTGGAGTAACACAGCTATGAATTGAGAAGAGTCCAGATATTCTAACATTGCACAGTGGGCTTCTTCCCTGTATAGAAATATGACTGCAATTCTTCCACTGAAACAGAACTATTTACCAAGAACTATTTACTTTGTCACTTTCTCTAACTTTGTAAAAGTCAAAGGAAATTATACAACTTTTTTTTTTCACCCAAAGGACAGAAAGCTCCAGTCTGTAATTCCATTTTGTTTTCTATCTTCTCTATTCTTAAACCCTCATGTAACTTTTAAAGGATTTGCCTTGGCACCTAGCCAGGCTTTTAGACTAGCTCACTCACAGGTCAGCTCCACCTTCAAATTGGCTGCCCAGTTCCCCAGACAGGTCTCTTTTATCTTTTGTTTTCCCCTTATGTTATATTAGGATATAATCCCTTATATTAGGATAAAAGTTCTTTTATAGTAAGGATTGTCTTTTCTTTATGTATCTTCAGAACTTAGCATAGCACCTGACACATAGTAATTGCTTAATAAATGCTTTCTCTCTTCTTTCTCTGTGTCTCTGTCTCTTCCTCTCTCTCTCTCTCTCTCTCTCTCACACACACACACATACACACACATATGTCAATTCACTCGTTAGGTTTATTTAAATCACTGTTAATAAAGATAACAGCAGTCAGTCAATGAAAAAATGAGAATAGTGATATGATCAGAAAATATTATGAAATGAAGTTATATAATTAATATAATTTGAAATGTTTGAAAAAATAGCAATATTAACAAACCACAAGACAGGAGTCACTAAAAGTCAGTCAGTGCCCACTAGCTATAGGCGCGGATCAAATGAAATGACGTATGTAAGGTTCTTTGTAAACACTGAAGCTCTATATAAATGCCCATGTAATTACTACTTTTATTAGATACACAGAGAATGTATATGTGCAAATGAATGCTGTTTATGCCTGTGATGAGGGGAACTAGGTTGCAGAGCACCAGGCCTGGAGTCAAGAGCTCAAATCTGGCCTCAGAAATTTATTAGCTGTGTGACTCTGGGCAAGTCACTTAACCCTGTTTGCCTCAGTTTCTTTACCCATAAAATGAGCTGACACATGAAATGGCAAACCACTTCAGCATCTTTGCTAAGAAAACCCCAAATGGAGTCATAAAGAGTCAGACATGACTGAAAAATGACGAAAAACAAATGCCTGTGAGAAGCTTACAGTGAATTTGAATGGACAAGGAGTATTTATTTTTAAAAAGATAAACAACTATAAATAAATATGATGCAAATTAGGTACAGACCACAGTAGGTTCCTTTAGCACTGAGAATTAAAATGAGGAGAGTAGTGTTGGCTTCTTAAACAAAGCTTCACAGAAGAGTCACCTGAGCTTTGGGAAGAATTTCAAAGAGAGGGAGGACACAAAAGGGTAAAAAGAATGGTAGGGCATGTTTTGGGAAGAAGGAAGAAGAATATATAAAATTTAAAAGCCAGGACTCAAATTTTATTAGCTGTAATGGATAATTTTTGATAAGGAATTAAAAAGAAAGGGTGATAAGAAAAGTCCCTTTCAATATGATTGCTACTATTCTTTTTTTTCTTCAAAAAAAATTTATTATAAACTTAAACACTTGAATAAAAAAAATTTCCGTATCATACACAGAATAAAAAAATGGATTCTCTATGAAATTCATGAATTTCCATTCACACAGATGCTTTAAAAATACTTCTGTTGTCCTTTATTTAAAAAAAAAAACTTTCAATGGCTCTCCTCTTTTGTTCATTTCACATAAAAGTGAGGTTTATCTGATGCCCATTCCTACAATCCTTTTCTCCAAGATTTTATATACCTCTTAAACAATGCAATTATGAGATATAGCAAGTTCCACCTCATTCTTCCTCTTTTCTACTCTAGAAGATTCCTTTTATCATTCTTGTTTCTTTCCTATTTTCAAATACTCAGAATATAACCAATCTACCCTTAGGCCTTTTGTTTTTCTTATTTACCTCTCTAAATACCTACAACTTCTCACTGCAGGCAGAGACTGGTTCATTTTTGTATCTGTATCCCCAGCCCTTAGCACAATGCTTGGAACCTAGTAAGTGCACAATAAATATTTTTGCATTCATTCATAGACTCCCCTCCCCATCCCTATCATCACAGGTTTAAGTCCCACCACTTCCTGTTAACTGTAAAAATGACAACTACAGTTTTATTTGAAAATACCTTCCTATTGAAAGCTAGCTTCCACAAATCCTCTTATACATGTAAAAATTGCTTTTGTGTTCCTTGGGGAAAGCTGCTATGTAAATACAAATATAAAAAGTTTGTGAAATCAATATGCTTTTGTACATCCCAAAACATAGTGCAACACAGAGAACACATTACAGTAATAAATTTTGCTGTGCTTTAAGACACTTTGGGTATAGATTATAAGATGCAATATTGATCTTCATAAAAATTTGTTCTGGGTGAATGAAACTATAAATTTAAACTTTGGTCTATGAACATGGGTGCTTGCTCAACCAATGTCAACTTAAAATAGGAAATTAAAGATCAAAGTTTTATTATTTTTTTTTACAAGCTAATTATATAACAATGTTAAAATTACTTTTATTTTTCTCTCAAAAAGTTACAAAGTACTACTACTACTAGTTTCCATCTGAAGTTTTACAAAAGTATGTCTTATTTGTTCCTTTTGTCTTTTATGTCATATTGTCCTCCCCTCAGCAGACATACTTCTCCTCTTAAGAAAAACAATTAAGCAAAAATATTTGATGTGGTGATCACATATGATAATGTATATAATATTCTGTCCTATATTACTGCACCTTTCTGCTTTGAGGGAGGAAGTAGGTTACACTTTCTGTTCTCCAGGGACTTCACTCGTTTTTTTGATTACCCATAATTCAACTTCTTTGTAGTGATTTTTTTCATTTCTATTTTTGTAGTTATTAAGTATATGATCCTCTTGGTTCTGCTCATTTTAAACTGCATTAGTTCATATAAATCTTTCCAATTTTTTCTGAATTACTCATTTATCACTTTTTATTATACATTAATATTCCATATTATATTCAAATACCACAGCTTTTTAAAAAAAGACATTCTTCTACTGATGGGGCATCTACTTTGTTTATAATTCTTTGCTACCCCAAAGAGTAATGCTATAACTAGTTTAGTATATAGTGGACCTTTGCTTCTGCCCTTAACTTCCTTGGGGATATAAATATCTCATCCAAGTGCTTTACAATTATCATCTCATTTGATCCTCACAACCACCTTGGGAGTTAGGTGCTATTGTTATTGCCATTTTACAGATTAGGAAACTGAGGCAAACAGAGGTTAAGTGACTTGCTCAGGGTCAGACAGCTAGTCAATGTCTGAGGCTATATTTGAACTCAGCTCTTCTTGTATCCATGCTGGCACTCTACCTACTACCTACTGTGCCACCTAACTGTTTTGCCAACTCTATCCTACCAACTCATGGCTTTGGAGTTTTGCGGAGAGATGTTCTGGAAGGAGGAATGGTCTGCCAAGCATGGTGACACATGCCTGTAATCTCATCTACTGGGAAGGCTGAAGCTAGCCAACCTCTTGAGCTTGGGAGTTCTTAAGTGTATTGGCCTATGCAGACCATGAGTTCATACTCAATCAAGTTTGGGATCAGTATAGCGAGCCCTCAGGAACATGGTGGCCAGTAGGTTGCCTATGGTGGGAAGAACTGACCCATATCAGAAATAGGTAAAGTTCTTGTTCCAATTAGTAGCGAGTCATTGACAACCAGGGTGAGATGGTTTTAAAAACATAACAAACTCCAAACCTATGGCCTCAGAAGTATTACTTAGTCGGCAGGAGACATAGTAGACTTGACCTACCACCTTCCCCATGCCACAGATCTTCACAGAGTCAAAAAGGCACAGAGTGACTACAAAAAGACCAAAGCACCAGAGGGAAAGGTAAAGTAATACAGCCAATCAGATCCCCAAATATTTATTTATCTTGCTTGTATTCTAATCTGGTACTGACTAACCAGGCGGAATTTCTCCATACCCAATCAGATTTTGGTGTTCTGAAGAAGGACTGGTATCGACCTTGCCTAGTCTTCTGTTTTATGCTTTTTTGGTCTTGATTCAGAACCCACTAATCTTCACAGGCTTCTTTGCAGAAGATTGCTCCAATCACAGTATCTGTTGTACACAAAGCACTATTCTAGGAAGTAGGTGCTGTACTAAACTCCCTCCCTCCCCTATCCCGCCCCAATCTTTTGTTTAAAATGTATTAAACTACAAGTCACTTTTTTATAGATTTTAAATGGATATGTTATATTAGAAAAAAAATTATATGTATTCATATATGTAGGTTGTTGTAGTTCAGTTATTTCAGTTGTGTCTGACTCTTTATGACCCCATTTGGGGTTTTCTTGGCAAAGATGCTGCTGCAATGCTTTGCCATTTCCTTCTCCAGATCATCTGACGGATGAGGAAACTGAGGCAAACAAGGCTAAATGACTTGCCCAGGGTCACACAGCTTCTAAGTGTCTGAGGCTAGAATTTGTGCATATAACTATATAACCATAATTATCCAAGGCATTTCTATGACAACATTTACAAATCAAGGATATAAAATCACCATTTGACTGAATGCTTAGTTTTTTTTCCTAATAACTTCATTCCCCCCAATCTTTATTATTTGATATATTAAAAAAATTGCTATTCTTTTCAAATAAAGGGTCCTCCTAATTATATCATAGGATGAATTTCAAGACTCTTACCACCAGCATGAACATCAGATAGGCCAAAGTGACTATTTGGGCCTAGGATCAATGATCAAATGTTAGTGGAACAATAAAATGAGCAACTAGCTTTTGTTCTACTCTTTTTAATCACTTAACTAAAACTGTCTATGTACCACAGGATTTATGAAATGCTTTACAGAATTTAAAGAGATATAGAATGAAATCTATCTTCAAAGACAATCATTATACCAACTTCAAATATTCAAAATCATAAACATAAAAATTATGGCCAGCACAAAACTTTAATTCCTTTGGTCTTTATTTCTCAATTGTGTAATTAAAAAAATAGAACACTGCTAGTGTTCCATCACTAGTGTCCCAAACATTTTTACTAACAGACTTGGTAAAGGAATGTGAAAGGGCTTTTTTTTTTTTTTTATTTGTCCTAAGCTAACCGCCGTTTAGACGATTTCCTCAACCACTGCACTTCTCAGAAGTCACACAGCATCTGTCGTTTTTGGCTTCAAGATGACTCTTGAATGAATGTGGGCAATCTTTTTTTGCATACTTAAAAACGCTGGGTATGTTCAACAACTGTACTACGGATTTTTAAGAATTCAAAATATGCATTTGGAGTAATTTAATGCATCTCTTATATCATGATGAAATAAGACATTTGATATGATTAATAAGCAGAATGTCGTAACATTTGGTTATCTTATAAAGGCAAAAAAGTTACATCGGAGACACTTAAAATAAAAGAAGTAATTTATGTAAAATAAATGTAACCAAAAAAAAAGCTGCCTTAAAATCAAATCACAAGTGAAATGAAATCAAGAGAAAATTTTTTATAATTTAATAGATCTGATCTTTCAAACTTTAAGTGATAACATAGCAATAAGCAAAATATGGTTAGAGAAGAGAGTGAGAAGGAAATAAAAGAAAACAGTTAAAGTTAACATTAGTACTTTTTATCTTTCAAATCCTGTTGTATCACTGTTTGAGATAAATGAGACAGAATATTGAGCTATTTCAAATAAAAACAGGAGCAATGATTTTATTTACAAAGTTTAATAGAGAAATACCATAAGAAGTCATTTTGTTGAAATTTCTTTAAGGAACAATGTTAGTATGGTTATCATCCTGGGATAGAGACAAATTATAATTCTGTCTTTATTTCAAACCCAGCACTGTTTCATAGTTCATACCTGCTTGAAAGCAGACCAGCCCTATGCCTTGGTTATTTTCTGATTATATGACATCAAGAACCTAGAAATTATTTCTCTAGTAACTAGCCAGTTTTCATGAAATAGGAACTAAATGAGCAGAGTAAATTTACAAAGTGGGGGTTAATCCTGTAACATTATAAGAAAATCAGAGACTTAGAACCATGGCACTCCAGACAGCCAATGGTGGCTATAGTATGGCTAATTAGCAAAAGTCTTCTTTCACAAAACGACAGCATTTGAGGGTTGAAAGAGACAGTTGTGACTATTTAGTCCAACCTTTACAAGAAAGAAATCTCTGAGTTCCTTACTGAGGAACTTTAAGGAGGGAGAATCCACTCTACCTCAAGGCAACTCATTCCACTTTTGGAAAGCTGGCCTCTTTGTATCTTCCACCCATTGTCCCTAGCCCAAAAGAGCAAGTCTAACCAATCTTCCATATGACATCATTCCTCTGAGTCTTCTTTGTCAGGCTAAACATCCCTACTTCAACCAATAATTGTATCTATCTTGATTATCCTTCCCCACATATCTCCAGCTTATCAATGTACTTCTTAGACACTAGTGCCTGGAGTTAAGCACATTACTCTAGATGAGGTCTGACAAGGGTGTAGTAGATTTGGACAATTATCTTTCTGTTCCTGGAAGCTATGAGCCTTTTAACGTAGTCCAAAAATACATCAGCCTTTTTGGCTGCTCTATATAGTATGGCCTCATCTGGAGATTGCAGTGTAGTAAACTTTTTCAGATCAACTGATTTTTATATGTATACACATACACACACACACACACACTAGATAGACAGAATATATATATATATAGATATGTAGATATACATATATATAGAAATATATATACATACACATACACATATGTATATGTACGTATATTACTATGCCATTTTATACTTGTGGATTTTATTTTTCATATGCAAGTGTATGATTTTCCATTTATCCCTTTGAATTTCATCTTACTGATTCATCCCAATGCTCCAGAGTGTCAAGGAAGATCTTCTAATACCAAATGTTTTAGCTATCCTTCCTAGCTTGGTACCATCTGAAACTTTGATAAGTATACTATCCCAGCTTTTGTCCAAGTCACTGTAAACATTATTAAGAAACATACAGTCAAGTACCAATCTAGGGTGGGATACAGCAATGAAGATCTGCAAAATTGACACTGAACCATTAAAAACTAATCTCAGAATGAATTCTAATGAGTTCTCATTCCTTCTGATAGTATTCTCAGACATTCTCAGTATTGTCAGATTCTGATAGTATTCTCTATATTCTTTCAACTTCTCTACAAGAATATGAAATACTTTACCAAAAGCTTTTTTAAAATCTAGGTAAACGATAACCACTGCAATTTCCTCATCTACTAGTTTAGTAATCTTGTCAATAAAGGAAATGAAGGTAATTTGGTATGACTAGTTCTTTGTAAAAGGTTTTTTTAAAATCCATTTTTAAAAATTTTGAGTTCCAAATTCTCTCCTCTCTCCCTCCAGCCCTTCCTCACTCTTTAAATATGCAAGGAATATACATGTGAAGTCATGAAAAGCGTATTTCCTCATTAGTCACGTTGGAGAAAAAAAAAGGCAAGAAAAAGAAAGTGAAAAAAATACTTCAAATGGCACTCAGAATTTCACTTCTCTCTTTGAAGGTAGATACCATTTTTCATCATGAATCCTTGGAAATGTTGGGTATCATGGAATTGATAGAATAGTTAAGTCTTTCATTGAAATACTGCTATTTCTGTGTACAATGTTCTCCTGGTTCTGCTTGATTCACTTTGCATGAGTTCACAGAAGTCTAAAACTAAGGGTTTTCTGAACTTATCTCACCTCATCGTTTCTTATAGCACTAAAGTATTTCATCACAATCATATACCAAATCTTGTTCAGTCATTCTCTAACTAATGGGCATTCCCTAAGTTTCCAATTCTTTGCTAACACAAAAAGAGCTGCTATAAATATTTTTGTACACATAGGATCTTTCCCTTTTTCTTTGATCTCCTTGAGATCCAGATCTAGTAGTATTGCTAGGTCAAAAAGTTTGCACAGTTATATGATACTTTGGGCATAGTTCAAAATTGTTCTCCAGAATGGCTGGACCAGTTCACAACTCTACCAATAATGCAATAATGTACCTATTCTTCTATATGCCCTCCAGAATTTCCTGGTATAATTTGTTCTATAAGTCATATTAGCCCTAGGTAATTACCACTTCTCTATGTTAGATAATAATCTCTTTAATTTTCTGTTTGAGAATTTTCCCTGGAATATTAGTCAAGCATATAGTATTTTTTAAATTATTATTTTGGAAGCAATGGGGGTTAAATGACTTGCCCAGGGTCACACAGCTAGCTAGTAAGTGTCTGAGGCCGGATTTGAACTTAGGTCCTCCTGACTCCAAGGCTGGTACTCTATCCACTGCACCACCTAGCTGCCCCCTCAAGCATATAGTATTGCAGATGCTCTTCTCTTCCACTTTTTAGACAATTGGGACATTTGTCCTTCTCTAACCCTTTATTAACTCTCCTCCCTATTTTGGCCAAGATTTTTCAAATATCACTGATAGTGATTCAGCAAGTACAACTGCCAGGTTTTTTAGGACCTAAGGATGTAGTTAATTCTAGGTATGGTGATTTGAATTTATCAAGGACTCCTAGGTATTCTCTTAATACCTGTCTTATGAATCTCTTCTCTTCAAGAGGTAGGAAAGAACATTTGCTGGACAATTTCTTTGAATTATATTTTCTGGCTACCATGACTACAACCCAAAGAACAGTTATCTACTGCCTGCTTTTTATGTGGTTATCACATTCATTTATAAATTTAAAGATTTAAGGAATAAAAGCCATTCAAAAGCTTGGAACAATGGTTAATCAAGTGATAGGCACTTTTTTAGAAAATGAAAAAAGACAATAACTTATTCTGAAATAAAACATAATAACATGTAACAGTTTATTATTTTACTTAGCTCAGAGTATACTAGGCCTCTTTCCCTATATTCCATCTCTTCCCATCCCCTGTTGTCTTACACCTCTTATCCTTCTATATACCACTAGTCTATCATTCTTCTCTATGTCTACTATTTCTCTTTGTCCTCTCTCTCTCTTTATTCTCTTCTACTTAGTTTTCTCTTATCTAACTGGCCAAAATATTGAATAAAAGGTTAAAAAAATATATAGGCAAAGGCCTCAGGCTTGTTGGGTAGATCCTCCATGGAAGATTTATGGAAGAACATGGAGGAGAACCTCATAGGATAGGAAGGAACTGGAGATATAATTGTAACCTGCATAGATGAAGAGTGTATCCACATTAATGAGATTACGGATTCATCTAAATAGCTAAGCAAACCTCCAGAAACAAGTTGATTTTTCACTTATGTGTAAGCTTCATTGTATGCAGTCATAATAATTCTTTTCATCTTCTAATCATATCTTCTCTTATCTATTCTACCTTCTGATCAATAGTCAATATTTATTGATCATACCACTTACAGTTAAAAACTTTATTTAGCTAAGAAAATCTAAGAATGATAGCCTTCTTACCACTATGAAAACCTAATTCCTTCATCTACTTTTTGTGTATTTTTTTTTTGAGGCGAGAAAGCTACAGTAGATAATAGGTATAGTAGATAGACTCCTTCAGAACCATTTCAGTAATGGCCAAAATAAAGACCTAGGGTTTTTTATTTTGGAGAAGAGAGGACTTGGAGAGACCTTGATACGGTCTTCAAAGTTTGGATGAGCTGTCCTATGGAAGAATGATCAGATTTGTGGTTAGGCCTCAGGGCCTAGAATTAGAGGAATATTTAGGCTTGGTGTCAGGAAAAAGCTTTATAACAATTGGAGAAGGAAATGGCAAACCATTCTAATATCTCTGCCAAGAAAACTTCCTGGACAGTACTAAAATGATAAAAGAGATGACACTGGAAGATGAGCCCCTCAGGTTGAAAGGTGTCCAGTATGCTAGCAGGGGACAACTACAAGTAGCTCAAATACTAATGAACTGGCTAGGCCAAAGCTGAAAGGAAGCTCAGATGCAGATGCGCTGGTGACGAAACAAAAGTCTGATGTTATAAAGATCAATACTGCATGGGAACCTAGAATGTAATATGATCTATGAAACAAGGTAAGCTGGATGTGGTCAATTAGGAGATGGAAATATTAAACATCAACACCTTGGGTGTCACTGAACTTAAATGGATAGGAATGGGTGAATTTAATTCAGATGATCATGACATACACTATTGTGGGCAAGAATCCCTTAGAAGAAATGGAGTAGCCCTCATAGCCAATAAAAGGATGAGAAAAGCAATACTAGGGTATAATCTCAGAATGACTGGATGGTATGTGTTTGAATCCAAGGCAAACCATTCAACATCACAGTAATACAAGTCTATGCTCCAACCAGTGATGCTGAAGAAGCCAAAGTTGATCAGTTCTATTACATAAAACATCTTCTAGAAATAACACCAAAAAAAGATGCCACATTTATCATAGGGGACTGGAATGCTAAAGTAAGAAAGAAAAAGATAATTGGGATAACAGGTAAGTTTGGCCTTGGAGTACAAAATGAAGCAGGACAGAGACTAATAATAGAGTTTTGTCAAGATAACTCACTAGTCATAACAAACACTCTTTTTCAGCAACCCAAATGGTGATTCTACACATAGATATCACCCGATGGTCAATAAAGACATCATATTGATTATACACTTTGCAGTCAAAGGTGGAGAAGCTCTATACAGTCAGTTAAAATAAAACCTGAAGCTGATGGTGGCTCCAATCATGAGCTTCTTATTGCAAAATACAGATATAACAATTACAGTTATATTACACTTTACCAAATTCCACTATATAAAAAGGTAGAATTCTAGGTCTTGGGAGATGGTGGCTTCTCCCTCACTGAAAATCTTCAAGCAAAGGCTGGATGATCATTTGTGGTATGTTTTAAAGATTATTCTTTGGGTATGGGTTGGAAAAGATGATGATTGAGGTTCATTTCAACTCCGAAAATCCAGTTTTCAGAATTTTCATGAATTCAAACATCTCTGTGGTTCTTAAATCTCTATCTCCACTCCTGTCTTTTTGGTTTACTGAACATTCTTATTAGTTTTCTTAATCATTTCAAATGCAGTGTATCTGAAATCAATCAAGTTCTTTTTTCCTAATCTATCTCCTTGGTCCACCTTTGTTATCTCTGGCTATAAAATAATCATTCTTTTTTTGTTAACCAAGAATGAATCTTCAGAATCCTCTTTTTGGTCTATATATCCCAACTCTCAACTGGCATCTCCTTACTCCAAGTCCTCACCACCTCTTTTCTACAATTATTATAAGTCTCCTAACTAATATTTATCTTTAATACCTTTCCTTTCCAAGTCATTTGCATAACACTCCAGAAAAGACATAAAATATTGCTTTCATCATGCTACTGACTTATTCACATCTTTCCAGTGATTCCTAAATTAATTCAGTTCAATTTAACAAACATTCATTAAATATCTAATTAGTGCTAGGCAACAGAGATACAAGATGAAAAATAAAGCAATTCTTACTTCAAGGATCCAACAATCTAATAGTGGTAGAGACAGTGGGTAAAAAATGTGTATACAAATAATGTATGAGATAAGGTAAGACTAATAAGTGCAAAGGAGAGGTCTAATACAAATGTTAAATGAAATATTGGGAGGAATCCAGTGCTTACAAAATACAAGTTCAAACTCTTCAACATAGCATTCAAGGCTCTTCATAGTCTGGCATAAACCACCTTTTCAACCTTAGATCTTGCTATTACCTAACACCAATTCTTCCTTAATTCAGCTTGATTTGTTCATTGTTTCTGAAGCATATACTTTTTACACTCTTTTGTTCATGCTATTTCAGTAATACTCTCTTCCATTCTCTGCATCTATCTAAATCTTGCTTATTCTTCAATGAATAGAGAGTACAATTTGGTTGGACCACAGACGATCTTTAAGGAAGTAATGTATAATAAAGCTGATAAAATTAATGTAGAAATTTAAAGCATCAGTGACTTACTGATATATAACATAAAAAATATTATAAAATTTACATCATTTAGAAATTAAACTAGACTAGAGGAAAAAGTTATCCCATAAAGCCTTGCCTCATGATGCTGTGGGAAAGATTTAGAAGTTAGGCTTCCACAGCAGAACACAGGAATTCTGGGGAGGACTTCTAAGATCTTGCAGATAGTCCCTCAACCAATCAGAAAGTGTCCCGAACATTCTGCAAAACCACTACTTCCTTGAGACAGAGCCCTAAACTAACTGCAACCTGTTGGGGTCAAGGACTGAGCAAAGGCTTTTCTCCACTGCATTTGCTTAACGAGTTTATTGAATATTAACTGACACACCCTAAGGGTGGAGATAGTTGCAATTTTTGAACATGCAACGCATGAACTGGGAAGGATGAACGTGACAAGGAGTAACATGGAATGGGCAGTTCAGGAAGAGTGTAACCCAAATAAGCTGGTCCAATCCCAGCTCAAATGGGAGGAGTATGAATTTTAGTAACCATTCAAAAGTTGGCTCTGCATCTGTATGGGCTCATTCATGCCATACTAGAGTGCAGTGTGCCTGCTTCTTGCAAGAAGCGTAATAAAGGCTTTCCTTCACATACTCCTATAGCAGATTTTGTTTTAGATTTTCTAACAATGCTTACCTAAAGTTTTCCCTGCGTTATTTAAATTACAATAGTACAAACTGTCTCTACAACTCATTTGAGACTTAATCAGGTACTGTCTTGCACTGTTCCTTAATTTTTTTTTTATGTTTTGTCTCTCAATAGAGACTGTATTCACTGCTTCCAGTTTTCTTTGGATTCACCACAGTGCTATAACAAACATATTTGAATCAAGTGCTATATACTTAGATGTTCAATCAATCAATCAATCAATCAATCAATATTTATTAAATGCCTACAAAGTGCCAGGCACTGTGCTAAGTGCCAGGGATGCAAAAGAGGTAAAAGACAGTCCCTTTCCTCAAGAAGTTACAATCTAATGGGGGAGAACACAAATGGATAAATACAAATGAGGTATGTGCAAAATAATAATTAAGAGAGGGAAGGCATTAGAATAGAGAGGGGTTGGGAAAGGCTTCTGGTAAAAGATAGGATTTTAGTTGAGATTTAAAGGAAGTCAGGGAAGCCAACAGACAAGAATGGAGGACATTCCAGGCATGAAGGACAAGCAGAGAAAATGCCTGTAGCCAAGAGACTGGGAGTGTCTTGTCTGTAGAATAGGTAGGCCAGTTTAACTACATTGAAGAGAATGTGGCTGGGAGTAAGACGTAGGAAGACTGGAAAGGTAGGTGGGGACTAAGTTGTGAAGGGCTTTGAATGACAAGCAGATGATTTTGTATTTGATCTTGGAGGGATAAGGAGCCACTAGAGTTTACTGAGGTGGGGGAGATAAACTGGTCAGACCTGTGCTTTAGGAAAATTAATTTGGTGGCTAAATGGAGGATAAATTGTAGTGGGGAGAGACTTGAGGCAGGCAAAACAACCAGCAGGCTATTGTAATAGTTCAGGTGTAAGGTGATGTGGACTTGTATCAGAGTGGCAACAGTATTAGAGGAGAGAAGGGGGCGTATCTGAGAGATGCTGCAAAGATAAAATCAACAGGCTTTGGTGACAGATTGGATGTGGAATGGTGATAAACAGGGAGGATGACTCTTAAG
The DNA here is from genome assembly GCF_900497805.2 of Vombatus ursinus. Lineage (NCBI taxonomy): Eukaryota > Metazoa > Chordata > Mammalia > Diprotodontia > Vombatidae > Vombatus > Vombatus ursinus. The sequence goes on from NW_020954720.1 coordinate 9,929,067, forward strand.
TTATGAGCCTGAAGGACTAGGAAGATGGTGATGCCTTCTACAGAAACAGAGAAGGTAGAAGGGGGGAAGGTTTAGAGGGAAAGATAATGAGTTTTGTTTTGGACATATTGAGTTTAAGATGTCTACTGAACATCTAGTTCAAGATGTCTGAAAGGCAGTCGGAGATATGAGTTTAGGGCTCTGCAGAGAAGTCAGGCAGGATAGGTAGATTTGATTGTCAGCATAGAGATGTCAATTAAATCCATGGAAGCTGATGAGATCACCAAGTGATATAGTATAGCTGGAGAAAAAAAAAGGGCCCGAGACAGAACTCTGTAGGACACTTACAGTTAGAGGGCATGATCTAGATGAGGATCCCACAAAGGAGGCTGAGGAGTGGTCATATAAGTAGGAGGAAAACCAGGAGAGTAGTGGCTGAAAATCAAGAAAAAAGAGAACATCAAGGAGAGAGTGATTAACAGGGTCAAAAGCTACAGAGAGGTCAAGGAGAATAAGGATAGAGAAAAGGCAATTGAATTTGGCACCTAAGAGATCATTAGTAATTTTGGGGAGAGCAGTTTTGGTGAAATGATAAGGTTGGAAGTTGGATTGTAAGGGATTAAGAAGAGAGTGAGAGCAGAGAAAGTGGAAATATCCATTGTAGTTTTTTCAAGGAGGTTAGCCATAGAGAGCAGAAGAGATATAGGATGATAGTGGGGATGGGAGGTTCAAGTGAATGTTTTTTCAAGACAGGGAAAATATGAGCACTTTTTGAGACAGTAGGGAATAACATAGTAGAGAGACTAAAAGGAATAGAGTGGGGGTGACAGAGGAAGCAATCTGTTGGAGAAGACTGGAAGGAAGGGGATTGCTTGAGAAGGTAGATGGGATTAACCTGGGTAAGGAATTTCATATCTGCCTTATCACATGAGGCAGAGGTGAAGAAGGAGATGGTGGCAAAAGGCACACGAATGATATGAGATGAAGAAAAGGGGAGAAGAGGGAACTCATGGTGAATCACCTCAATTTTTTTTTGTAAAATATGAGACAAAGTTCTCAGCTGAAAGAGCGCGGAGAGGGAGAGGCATAGGAGGTTTGAGGAGGGCTGAAAAGGTTTGGAAGAGCCACTGTGGAGCATGGGATAGGGAGCTGATGAGGCAGGTATAAAAGGGATGCCTAGCAGCAGCAAGAGTTCAACTGAGGTTGTATAACAAATTTGTAGCAGACCCAGTCAAAGAGGTTGCGTGATTTTCTCGTCCTTTGTTTAGCAACATGTGTGTACTAGGGAAGGTGGCAAATAGTAGGAGAGACCCAAGGCTGAGGCTTGGCTGGGCTTAACCGGTAAGATGGTAAGAGAGCTAGGGATTCGAGAGTGGAGGACAATGTAGAATTGAATTGGTCTGCCAAGGAGTCAAGAGGGGGAGAAGAGGAGAGAATAGTGTGGTGATTCCAAAACTGTCCAATCTGCAAGAAAAACTACTGAGGCAGAGCTCTAAGCCAAAAGCACTTCATCTGAGGAACTAAGACCTCAGGTCTTCCAAACAATCTGAGTGCACCCTTCCTCCAAGGCCTTAGTTTTATCTTGCTTAATACTCAGACGACACAGAGTCTTATTGGTGGACAGACCCTGCCCTTGACCCTCGGGGAGGATTTGCACAAAATGCAGAATTCCATTGGCTGACAAATGGGCTAATAAACAGACCTTGACAGACCTATCGTGACTTCTCAGGAGGTCCCAACAAGCCGATAAGCACAACCATGAGCTGGTAGAAAGGTAGGACACAGGCTGGCAACCAGGGTCACTCACTGGCCAAGTGCTCATGGTCATCTCCCCAAATTAAGCAATAGAAGGGTGACAAGGGTTGGAGGTGCAACTAAAATAGCTGGAGGACCTTCCATGTAATTCAATCACCTCTGCAATGCTGGGCTTGATCACCATAATAAGGAAAAACAAGAGTGGAGGTCCTCTAGTTAGCTTCCTGTGATTAAGCAAGTGAAATTACAATCTGCAGCTCATAGCTCTGAGACCTAATATCAGAATTTATAATCACTAATCCTATGGAATCATATCAAACTGATTAATACTGATTGGAATAAAATAGGGATCCAAATAATCATCTATCACAATAGCTAATACAGGGGAGATGGCCTGGCAAAGAACTGAGGAGTCCAAGGATTTGGAGGTCATGGTCTGGACCAAGAGTAGGATTTTATTTTTTTTTTCTTATTTCTTTTTTTAAATTAATTAATTTATTTTTAGTTTTTAACATTCATTTCCACAAGATTTTGAGTTCCAAATATTCTCGCCATCTTGCCCCTCCCCCCACCCCAAGACGGCATGCATTCTGAATACCCCTTCTCCTAATCTGCCCTCCATTCTATCTTTGCCCCCCCTTCCCCCTTCAATTTTCCTGTAGGGCAGGACAGATTTCTATACCCCATTTCCCGAATATCTTATTTCCCAGATGCATGTGAAAACAATTTTTTTAACATTTGTTTTTAAAACTTTGGGTTCCAAACTTTCTCTTTTCTCCCTGCCCACCCACCCTCATTGAGAAGGCAAGTAACTCAATTCTACATGTGTTGTCATGCAAAACACTTCCATAGTAGTCATGTTGTGAAAAACTAAACATATTTCCCTTAATCCTATCCCCTCCTCATTTATTCTATTCTCTCTTTTGATCCTGTCCTTCCTTAGAAATGTTTGCTTCTGATTACCCCCTCCCCAATCTGCCCTCCCCTCTATCATCCTCCTGCTCCAAGAGTAGGATTTTTTAAAGGAGTGCAGCAGGAGAGGTAAAAAGCCAATAGCTTATGGTTGAGTAAGATTTCAGAATCCTTGAATGTGGAGATGGTACATTTGTGGGTGATGGCAAGATCAAAGATATGATCATCATTGTCTATGAATGAAGTGGGTAAAGAAGTAGGTCATGGGAAGTGAACATGTGAGCACGTTAAAGAACTGAGTACTTAAGGTGTTTGAGAGTCAACATGTATGTTGAAGTCCTCTAGAATGGGGTCAGGAGTTCATGAGGAGAGAAAAATTATGAACCATATACCACACTCATTGGAGAGGGGAGAAGAGTGACAAGAGGTCTGTAGACAAGAGCTGCCAGTATGTTGATTGGATGTTAATTATTAACAGCATGCATCTCAAAGGAAAAGAAATTACTAAGTGATAGAGTAAAGGGAGGAATCTGGAAATGGGGAGCAAGGGGTATTCTAACTCCCCCACCTTGACCAGTAAGCTGAAAGGAAGGAGTAAAGGTGCAATCAGGACTGGAAATTATCACGGAGGAGTCAGGTTTCTGTAATAGCTAGTAGGTATATGGAGTTGAGAGAAGAGGATTTAGGATGAAGGGAAGTTTGTTGCCTATGGAACAGGTTTTCCATAGGTCACAGTGGAAGAGCTGGGTGATGTTCAATGGAAACTTTGGCATTGAGGACATTGGAAATAAGGAATCAGAAGGTGGGGTTGGGAAATGGGGTTTGGATGATAACCTACAGGTACTCCGAATCACTGGGAAATGAAGAGCATGACTAGGTGTGAGAATGTCCATCACTGAGGATGGAAAGGATGGAAATTGGGCTAGAGATCAGATAGCAGCACCAAGTGGTAGACTATCTGCACAGGGGGAAGTAGCTCTGGGGCAGATGGAAAATGCCACACCAATCTCTTGCTGCCTTCACTCAGGAGATATGCTGCACTCAGCAGGAAATGGAAGGTATAGTGAATAAATCTGGAAATCTATAATTGGAATAATTCAAGTGAAAACTTTGGAGCAGACTTCCCTGTGATTCTAGCCTGAATTATGGTGCTCTTAGTGAGCTGCATAGAAAAATATTATGAAATATAAAATATTTAATAATAATAATAATAAGGATAAGGATAAGGATAGCAGCCTATATTTCTAAACTGCTTGGCAGAGAAAACAGAAGCTCAAAAGAAACTGAAGAGCTCTGATTTCCATCTGTCATTAGTTTTCATCATCCCCATTCAACCCAACTATGATCCTATCCTTTTTCTATGTTATGAGACAAGAAGAAAAGGAGTTAGTGAAGGAGCTATAGGAAATATAACAGTCAGAGAGGCAGGAATATAAAGGTGATAATATAATACCAAAGAGGCAATTCGTTTATGGAATCTGGGACTATTATACCTCAATCTTTCTTGGGCATCTTATATAAAGATATATCTAAAAACAGGAAAAGGACCTACATGCACAAAAATATTTATAGCAGCTCTTTTTTGTGGTGGCAAAGAATTGGAAATTGAGGGGATGCCCTTCAATTGGGGAATGGCTGAACAAGTTGTGGTATATGAATGTAATGGAATACTATTTTGCTATAAAAAATGATGAGCAGGTAGACTTCAAAAAGACTTGGAAAAATATACATAACTGATGCAGAGTAAAATGAGCAGAACCAGGAGAACGCTGTACACAGTAACAGTCACATTATGGGATGACTGACTTTGATAGACTTGGCTCTTCACAGCAATGCAAGAATCTAAGACAATTCCAAAAGATTCATGATGGAAATTGCTAGCCACACCCAGAGAAAGCAATAAGGAGTCTAAGTGCAGATGGAAGCTTACTATTTGCTCTCCTTTTCCTTTGTTGTTTTGTTTTATTGTTTCATTCTCATGGTTCCTCCCATTAGCTCTAATTGTTCTCCACATCATGACTAATGGGAAAACATGCTAAACATGAATGTATATGTAGAATCTATATCGAATTGTATGTATAAATACATATGGGGGGAAGTGGGATGGGGAGAAAATTTAAAAATCGAAATTTTATGAAAGTGAATGTTGAAAACTAAAAATAAATAAATTAAATTAAAAAAATAAAGATATATCATGAGTAGCACACTTATGGATTCCACTGCATAAATGAAAGTGGAAAAAGAGCAGGGAGAAAGATTGTACAAAAACTACGTGCCCTGTAACCTACATATATGTGTGTATAGAAATGGTACTAGAAGGAGAAAACTAGGGTGGCCTGATCTTTTGTTGTGACTAGTGTTAGTCACTAATGTGTTTATATAAGCATTATTTAATGTTTCTATTAATTAATTAATATAATTACTCAATCAGGGAATACATACGTCAGCAAAATTTCCAAAAGACACCATGTCATTTTTATAATTATTGCTGAGAATGGATAATTAATAAAAAATGAATAGCTAGCATTTATGTAAGTTTTATAAATATTATCTCATTTGATCCTCACAAAGGGCAAGCTAGAATAAGGGAAAAGGGAATAAGCACCAGGAACTGCGCTAAGTGCTTTACAAATACTAACTCATTCAACCACAACTCTGTGAGGTAGGTGCTATCATTATTCCAGTTTTACAGATGACAAAATTGAAGCAAATAGAAATCAGGTAACTTGATCAGGGTAACAAATCTAATTGACCCTTACGTGACATCTAACTCCGAATTTGAACTCAGATCTTCTTGATTTTTCCTCACTATCCACTGTACAACCTAGCTGTCTATAAACAATAGAGAGATTACTGATCTGAAATAGGAAAAATTCAAGTGAATAAAACAATCTAGTACTACTAGGCAGAAAGAAGTCTCAAATATTGATGCAATGGAATAAAAACAAATCTGAAAAACACTAATGTCAAAAAGCAGCAAAAAAATCCTTGGGACTGGAACCATATTAAATATGTGATGTTTAGATGCCAGAAAATTTAAGTTACCAAAATAGGACCAATGCTTTTTTGGCTTGGATAGAAAACAGTAGTACATCAGAGACTGTGATGATGGGTATTCTTTTCTCAAGTATGATGAGACTGAACTGAGACTATTATTTCCAGTTTTAAATGCCAGCAAGATGAAAACAAATTACAGGGAGCTTAGAAAAAAAGAAGCCAAAATGATTACAGGACAGGTATGAGTGAATTATGAGAAAGATGAAAGTGTCTAAATATGTATAGTTTGGGTAAATGATGACTAAAGCAGTTGAAGGAGACATGACAACATTCCTAAAACATTTTAAAGGTATAAACACTAAAGATACAGAGAGCAGTAATTAAGTGTGATATGAGGCTATAACAAAGTAATATAATAAGATAAAATTAAGATAAAATAAATCTAAAAATTTAGAGTATTAATCAGTGACTGCCCACAAAAATGTAGTAAAGTATACATCATTTGAAAATTAAAATTAGACCACAAGGGAAAAAGAAGTATAAAATAATGCTTGAAAGTAAGCTGAATGATCAGGTATTCCTATCTCTTGGTTTTCTCTCATTATTATCTGAAATATCAATAGTGTCTTTGTAAAGCACTTCTCCATGTCATCAAACATCCACATGTTAAATATGGGTTATTTATAGCTTTGTAATGCTTATGCATTATGTTAAAACATACCACGCTTCTGCCATCTAAAAAATTCCCCAACTACTTTTTTTTTTTAGGTAATTGGGGTTAAGTGACTTGCCCAGGATCACACAGCTAGTAAGTGTCAAGTGTTTGGTCTGAGGCTGGATTTGAACGCAGGTCCTCCTGACTTCAGGGCCGGTGCTCTATCCACTGTGCCACCTAGCTGCCCCACGGCCCCCCCCCCCCCAACTATTTTCAAACGTGAAATCACATGTCAATGCAATGGATGTTGCATGTAACTCTGTATACATCTGTATTCTTTAGAATTAAAAGGAAACACAACTCATTTTGTTCTAAATTACTGTTCTAAGAAATATCATTTTTTTGGAGAGCTGTTTTGTTATCACTTCACATATATAATGGTAATAATACCTGGCCTTCTCAAAAGGCAGGAGAGGGATTGGGAGGAGAATTTGTAACTTAAGATTTAAAAAAAATAACATAAAAATATGCAAATCAATCAACCTTTTTTTTAAATAAAAAGAAACATTTAATATATAACATATAATAAGGCTGGTAAGATGTATTATATAAAGTACATTGGATTTGGAGTCAGAAGACCTTCCTTTAAATCCTTGTCCTGTATAATTTTGGGCAGTGTAGTGAGATGGAAAAAGAGTTATTTTTAGTGTCAAATGGGGGTGGATTCAAATCCTGTAACCTCTGGTAAGACACTATCTTTTTGGGCTCTAGTTTATTTGTAAAATGAGGATGCTGGACTAGATTACCTCTGATGTCCCTTTCAACTCTAAATCTATGTGATCCAATAATAATATGAATAGCAAATTCTAATGGGAAATATAAATAGGACGTGAGAGAAATAATCTGTGCAGAACTTACACTATCCTCTCTCATATATTAAGTTGCCATCTTCATCTAAAATTTCCTCATCTACTTTATTCCTTTCTTTACTTCTCTGTCCTTTTCACCTTTTTAAGGTGAGTAGAAAAAAATCTCAACTGCTCTACAGCCTCCAGCTATTCCTCCTCTCTCCATTCTCTTCCAATGCAACTAATTCCTAATCTATGGATTGTGATGAGATTCATAAAAAAAGGCCTTATGATTCATAAAAAAAGACATTATGCCTGAAGGCCCATGAACTAAGGGAAAACCAACTCTGGCCTTATTTCACTCTACCCAGTCTTGCTGCGGCTGCCTTAAAGAGATATTTCTAAATAGAAAGGACAGAAGAAGTAAATAAAAGACCATATTTGACAAGCAAAGGTAGGCTAAATTAGGATAGGAATAGAAGTGTAGTCAATAGTCCTAAACATTTGTAGGGGTAATGTTCTTAGAAAATGGTACAAAAGCCCAAGAAGTGAATGTTGATACATTGAACCTATGGGAAAGAAGGCATGGGGGTGGGTTAGGTTCCGATGATCAGCAAAAATTATAATTTTTCACTGGAGATTGCTCAAATATACTTTTGTGCATATAATACTTTATAACAAAACATTAATTCTGATAATATGCACTTTTCCTAATACAGTGACTGTGAAATAACCCATAAAATTACAAAACACGTAAAATGTAAAACTTTCTTGCTAGTAATTCCCTAGAATTCTTTGACCTTTTTTGTTAACATCTCTCAATGAAAAAAAATGATTTCAGACAATGTTCACTTTTCATAACACATGAAAACTACAGTACTGTAAATACCATACAGCAAAGAAAATTCTTAAAACTAAAACATTTTTTAACCTGAATCTCACCTTCCACTGCATCACACGGCAGTGTGGGGGTATTGTACTGTACAGTATACTGCTGTACACCTCTATACCTCGGCCACCCTTCTCAAAATAAAGGGAGAGGTTGCTGGGACTTTATTTGTTGTTGTTGGAAGATGCCAAGCCTGTCAAAGTCTTGACAACACCTCTGACACTGTCCTTCATAGCTGGTGGGTGGCGCTGGAGATTGTGAAGGGTGTACTAGCTTGAAATAATCTGTTAGTGATGCCTGCTTCATGTGCTGTTTGAGATCCGAAAGGATCTCAGAGTATGGGAGCACAGCAGAGGCAAGGTGACACTTAACCTTGAGACAGCGATGGATGATGGAATCAGCAGCCTTGATGTCTCTTGCCAGCTGGTTGATTAGGCTGACAGGGGCTGCCAACATTCTGACATGAAGTTTATCTAATGCCTTTATTTTCTCACTTAGCTGCATCACTGACTTTTATGCTTGGGCTTAGAGCTCAAAGGACTTGTACTATGCTTTGGGGACATAATTGCAACACAAAACTTGAGTTTTAAAACCAAACAATGAAAATATGCAATGAATGCACATGGAGCTCTTTAAAACGGAAGGGTGAACAAGACTAGTGAAACACTTAGCAGGACACCAGCTTCTCCACAAACTTGGTGCATCACGTCTCTCATTTTTTCTCTACTGTGTATAGACACCAATGTGCACAGATGTCAATGTGAAAGTGAAAATGAGGTTAATAATAAAATCACATGAATGCTTGAAGTTCTAAAAGTTAAATGTGAGAATGTTCAGGACTAACTGTAGGTAAGGTTGAAAGTACTCATTGGCTCAGCCTGAGGCTCACTGAGTTTAGGGTGGAGGCAGGATATCCAAGCAGCAGCTAAAGATGTGGAACGGTTGTTTGCTTTGTTTTTACGTGCTGTATTACACTGCGAACTTGGAGCTCAGGCCACTAAAATCCCTGTATCTTTTTCTACACAAAGCACTATCTAACTTGACTTATGCAACCCAAATATAAGAGTAACCACCAGATACCTAGAGTAAGGGGAGGCAGGAGGTTGGGACGCTAAATAGGAAACTGTTGCCGAGAGTTGGGGAGAGTTTGATCTTTAAGAGGCACAAAGGCTATACTGGATATCAACTGAAAGTATGCTCTGGATAGCTACATAAAATAACCAATTAGATTTTTCTCTTTAAAACACTGAGTTTATAAGTGAATTTTAGAGATTAAGGATCAGTGGTTTAGATAGAGTCTCAAACCCACATTTTGCAAGTACAACCTAGTACTTACGGTTCAGAAAATCTATGTTTACTACGTACAGATGATTTAGTTTCATAACACACATTTCTCATTTAAACATCTGTTGACTTATTTCTGGATCAAATGCACACTGGTTTAACCAATGGCAAAAGAGAGCAGATGAATAAGAATAGACATGTTTTGTGGCACCAACATAGAGAACATTCCATTCTCATAACTGACAGGCTACTAAACATACATACCTTGATTTTCCAGTAAACTTCTTTTAAAAACTATTTCAGTGCTAACATCTTTTTAACATTTAAAGGTAAGCAAGTTCCTTCACAGGTATAAGCATGGACAGACTATTTGTCTTGGATGATTCTGGTACATTTTTGCTTGAGGTATGTTATAGTAGAAAGAGCACTGGATTAGTAATCAAAAGGTGTGGATTTTAGAACACACTCTACCATTCATTAGTTGTGTGACTTTGAGTATATATTACTTAGCATTCAGGACCTCACTTATCTCCTCATTTGTAAAATACAGATACTGGATTAGATGACTTCTAAGGTTCTTCCCAGTTCTAAAATTTTACTATTCAATAGAAGCAAGGATTTCCATCTCTAAGATTTTTATGAAGTGTAAAAAATTTGAGGTATGTTAACAACTCTTACATTGTAGAGTTTCTATGAGCAATGACCCCAATGAAAATTTTGAGTTTGCACCACAACGATTTAAATTTGAAATATAGGGGCAGCTAGGTGGCTCAGTTGATAGAGAACCAGCCCTGAAGTCAGGAGGACCTGAGTTCAAATCTGTCCTCCGACCAAACGCTTGACACTTATTAGCTGTGTGACCCTGGGCAAGTCACTTAACCCCAACTGCCTAAAAAAAAAAAAAGAAAGAAAGAAAGAAAAAAAAATGAAGACTCACTGGACATCATGAAAGCCATGCCTAAAAAACAAACAAAATAAAAACCTTAGATATCATATTAAAAAAAAAATTTGAAATATACTTCAGTCCTAATGGCAGATATGTGAATATAGTTTTTAAATGAAAGAGAAGGCAAGAAAACCTTACTTTCTGTAGATATACCAACTCATCTAAATAATTTTTTTTCATTTCTAGTGAACTAAGTGAAAGCCTAGTAACTAAAACAAGTCACTACACTTCTTACCAGCAGAAACGTGTCTAAGAGTCTATAATCTTAAAGGATTAACCATCCTTTTGGACCAACTAAAGGATTTCTTATGACTGTGAAAGAAATATGAACATTAAAATAACTTAAACTATTTGAAAGATTGACTTGTGGAAGAGAGATTCAACTCATTTCATTTGGTTCCAGGGAACAAAGCTGAGATGTAAGAGCAGGGTCTATTTATGCTCAAAATGAAGAAAAATTTCCTAATAATTTATAGTATATGAAAATAGAATGGACTGATTTTTTAGTATTTGAGATGTTCAAGCAGTACTAGATGATCGTTTGCTGCAGATATCATCTAGAGAGAATCATGCTCTAAGTAAGGGTTAAACTTACATGCACTCTGATTTTCTTTCCAAACCTAAGATTCTATAAAAACATTTGAGAGTAGAGGTTCTGAGTAAAGAGAATAAATAACTGAGGAAACAGATGCAACCTCTCAGGGCATTTTCCATTTCTAACATTTTTACAAAGTGTAAAGAATTTTACTTTTACTTTGCTTAGTGTTACCTACTTACTTTTCTCAAAACTATTTCATTTTTTTAAATTAAAAAAAAAATTTTCCAATCAGCAAAAATCTGCTTTCTCTTCCTCTTACCCTCACTTGGATTTGTTTTGTTTGACAAAGGCAGCTAGGTGGCACAGTGAATAGAGCAGTAGGCCAGGAATCAGGAAGACCTGAGTTCAAATCCAGCCTCAGACACTATCCGTATAACTCTGGGCAACTCTCTTAACCTCTGTCTCAGCTTCCTCAACTGTAAAATGGATAATAATATCATTTATCTTCCAGAGTTCTTGTGAGGATTAAATGAGATAATATTTGTAGAGCACTTAATACAATGCCTGGTACACAGTAAGTATTTAATAAATACTTGGGTCCTTCCTTGACTATGCTTTATTGGTCATAACGGTTTAAAAAACTGAAGGTAAGTAAGAAACTAGGGAGGAAAGAGAAAAACTAGTGAGAGTAACACAAAAATAAAAGAATGTGTTGATAAGGCATGAAAAAAGGAGGTTCCCTGGGAAACAGAAAAGCAGGACAGCTTGGGAAATAGAATCACATACTTTAAAAAACTCCAAGCTGTCTATAATTCTTCATTTCATAGACAATCTTCTTTGTATAGGGAAATGCTCATGTTGCCTGATGTTTATCAAGTTAAAACAACAAAAAACAAATTTCTTTTTTATTTTAAAAAATTCATTGTGCACAATAATTGAAAATACGTTGTCCTATTAAAATTTAATGTTCTATTTTCATCTTCAATAGCCTCTTCTAATTGTATGAAAAGTCCCCAATCATGTAAACATTGCCAAATATAAAATTAAAAACCATAAACTCTGCAAAATCAAGCTTAAAACTTACAAGTATTTCACTTTAAAAGACAGAAAAATTCCTCTCAGTTCCTATCACAAAAAATATCCTCAAATCTAGTAATGAATTTCTAATAAACTAAGGTGGGAAATGGGGATCTTATATTTGATAGCTAAAAAAAGAAAGTAGAAAAATTACACACGGACTAGGAACTGCTTATTATGAAAAAAAATCATAACATAAATGATCACAGGAAAAGGGCACTATATGTGGCAACATTGAAGAACTAATATAACTTTAATATCAATAACTGTATAGTTAAGCTCATATAAAGTGTAAGGAGGAGTTGTGTGCTTCTATAATTGGGCCAGTTATCTCCCTGTGTGTCTAGAGCCATGATTACCAGTCTTGTTTTTATGACACTTTTGTTTCTACTGATTTCAAAAGGTGTTGGTTAAATACTTAAAGTAGCATTATTCTACTAAATAAATTTATTATTCTAATAAATAAAATAATTTTAGTTTAAGTTAATACATGCTATATAACACATGATACATATATTTTAGAGGGATTTCTGGGTGGGAATTACAAAATCAAATAAATATAAAGCATTATCACAGTTCCAAAAAGATTGGTAATCATTAGTTTGGGACCTCTAAGGTATCATCTTGTGTAACATACAGTAATTTACTAAGTGGAACCTTAGTATGCGCAAAAGAGTTAAGATAACTTGAAAATGGGCTTCATGTACTCCCAAAGAGAAGTTTACATATACTTTGGAAAATGTGTTTTAACAATTAAATAACACAATTCCCATAAATGGATCTGAATTAAAATGTATTATATACGATCTGAATAGGTATAGATATAATTTTTTAAATTATCTCTCAGCTTCTGGTGCCAAGATAGCGGACTGAAGAAGGAACCCTGTGAAGCCCTCTCAAATTCTCCTTGAAACAACTAGAAAACCATCTCAGAATTTATCTTGGAGCTGAGAAATAGCTTAGCTGCCCAGCTGGAAAGGTCTGCTTCACTCAGGTGAAAGGGCAGAGGTCCAAGAGCAGCAACTAGTCTCACAGCAGGAGTCCTGCAGCGAGGCTCCAAGCCCTGGCAATCCACCAGTAAGGTCCTGTCCCCCTACAAACCAGCAGCCCCCAGGCAAATGAGCAGTCTGTGCAGTGCAGCAAAGCCCCACCCTAGTGACCCCACCCCAAGCACAAGCAACCAGGGAGGCCTTGACCCCACTGCTGCCCAGTAGTGAAGCCTTACCCAGGGTTGGCCAAAAGCAAGACGCTGCCCTCTGGGGCCTACCAGCAGAGAGACCCATTTCCATAGAAACCCAGCAGCAGGGCCCCAATCCTCCAGCAGATTAGCAACAAAATTACTCCCCCAGGGCTAGCAACCAGAAAGACTGTTACCATAACAACTCAGCAGCAAGGCCCCACCCCTGGAGCAGGCCAGAAGCTAAACCCCACACTCCAGGAGGCCAATAGGGAGGACCCACCCCAGTGCAAGCCAGAAGGGAAGCCTACCCTCCAGAGAAAGCAAGCAGCTAATCCCTGAAGCCAGCACTAAGACCCAGAGCTGTAGCACAAAAAGCTTGGGACAGTGAAGAACCAGAGCCCAACTCTCACATACAAACACCATGTCACCAAAAAAGCAGAAAAAATGAGCAAAAACCAACAATAAAAACAGAGCTCCAGCATAGAAAGTATGGTGATAGGGAGGATCAAGGCATAAACTTTGAAGAAGACAATAGTATCTAAATGACTACATGTGAAGCCTCAAAGAAAAATGTAATTTGGTCTCAGGCCCAAAAAGAATTCCTGGAAGAGCTTAAAAAGTATTTCAAAAAGAAAATTAGAGAAGTAGAAGAAAAACTGGGAAAAGAAATGAGAATACTGCCAAGAGAATCATGAAAAAGGAGTCAATAACATGGGAAAAGATGTACAAAAATTTACTTTGGAAAATAACTCCCTAAAAAACAGAATTGGTCAAATGGAAAAGGAAGTACAAAAGTTTGCTAAAAAAATAATTCCTTAAAAATTAGAATTGAACAAATGGAAACTAATGACTCCATGAGACATCAAGACATGATAAAATAATATTTAAAAAGTAAAAAACAAAAACAAAAACAGAAGAAAATGTGAAATTTCTCACTGGAAAAACAACTGACCTAGAAAACAGATCCAGGAGAGATAATATAAAAATTATTGAACTAACTGAAAGCCATGATAAAAAAAAAAAAGTAGACATCTTTCAAGAAATTATCAAAGAAAATTGCCCTGACATATTAGAACCAAAAGGCAAAACAGAAATTAAAAGAATCCACCGATCACAACCTGAAAGAGTTCCCAAAATTAAAACTCCCAGAGACATCACAGTCAAATTCCTAAGCTATTATTCAGCAAAACAGAATATAATCTTTCAGGACAAAAAGTACACATTTAATGAAACAGAGGACTTTCAAGTATTTCTAATTAAAAAAACCAGAGTTGAATAAAAAAAAAAATGACCTCCAAATATAAGACAAGGGAAATATAAAAAAGCAAAAAAGAAACAAGAAAGAAAATGTAAGAAATTCAATTAGGTTAAACTGTTTATATTTCTATATGGCAAGATATTTGTAACTCTTAAGAACTTTATTACTATAAGAACAATTAGAAGGAGTATGTGTAGACAGAGGGTGCAGGAATAAGATGACTTTGATGGGATGATTCCCAAAAAACAAAAGAAAGGGGTGACAAAGAAAACTGCATTGGAAGAAGGAGGGGGGAGATTGAATGGGGTAAATTATTCCACATAAAAGAGGCATGAAAGAGTTATTAAAATGAAGGGGAAGATTGGAGTGGGGGGGATGGGGAGGCCAAAGCTTAAACTTCACTCTCATCAAAACTGGCTTAAAGAGGGAACAACATGCACACTCAGTTGGATATAGAAATTTCTCTTACCTTATAAGGAAAAAGGGACAGGACAATACAAGGAGGGGGGGAACTGATTAAAGGGAGGGTATTTTGGGGAAGGCAGTGATCAGAAGTAAAACACTTGTGAGGAGGGAAAGGGTAGGAGGTAAGAGACAGAGGCGGGGATAAATAAGTGAAAAATAGCATAGAGGGAAACATACAGCTAGTTATCACAACTATAAACGTGAATGGGATGACCTCATCATAAAATGGAAATGGGCAGCAGAATGAATTAAAAACCAGAATCCTATAACATGTTGTTTACAAGAAACACATTTGAAGCAGAGAGATACACATAGGGTAAAGGTTGGGGCTGGAGAAAAATCTATTATGTTTCAAATGAAGCAAGGAAAGCAAGGATAGCAATCATGATCTCAGTCAAAGAAAATGCAAAAACAGATCTAATGAAAAGAGATAAAGAAGGAAACGATATCTTGCTGAAAGTTACCAGAGACAATGAAGTTATATCAATACTAAACATATATGAACCAAATGGTACAGGATCTAAATTTTTGAAGGAAAAGTTGAATGAGATCCAGGAGGCAACAGAAAATAATTGGGGGATCTCAACTTTCCCCAATCAGAACTAGATAAATCTAACCAAAAAATAAACAAGAAGTTAAGGAGGTGAATAAAATTCTGGAAAAGTTATATATGATAGATTTCTAGAGAAAACTCAATGGGAAAAGAAAGGAATATACCTTTTTCTCAGCAGTACGTGGCATTTACACAAAAACTGACCATGTATTAGGACATAAAAACCTTACAACCAAATGCAGAAAAGCAGAAATAGTAAATGCATACTTTTCAGATCATGATGCAATAAAAATTACATTCAATAATGGACAATGGAAAGAGAGATTAAAAATGAATTGGAAATTAATAATCTAATCTTAAAAAAGAAGTGGGTCAAAGAATAAATCATAGAAACAATCGATCATTTCATTAAAGAAAATGACAACAATGAGATAATATATCAAAATTTAAGGTACACAGTCAACGTGGCAATTAGGGAGAAATTTATATCTCTAATGGCTTACATGAATAAAATAGAGAAAAAGCAGATCAATGAATTGGGTATGCAACTAAAAAACCTAGAAAAAGAACAAATTAAAAATTCCTAATTAAACACTAAATTGGATATCCTGCAAATCAAAGGAGAGATTAATAAAATTGAAAGGAAGAAAATTGAACTAATAAATAAAACTAGAAGCTGGTTTTATGAAAAAACCCAACAAAATGGATAAACCATTGGTTAATCTGATTAAAAAAGGTAAAGAAGAAAACCAAATTACTTGTATCAAAAATGAAAGGGGCAAATTCACCACCAACGAATAAGAAATTAAGACAACTGTTAGGATCTATTTTGCCCAATATGCCAATAAATTTGACAATCTAAATAAAATGGATGAATATCTACAAAAATATAAATTACCCAGATTAAAAGAAGAAATAAAATACTTAAATAATCCAATCTTAGAAAAAGAATTTGAATAAGCCATCCATGAACTTTCTAAGAAAAAAATTCCTAGGATCAGATGGATTCAGAAGCAAATTCTACCAAACATTTAAAGAACAATTAATCTCAATACTACATAAACTATTTGGAAAAATAGGCGAAGGAGGAGTCCGATCAAATTCTTTTTATGACATAAATATGGTGCTGATACCCATACCAGGAAGAGCCAAAACAAAGAAAGAAAATTATAGACCAATTCCCTAATGAATATTTATGGAAAAAATTTTAACTAAAACACCAGCAAAGAGATTACAGCAATTTATCACAAGGATCGTACACTATAACTAAGTGGTGGGATTTATATCAGGAATGTAGGGCTGATTCAATCTTAGGAAAACTATCAACATCATTGACATGTCAAAAACAAAACCAACAGAAATCATATGATTATCTCAATAGATGCAGAAAAAGCCTCTGACAAAATACAGCACCCATTGCTATCAAAAACACTAGAGATCATAGGAATGAATGGAGCTTACCTTAAAATGATAAGTAATATTTATCTAAAACCATCAGCAGCATTATCTGTAATGGGGAGAAGCTAGAAACCTTCCCAATACAATCAGGGGTGAAGCAAGGATACCCATCATCACCTCTATTATTTAATATTGTACTAGAAATATTAGCTATAGAAATAAGAGAAAAGAAATTAAAGGAATTAGAATAGGCAATGAGGAAACAAAACTCACTTTTTACAGATGAGATAATGGTATACTTAGAAAATCCTAGAGAATCAACTTAAAAACTACTCGAAATTATTAACAACTTTATCAAAGTTGAGGATACAAAATAAACCTTCATAAATTACGAGCATTTCTATATGTTACCAACAGCAGCAAGAGAGAGAAAGAGAAATTTCATTA
This sequence comes from Vombatus ursinus, assembly GCF_900497805.2. NCBI lineage: Eukaryota > Metazoa > Chordata > Mammalia > Diprotodontia > Vombatidae > Vombatus > Vombatus ursinus. Next base: position 9,946,248 of record NW_020954720.1, read on the forward strand.
AAAATAACTGTAGACAGTATAAATAGCCAAGACAAACCCAGGAACTATATGAACACAACTATAAAACACTTTTCACACAAATAAAGTGAGATTTAAACAATTTAAAAAATATTAATTGCTCATGGGGAGGCCAAACCAATACAATAAAAATGACAATTCTACTCAAGTAAATCTATTTATTTGGCACCATACCAAACTATCAAAAATTATTTTACAGAACTAGAAAAAATAATAAAATTTATCTGGGAGAACAAAAATTCAAGGATATCAAGGGAATCAATGAAAAAAATGAGAAAGAAGGCAGCTAATTATCAAAACAATCTGATACTGGCTAAGAAAAGGAGTGGTGGATCAGTGGAATAGATTAGGTACAAATTACATTATAGTAAATGTCCATAATAATCTAGTATATAATAAACCCAAAGAGACAAGCTTTTGGAACAACTCATTATTTGACATTATTTGACTCATATTTTGACAAAAACATTATATGACAAAAAAGGAAAATGTTGGATATTGGAAGGAATGTGGGAAAACTGGGACACTAATGCACTATTGGTGGAGTTGGGAACTTATCCAATCATTCTGGAGAGCAATTTGGAACTATACCCAAAGGGATATAAAACTGTGCATACCCTTTGATCCAGCAATAACAATGCTAGGTCTATATCCTGAAGACATCCAAAAAAAAAAAAGGGAAAAGGACCTATTTGTACAAAAATATTTATAGTAACTCTTTTCTGGTGGCAAAGAATTGGAAATCAATTGGGGAATGGCTAAACAAGCTGTGGTATATGATTGTAATGAAATATTATTGTGCTATAAGAAATGACAAGCAGGATGATTTCAGAAAAACCTGGAAAGACTTAAATGAAGTGATGCATAGTGAAATGAATAGAACTAGGAAAACGTTCTAACAGCAAAACAGTAACAGCAAGATTGCTCAATGAAGAACTGTGAATGACTTAGCTATTCTCAGCAATACAATGATCCAAGACAATCCCAAAGGACTAATCATGAAGTATACTATCCACATCCAGACAAAGAACTGATATTGATTGAATACAGACTGAAGCATGCTATTTTTCACTTTCTTTCATTTTTTCCCCTTTTATCCTGTACAAAATTTATCTTGTACAAAATGACTAATGTGAAAATGTTTTACATAATTGCACAGGTATAATCTATATATGATTCCTTACTGTCTGGGGGTGGGGGGCGGGAGCGGAGGAAGGAATAGAATTTGGAACTTAAAACTTTAAATAAAAATGCTAAAAAAATTGGAGAAAATTATCCTTTCTTATTTAATTAGGTAGCTGGAAAAAATTATGTTTTGCATTGTATAGTGTTGCAAAGCATGCTATGCATGCTCATGAGAAGGCAGCATGGTGTAGTGTGAGGAGAAATGGTCAGAACTGGTTCTCCTTCTCTGTGAATATCATTCTCTCTTCTCTTGAATGTGCTACCACATCTCTTTCAAGATGGTCCTCTGTGTCACTGCTCCTGTTTCTCCTTTCTACCCCTACTTTTTTTTTTTTTCCAGTGGAAAAAAGCCCACTAAGTTGAGCTTCTGAATAGCACCATGTCAGGATAAAGGAGAAACAGAAGACATTGCTCCTATATCTGAGGAACATAAGTAATCCTTTAATCTAAAAGGGTATCATAATTATAATTTATTTAAGAAACATTTGAAAGAGCTGAAATTAGAGATATTATACAAAGACAAGAAAAAATCCCAAAAGTTTAATTATTCCATTTTTACTGGAAAGCAACCATTTTCTGGCAAGTCACCTTTACCCTCTATCAAATGCACCTCTAATCAACTCTCTGTTTCTTTCTTTCTGAAAGAACTTTTCATGGTGACTGAAGCATAATTTAGAAGCAGTCTCTAAAACTGGAAGTAACATTCATCTAAATATGCCTGCCAAGTTTAAAAATGTTTTAGGAGTTAAACTGAAACATGTTGAAAATGACTCATTGTGGACCAGAATATACACTGGAGGAAATAAGAGCTCATTTACAAGTGGGAGAAATATACTCACACTTCATCTGTGGTAATTCACTGGAATTCCCTTCCAGTAAACATCATATTTTAAAATAATCATGGAAAATATCTTACTTTTAACTGAAGTTTTATGAGTTGATTTAGGCAGCTGCCACTGCAAATATTTTACATGTATCTTTTTATAGGACATGAGTATAATTACCAAATTTAAATCAATGAAAAGTTTCCCTCTAAAGCAACAAATCAGACATCTAAAAAGAGGGCTGCTTGATCATTAGATATCCATAAAGTGTTAAACAGTACAGTTTTAAGTATCATCACTTATGACCTTAATTGTCTAAGATATCATCTTGCAACATATCTGTAGATACATAATGGCCTTTCTTTTGCATACCAAAAATTCTACTGATGAGAATGGTGCACAGCTTGAACACCCCCATCCCCTTCCCCTTCACCCACTGTCACTATAGATTTGCACTGATCTATGTGTCCTGTCTCCTTGGTTCTTTCTGTAGTCAGATGTTACATATTTGTTATACTGAAAGCTGGGACAAGGAGCAGTCTGTACCTATGCAAGAGAAAACAGTTAGATCATACCTCATATGGGCAATGAATGAGAAACTTTGGTCTCATTAGCTACATAAACTCGCTAATAAGGAATACAGTGAAACACAGCTATGGACAATTGCTTTAATTGTTGTCTCTGCTATAGAAATGCTTACATGGGTCAGTCTGAGTGGAACAATGCCCCACGGCTGGGACATTTTGAGTGTGGTCTGTGGTTTGGGGAAAATCTACATTGATCATTAAGTGTAACCTAGGAAGAGAAATGGTGTACCCTCATCCTTACTTTTCTCCCTTGAGGAGTGGTATGGAGGAGGGAGAGAATGTCTTCCATGTGACCTACTCACTTTCACCCCTATTTATCCCTGCTGAGAAGTTTTGTTTACCTTTAATTTTAAGCCTTAAAATGAGATAAACTTTCTGGTTAACAAAAACACAAGTTTTTTAATATTTTATCTGTTTAGATAAGGAGGAAAAAGTTGGACTCATCTTCCTGAGTAAAGGGTCATATTTATCCAGCAAAACTAAGCAGAGAATAGGGAGTCATACAGTCACAAACCCGGATCACAACTGGTACCATATATTCCACAGACACAGTAGAAACATCTATGACCAAACACCTAAAATTGACTTTAGACCTGCTTTTGTCCTTTTTGTGAATGAAATCCAGAGCTTAGAAAGTACCAGAGCTCAGAAAGTACCCCTTTTGATTAGAAAGGTTGCAGATAATTGTCCACTCTGAAAGTTATCAAGAGCAGTTCAAAAGAAACCTAACTGCTAGAGGGGACTGGGGCAGTTAGGAGCAGTACAAATACAGGAGCTAGGAAGAATTCAACTGAGCAGCAACACCACTACGGCAACACACAAACACCAGGTGCCCATTACTCACTAGTTAAATGTGCAAACCTCAAAATCCTTTATTACATTAATTCTATCCTTTGAAAACTCGAGGAAAAAAAAGCTTACCCAATTACTAGCAGCTCAATATTAATCAGTGCCAGAGAAGTGGCAAATAAAGAGTAAAAGAATATTAAAAACTCAAACTAAAGGCTTGTCCAATGTGACCCATTACTGGAATAAAGCACAAAACTGAAACTTTTCTAAGCCAAGCATTCAAGTTGACTCAGTGAATGACCTGAGAAAAATTACTTTTCTCTGACTCCTTCCCTTCGTTTCCTATAAATGAGGATAAAATGTTATTTACCAAAGAAGTTGTGAAGACTAGAGAGACAATGTAAAACATGAAAGAAACAACATAAAGTACTCTGAAACTGCTAGAGAAAAAAGGTACTATATTAAGTGCAACATTCTCTCATGAGCTGTTATGTAAGAACTACCAAGGACATGCACAGTAGTTTAAGATAAATAGGGAATTTATTTTCAAAGATATAATTCAGGTCAATCAGTAAGCTAAATGTTTTTCAACATTTGAAGCATATTTATTTAGCTTCTGATAGCAAAAGAAGCCAGTATTTAGAATGTATCATGTTACAACTCAACATACTGAGAACACACACTTTTTTTCTGCTTTAATCATATAGAGATATGGAGATAATTATATATTCATATATACACATAATAAACAAAAGCATTAAACATTAAACATTAAACAAAAACATTACCATGTTTCCTATGTCTAAGAAAAGAGGAGGCCTTTAGGTAACTGTCAAAATCAAAATTTTAATGAACTGAATGTTTTTATTTTTTTTTAAATGTAGTTACATATTTTTAAAATCAATATTTGAATCAGAAAAATTATAGTCTTAATCACTGCATTCATTTTAAAGAAAACATAGTGAAAACAATACAGGGAGGTCCATGAAATGCAAAAATAACCAGTTTTCCTGTCCTATGGGTCAACAAATAATCAGGTTTGTTCCCAGCTTTATTTTTCACTTTCCTCTTATGTCCTTGTGGCATTAAAGCTATCCTGGATACTTGCACGTGACAGGAGGCTGTTCTCTCTAGAACCAATATTTTACTTATGGAAATATTTGAGGAGGTGTGGAGGACAGACCTGTGATTTGGTAGGAAATTACCTCTAACCATTTACCAAAGTAGATCAGTAACTGCTCTGCAACTTGGAATCTTAGAGGCAACTGTGAACGTCCTATAAGCCCTTTTCTCTTTTCCCTTTCTTCTATCTCACTTGGTGACCTCATCAAATCCCATGGATTCAATTATCATCTCTATGCTGATGATTCTCATATTTTTATTCAGCCCTACCTCAACTGACTTCCTGTTCTGCATCTCAAACTGCCTATTAGACATCTAGAACTAGATGTCTGGTAGACATTTTAAAGTCAACATGTCCAAAACTGAACTCATTATTTTCCCCGCTAAGTATTCCCCTCTTTCAAACTTCTCTATTACTATTGAGGGCATCACCACCCTTCCAGTCTTCCTAAGGCTATCTTTGAGTATTGAAACCTAGAATTCCTGACTCCTCACTCTCTCATTCTCCCCCCATCCCCCCCCCCCGCCTCCACCCCCTTTCCAGTTTGTTGTCAGGGCCTGTCAATTTTACCTTTGTAACATGTTTTGAATATAACCCTTTCTCTCCTTGATATTGCTACCACCCTGGCATAGGCTTTCATCTCCCAAACCCTGGACTATTATAATAGCCTGCTCTTTATAATCTTCCTGAAACAAGTATCTTCTAACTCCAGTCCATCCTCCATTAAGATATCAATGAAATTTTCTTGAAGAGCAGGTCTGACCATGTCACTGTCTCTCTACTCAATAAACTCCAGTGGCTCCTTATCCCTCCTGGATCAAATACAAAATCTACTGCTTAGCTTTCAAAGCCTCCATAAGCTATCCTTCCAGTCTTCTTATACTTTATTTAACCAACCATGCACTCTAAGACACTGCCACTGGCCTCCTTCCTGTTGCTTGATCAGGGCATTCCATTTTCTGACATGAGGTATATTCATTGGCTGTCCCGAATGCCTGCAGGTTCTCCCTCCAACTCCTGACTTCCTTCAAGTCCCAGCTAAAATTCTACCTTCTATAGAAAGTCTCTTCAAATTCTTCTTAATTCTAGTGCTTTCTTCCTGTTGGTTATTTCCTATTTATCCTATATATTATTTGTACATAGTTGCTTACATGTCTCCCCCATTAGACTGTAAACTTCTTCAGCCACTGTCCTTTGCCTTTTCTTTCTATTTCCCGCACTTAGCAAAGTGAATGGCATATAGGAGGCCCTTAATCAATGTTTATTGACTGACTGAAAAGTTAAATGACTCACCAGGACATGTTAAAGAGCCAGTACACTTTAAAGATGGTATCTGAAATCTAAATCATCCTCATTCCATAGGGCCAGCTCTCTAATCACTACCACATGCTGCCTCTCATACTTATTAAAGGACCTCAATAATAAATGAATCCTCTTTTATTCATCTCTTTAATGAAACAGGATATTGTGGTTAACCAGATACTCTGATCAATAGAATCACTATAGGTAACCTACCTTTTGGAACTCAGAAAGGCATGGGACAGAGCAAAGGAAGAGATGGTAAGGGCTTCCTCCCTGGCAGGAAGCAGTATGCCAGTATGCTATTCAGTATTCTAGACTTTATCTGGGGGCAAACTACCCAGTGGGACTTGGATCTTGGCCTTAAAAAAGGAGCTTGTAAGTTGGAAAGGGGAAATCAAATCAAGCAAGACAAACACAGCAGTCAAGAGAGGCCAACCTTGATGGTTAGTGGAGAATTGTGAAGGCTGGAACCAGAAGAATGAGAACTCTGCTTCTGTGGGGTAAGTTGACTGCTGTCAGTTATTATACCTTCTCAAAAGCAGGCATACCCTGGGAAGCTGGGGACAGAAAGTCCTACTGTATTGTGTGGTGCCTCAGGTTCATTACCTCAAGTATCAATTACCACTGTATTACTGTCATGTGTAACGGTCAGTAAAAGAAAATTCCGATTAACAGACTAGTATAATAATAAAAGAGTTAAAGTCACAATTTCCATTCTCTTCTCCTAAGGTCTGAAAAATGAGGTATTGAGTTTAAGAACCTGTGAAATCCTGAGCATGAACACTGCCTGATTACTTAAAACCTGGACTTTCTTTTTTTTATTTTTTTTTTATTTTCAGATCCAAGTTCCCTCCCTCTCTTCAACCCTTCCCTTAGCCATTGAGAAGGCAAGAAATAATAACTATTGTATATATGAAATCCTGAAAAACACATTTCCTCATTAATCACTTTTGGATTTTCTCTTAAGATCTCTTTAGCAAACATGAATCTGACTGTAGTACTAAACCAAAAATAAATAATATTCTGAAACAAACATAAACAAAGAAGATTCACTTTAAATGAAAGTTATGGAGTATGGAGGTATCTAGATAGAATTTATTATATCAAATACCTAAAATTTATGTGTTAAAGGACAGAAAAAAGAAAGGTATAAATAATCTGGTATAGTATTCATACATATATTTAAAAAGGAAGGCATTTCTTTATTTAGAAACATCCATGGTTTTTTTATGAAACTTAATATTAAACATGCTTTATTATATCACAAAATCTTTTGTAATACCTCATGTCTCAAAATTTCTCTTGAAAATTATGTGGGGGAGAAAATTTGGAACTTAAAATTTCAAAAAACTGAATGTTAAAATTGTCTTTACATGTAATTTGGAAAAAAATACTTTAAAAATTACGTGGTTAAGTTATTAAAGGCTCATTCAAGCCATTTATAATATGTAACTGGACAACAGACTTGACTTCTATGAGACTACTGTACATGTGCAGTTTTAAGTATGGTTCAACTATCAAATAAAATTAGACAGATAGAAGGGTTAAGTTCTAACGCTTTATGAATCAATAAGTTTAATTTTATGATCTCTGTTTAAGCATTACAAGATTCTGATATGAAGCATAATGCCTTCCACATAGCAAGCAGTCAATATTTATCTGTTGGAGTTGAGCAGAATTAAGCTTCTGAGATGAGCAGAATTAAACATGTTATGACTACTACCAACACATCTACTTTACTCAAAGTATAAAGCATCTGAAAACTGAGGGTATGCATGGTGGTATCTTCTTTTTTATCATCAAAATTCCTTTAAGAGTGTTTAAAATGTACTCTTTTGTTTAGATGAAATAAGAGCTAAAATAATTTTTTTCCTTCAACAAAATATAAAAGTTTGAAAAAGCAGAGAATGTTAATAGCTAGCTTCAAGGCACTTACTGTTCTAAGAGTTGATCATGTTTTTCTAAAGCATCCTTTTCAGCCATACTTGCTCTTTCTTTTTCAGCCAGGGCATTATCCCTTGCTTCTCTCAGATTCCTAGAGTAAAAAAAAAATCTTCAGTCATGATTCCTATTTCAGCTATTTAATACTTCAATACAGAGTGTGCAACAAAACCAAAATTTAAAATCCTTAGTGTACTGATTGGAACTACAGTGTTGTAATACAATCTTTAGAGAGGACCCACTATGTTTTACTTTTGATTTAAAAAAATTTTTACTAACCTGAACTCTAGTAGCTTGTTAAATCTTAAGATGCAATACACATGTGAATTATTATCATTATTGTGTTAAAGGTAGAAGGAGGATGTTATAATGCTAAGTATTAATCATTAGGAGTGTTGTGTGTATGGTGGAAGGCATACTTAATTTGAGGTAAGAGGATATATACTTTTAACTCAGAGAATGATCACTCTACCCTAAAGTATAGAAGGAGTAAAGCCTAACCCTCGTCCTCAATCTCAAACCAAGAACTGAGGTTAGAAAGAGTAGTAAAAAGAATTCACTCAACACTGAGGATAAACCAGAAGAAAAGAGTGACACCATAACAAATTTGAGCAGAGCTTTAGAAAAGAAAATGGATTGGCAACATGGATGACAAGAGTATCTGGAAGGAATGAAACATTTCATAAATGAAATGAAAGTGAATTATTAGTGTAGAACAGAAGATAGTAAATCTTACCTAAGAAACAGACTCTAAAAATCAAAATGAACCAAACGATGCAATAATTTCATGAGACAACAAGAAATATAAAACAAATAAAAAGATGGAAAAAACAGAAGAAAATGTGAGTTATCTACTACCAAAAATAAGTGTCCTGGAAAAAGGTCAAGGAGAGATAATCTAAGAACCTGAAAATTATGAACAAAGAGAAAGCCTGGATATAATACAGAGTATCCCCAAAGTAATCACAAACATATCTACTAGATATGCCCATATCCACTAGAACCAGAAGGGAAGGGAAAAAAAAAAAAGATTCCATAAAGTCACCTCCTAAAAGCCTAAAATGAAATGTTCTAGTAATGTCATAGTCAAATTCTAAGGGGAAAAAAAATCAAATAAAAAATACCACAAGTGACCAGAAAGAGTTTAAATACTGAGGGACCATGGTCCAGATAATATAACTATAGTCATCATCACACAAGATCTGGTAGCTGTAGCTATAAAGAAGCTATTATGAAATGCAATATTCCAAAAAGCTTATAAAAAAGAATATCTTACACAGTAAAGCAGAGTTTAAACCTAAAGGGGAAAAAAATGGAGTTTTAACAGAAAAGAGGATTTTTCAAGCAATTCCCATGAAAAGGCCAGTACCTAGCAGGTGCTTTGAAATACAAACACAAGAGTCAAAAGAAACCTAGAAAAGCAAGTATACTTGCAAATTTCTAAGTGGCTTCAGGATGGTGGAAGGAGAAGGAATAAATGCCTCTTCAAAACTCTAATACTCTCAAGGGTCACAGAAGGAGTTAAATAAGATAGACAGGTGGCCTGGGAAAGATGGTTAGGTTCTGTTTTGATGTTGTTAGGAGAAGAAAGAGAGGAAACAGTAATACCAGGTAAGAAAGAAAGAGGAAGGGCAAGAAACTTACTATTATATACAAACATGAAAGGAAACTCACTTTCATGTGAACTGGACAAAGGAGAGTTGAACACACTCACATTTACAGAAAGAATGATTTCAGTGTAGAAATAAATTAAACACATAAGGAAATAAGGAAAGCATTAACGTGCCTAGGAAAATTTGGAACTCAAGTTCATCTATTTTCATGGTTTAAATTATCATGTCCCAAACTTGTAACTCTAGGCGTGACCTTTTTCCTGAAGTTCAGTTCCCTATCTCTAAATGCCTGCAGGAATTCTCCAACTAGTTGTCTTGTCAACACCTTAATTCAAAATGTTCAAAACCAAACTTATCTTTCCCCATAAGTTTCCCTTATTTTCCTGAGCTCAAAATCTTTGAGTCTCCTTAGACTCTACCTTCTCCCTAAGCAACTGATTAAATGAATGGGGCAAATCCTATAGATACTGTTTCAACAATCATTTGTGCCCCCATACTCTTAACTGTACTTTCACAGCCAGCATTCTTGCTCAAGCCCTCATTACCTCTTGCCTACAATGCAGGAATTTCCTATGTGGTCTCATCTTCTCCCCTCTCTAATTCATCCTTCATAATATCCCTGACAAAATTATTTTCCTAATATACTGTCTTGAGTTTATCACCACCATGGCTTAAAAATCTTTCCCAAAGACTACTGAATAAAATATACACTCAGCCTGAAATTTAAGCCCTCACACCCCACCCCTGCTCCCCCCTCCAAAAAAAAAAAAATATGGCTCTGATCTAGCTTTCTAGTCTTATTTCTCACCTATAGTGGGTCAGAATACTTGTGGAAACAGGGCAGCTTAAATTAATCCCCACATCAACTGGGCTACTGTGAGCCAAGATTCTGTGGAGAAGACTTAAAGCAGTTTGAATTAACTTTGCTCCAGGTGGACCGACCTAGGACCCACCTGTGACTACTCTGGGAAAGGGGTATGCAGAGATAGCTCTAGGACTCTGAGGGGAGCTCCTGATGGGCCAGAGAACTTACTTGTGGACTCCTTTTATTTCCTTATAGAATGCTGTTACCTGAAGATTGACGGATATACTATCATTAAAGAAATTGCATTATCTTAACCCTCAAGTTTTGAGTGGCTCATTGTGCTAGATGTGGAACCATGAGACTGGGATATTACCTTACTACTTCCGTCAATGCACAGGCTCTATCCTCCAGACAAGTCTTTCCTACTTTGGTTCACTTGCCCATAAACGTGGAATAAATTATTCCTCCCTTATTCCTTTCCTTCATTACTTTCTAATCCTCATCTATAGTATTCACATATTTATCTTCCTTCAAAGGTCAGCTCAAATACTAATATGATCCATGTTCAAAATTCTCCTGTTCCTTAATGAAGTCTCTTATGCCACTTTTTAAATATATGCATTTTTGGTAATATCCTAATAGCCTTTTTATAAGTCCCAGGTATCTTTTTCCATTGAGCTTTGGGTTACTGTCATTTTGGATTCTTGAGATGGTTCCACAATTCACAGCCACATATTAGTGCAAAAAATAACAGTTTCTATAATATTTTATGTTTTACCAAGCACTTTCCTTAAAACATGATGTAGGTAATAATGATAATAGGTAATAATAAATAGGTAATAACAATGTAAGTAATAGTAATAATGATGATGATGAACATAAAGCAAATATTATATTATCATTTTTAGAGATTCAATCAAGGTATTGGGAGATTAAGTATCTTTCCCATGGTCACACAACAGAATATCAGAGCCAGGACTCAAATCTAAGTTGCCTGACTGCAAGTCTTGTTCTATTTATGTTATATATACATCATCTTGTCTTTAATATAACATTAATGAGACCATTTCTATTTATTGGGGGTGGCAGGCTGGACCTTTGTTGTTGTCCATCCTTTGTAGTTGAAGGCGATCAATGACATCACAAGGGTGATGTCTTGACTTGCAAGTGGATAGAACATGAGTGGGCCAGAGCTGTGCAAAGTCATTAGCCTTACTCTCTCCTCCAGAGTCAATGAAGTCTAGTGGCAAGACAAAAGTCAAGATGGCCCAGGATGTAGTGGGTGACCTTGGCTTTTCTAAATTATTTCCCAGGTCTCAGTTTGTCTGAGGTTACTACTGTATAATATACAGTCAGAGAGTTGCCTCAGGGCACTGACTTGACATGAGCACATAATCAATATGTACCAATAGAGAAGTGGAGGACTACAGGAGCAGAATGTTGTATATAATTAGAAAAAGTGGCTTTGTTGTTCACTTTGCTTAAGTTAATCAATTTAAACAATCAGTTAGCAAGAATTTACTAAGCACTAGTATATGCCAGATACTATGCTAACTCCTTTAATGCAAAGAAAATTATAATTGTTAAGATGCAGTTTATATTCTCCACAGAATTTCAGAGTTGAAAGGCACTTCAGATGCCATCTATCCAAATCCATATTAAAACAAGAATAGGGGCTGTCCATTAAGGAGTTTTTTAGCCTCTATTGAAGGAGAACACATTACCTCCCGAGCCAGTCTATTTCACTTCAGTAAGGCTTAGATTGTTAGGTCTGTTTTTCCTTAATATCAAGTTTAAATCTGCCTTTGTAAAACTTCTGCTTATTCTTTTAAGTCCTGCCCTTGGGCTACCAATGCAGCACCCTGATCCATCTTCCACAAAAATCCTTCGAATACTTCTCATTCACTAAGACATCTTATTCTTTAGTGCTAGACTTTAATAGCTCCAAAAATTTAGAACTCAGAAAGAACTGAAAGATCATATAATCTGAACCCTTTCATTTTAGTAGATGAGGAAACTGAGGCTTACAAAGAAGAAGTGATTTGCTCAAGGACATGGAGTTTGTTAATGACTGTGCCAGGAACAGAAGTTTGAGTTTTCTGCCCTACACCACACTGTTACTCCCATCAAATCAAGTCAAGCCTTTGTGCACATTTCTATTATATTTGACATAATTTTTGCCTTTTATTTTCTTATAAAGGAAGGCTCAACAAGAAGGGGAATAAATTGATAAATGTCTATTGTATAAAAAATGCAGTACATAAGTAAAACTTTTTAAAGGGGGAAGGCAGGGAGAAAGAGCAAGCTATGAAAAATCTTATAAAGCTGCAAAGACTTTGACTATGAGACAAGTGGACAAGTAACAGACTGTCTGCCTGTCTTTTAAGTATAAGCCTAGCTATGGTCAGAGGCCCAGGATAACCAGAATGTTGGTCCCTTGTGTTTTTTTAAACACAAGAATTCATGAAGACTATTTGCTTTGGCATGCAGAGATCACCGTTTCCATTAGTTGGAGTCCTACACCAGTGAAACCACAGATCCTTTAAGTACTAAAGTAAATACCTATTGAACTATTCTCTGTCCTAGAAGTACATTTTAGTGGATAATATGAAATGTCATTATTTGAATTATAAGGCTGATTATAATGATTTCTTATTAAAACTACCTAATTACATTTTACATACTAATGGCAATCTTAAAATAAACTAAACATTTTTATATTATTCCTTTTCTAGATGATCTAGATATGTTCAGTCAACAAATCGATAAAAAAAATAAACTTCTAATTTTTCTTAAAAAGAGACTCTATACAAATATTTCTTTAATACAAGAGTACCTTGAATAGGTTAATTGCCATAGAGTGACTACAGTACTCAATGTAGTCAAACATAGGGCTGTTTATCACTGTGGGCCAAACACTATTCCCTGCTCCATATTAGAACTTCTAAGAAAACAGTAAGAATCAATATTTGACACAAAGAGAAATTACCATGGCCAAAATACATTTAAGCAAGGTAAGCTTCAAAAAGAGCAAAAACAAGCCCCCAAAACAAAAACATACAAGCAACTGCCTAGATCCAATAAACAAGGAAAACAGCAAAGAAGAGAACAAGACCCCTTAAAAATTGAGGAAAGAAACCTGCATTGGCAGAAACTTTTAAAAGAAATAAAGGATAATGCTGGCATATATTAACTTGCCATTATATCAATTAAAAAATTACATAAAAAACCAAAGTATTTCATATAAAAGTCTATAGTGTCCCATTTATAGCAGAATGTCTCAAAGGGCTCCAGATAATCTTATTTATCAAAAACAACCCATTCATTCCCTCCCTCTTTCCCCTATATTTTACAAATTGCCAAGAGGAAAATAGAGTTAACATGTGGAAGAGAATGAAATGCTCTTCAGATACTAAAAAAGAGAGGAACTTTGGAGGAAATTTCCACAAAGTTAAAAGTAATGAAACTGTCACTATAAGCTGAGTTAACAGTCAGCTGACTTTTCTCTTTGAAGGCAAGGGAGAATTTCAAGACCTAGAGGGTCTGAACCAATTTGTCAACAAAATACCACAGCTGCAAAAATCATTAACAAGATGCATTTGAGATCTGAAAGCAGATAAATGTGACTTAAAAGAGATAAGTGGATTCAAAGGTTAGCAAAAGATATATAAGGTAAAAATATAAAGAAGAATCAGTCGGAAAATTAGATAACATGTCAGAATTAGGAGATATAGGCAAAGAATATTGTCAAGGGTTTCAATTAAAAATATAATGATGTACTATGGATGAGGGAAAAAAGGTAACTTTAAAAAACAAAATTTTATATCAGCTCTAGAAGGCCATCTGAGGTTTATTTAGTTGATAGTATAAATTAATAACAGTAAAAAGTAAATTATTTAACAGACAAGCTAAAATATGCTGATGCTAAAATGTTTGAAAAAGTTCCTTTTGAAAATCTTTTTAAAAAGAACTTAACACAGGATATTTGAGCAGGTACATATTGAAGTATCTATAAGTTTAAAATGAAGACTAATTATACTTTTTGACAAAAATCTATAAGAAAATAAATTTAAATGACAATAGATTTTCTACTTCTAGGAATTCTGAAATGAGTTTTGTGTTACTGACAGACCAAATCAAGTGTCAAATGTGGGACTTAAAATGCAGAAAACTTTTTATAGGCTTTTCAAAATTCCCATTGATAGGAAGAAATCAGTGACAACGGTAATAGCCCATTAATTTGAGGCTTGCCAAGGGCGCCTTGGTGGCACAGTCGATAGAGCGCTAGACCTGGAGTCAGGAAGACCTATCTTCATGAGTTCAACTCTGGCCTCACACAATTCCTAGCTCTATGTTCCCTGGGCAAGTCACTTAGCCCTGTTTGCCTCAGTTTCTTCATCTGTAAAATAAGCTGGAGAAGGAATGGCAAACCACTCCAGTATCTTTGCCACGAAAACCCCAAATGAAGTCATGAAGAGACAGAAACGGCAACAACAGGGGCAAATAACAGCAAAAAAAAGTCATGGTTCCATTCATTAATCTCTGGTGCTTGGTACTAGAGATACAAAGACAAAAATAAGAGTACTGCCCTCCAAGAGCTCACACTTCTCTACTGAGGTAAAGCAACAGCAACAGAGAGAATCAAATACAAACATATACAAAGTAAATACAAGGTAATTGGAGGAGTTGGGAGAAAGGATGTGTTGTCGTGTGCCCTCTACCAGCAGGAAGGTCAGTCTGGATGCAATACAGAGTCTGTGAATAGCTCTCTCTCCACCCAGTGGCCCCGCTGGTCATCCCAACTGGCTTATAGCTACTAACTTCTAACTCTAGGCCATCCTCCAACCATCAGTCCCAAAGGCAACAGAGATGGGCCGACCACTCATTTATTAGTCCCTCACCTAACACATGTGGTTAAGAGATACATGAAGGACAAATAGGAAGGCAGGTGTCCCAAACAAATCCCAGTAAAAATAAAATAAAGTGTAACAGAAAGTCAAGATCTGAAGAAAAAAAGATGGCCAGAATCCAGTGGAGGCCAGTAGTCTGCACTGGGAAGGGAAAGGAATAAGCATTTAGTAAGTGCCTACTATGTATAAGGCTCTGTGCTAAGTGCTTTACAAATATTATCTCATTTTATCCTCACAACAACCCTGGGAGATAGGTACTATTTTTATCCTCATTTTACTGTTGAGGAACTTGAGTGGGGAGGCCACAGTAAATAAATCTTAAGCCTATGATGCCATCCTCAGAGAAAATATGAGAAATCAAAACAAAGTACCAAATACAATGAAGAAACAATGAAAGGAACAGATTCAGAGAAATCTGGGAAAACTTGCATTAACACTGAGGCACAATGAAATAATAACAGAAATACAATTTAGACAATAACCTGTAAAGGAAAACAATTTTGAAAGACTGAAGAACTCTGATTAATGCAACAATTAACCACAGCTCCAGAAGACCAATCATCAACAAATATTTATTAAATGCCTACTCTGTGCCAGATACTGCACTAGGCATTGGAGATACAAGAGTGTAATGATTCTACCTTCCAACTCTTAAAGGTGCAGAATAAGAAATAAATTTCTTGACACAACCCATGTGTGGATTTGTTTTGCATGATTATACTTCTTTGTCATAAGACAGGATGTGCACTCTATTATTTGTTGCAGGTATGGGGGAAGATATAAGGAGAGAGAAGAAAGAATAATAATGATGCCAAGAAAAGAAAAAAATGTTAATGAAATGTATAAAATACACAGAAAACAGAAAAAGAGAAATAGGATATTAGAATTACCACATTAAATTTATTGTCTACCTAAAAAACCAAGCTCTACACAATAAAGATTCACAGTTTCACAGGCAACTCTTTTTTCATTCTTCTTTACATATGGAAATGATCATGCTGATACTTGTAAAGTTATAATACTAAAAAATGAGAAAAAAGAAGAAAAGGCGAGGCCCAGACTATGAAATCTATGAAATGTCTATGACTATGAAATGCCAAATAGAGGAGCTTGTCTTTTATGTTTGAAATTATAGAAAGTCACTTGAACTCCTTGAGCAGGGGAGTGATGTAGTCAAATTTATCCTTGAGGAATAACAATTTGGGAGCTATGTGGAAATTCAATTATAGAGAGGACAGGATGAGGTAGAGAAACAAATTAGACAGCTACTGGAGTGGTACCAGTGAGAGTGGATGAGGGCCCATACTAAGGTAGTAAGCATGTGGGTGGAAAAGGATATAAGACATAACTAGTTAAGTTCTTTTCATACTAGCAGCCAACCAAAGTAGCCTTCTTTTTCTTTTTCTTTCGCTTTATGTAAAACTAGTGGGGTTTTTTGTGAATAAAGAAGATTATATTTGTCTTCTGATGAAAAATATCGAATGAAAATCATCTATTTAGAGGTCAAATCTCAAAAGGAAAAGTATTTAGATTTGCTACCCTTAACACAGAGAGATTTCCCCAAATACTGCCTCTTGTCTACTCATTTTCCTGGTGACTCTAAATCTATGACAAGATTACAACAAGGTAGGGAAAATTTGGTATTATCCATTCCTATGATGACCTCAATTAGTATTAACAATTGAGAATTGGCAAGGTATGGTAATAAGAATATCAGAGGAGAAATTTTGTGTGAAAAGACAGCTGGGAAATTCATGAAACCATAACTTTTTAAAGCTGGAAAGTGTCTTAGATATAATCTAAGCTAATGTATTTATTTTACAGGTGATAAAACGGAAACCTAGAGAAGTGGTGACTTGACTCTATATTCACAGACATACTAAAAAAATAATAATGAAGTAAATTATCAAATAAAAAACATTCATTATGAATCTATAAGTTTAGAAGTAGAGGGGAAACAAATTACAGTAAAAAATATAACTGAGTGAACTTAGTATATGCTAATTATGGAAATAAAAATATCTGAATAATAAACACTAGACAAATCTTCCTGATTAAAGGAATGTTCTTGATATTGGTTTTCATGTAAAGAGTATTTCTGTGCCTGTAGCAGATAGGCACTTCTTTAGTTTAAGTAGAAATGTGAAAATGCTAGGTAAGAACAAAGACTTTTCTAATAACATTAACTTCTGTAATCATTTGAAAATGTTTATAGAATTTTGGTAATCTTTTCTCAGGAGAGAACTAAGCTATAAAAGTAGCGTTACAAATTTATCAACATAGGACACCTGAGTAAGTAGCCACTGTGCCTTGGTTTTTGATAATAAATACATGTGCACGTAGGCATTCAGAACACAATTTGTTAGTATGTATCTTTGGGGAATTTTTTTAAAAGAATGATTATTACACACTCAATCATAAAGGCCATAATTTTTTGTTATTCAAACAAACTAAAGAAACTAAAACATAATTTTAAACAAATTAACAAGTAAACTTGAAAAACAAAAACTTTAAAAATGAGAAGCAAAATAAAACAACAAAAATTTTTGAGACATTAGGGTGTATTTAGGGACTGCTGGCACACACCCGGTACACATGCCTGTGCATGTATACTACACTAAAAAAGAAATACATACAAACAATGAAGTGGATATCATATATATTTAAAAATTAGTACTTTACCATAGTTTACATATCAATTTGAATAATTCCATAATGATTATAAAACCAAGTATTTAGAGTTGGGAGAGACCTTAGCCAATATCTTGTCCAATCACCTGACTTTACAGAACAGAACAGCACAGTGTTGTCAGAAGAACGCTGGGTTTGGAATCATAAGATCTCAGTTTGAATTCCCACCTTTTGCTACTTTAAACAAACTTAGAGAATTCACTTCTTTCTGGGCCTCAGTTTTCTCATTTATAAAATGAAAGAGTTAGAGACAATCTTTAAGTTCCTTTCTAGGTCTAAAACCTATTTTCTATGATATTAAGAGTTAACTAGAATCTTGAGAAGAATTTTACGAATTTATAAATTAGTGATATAAAGTATTATTAAAAATATTCAAAAAATGTTACATTTGCTATGTGGCAAGAGCTCTTCTCTGGGCTCATTCTACCAGAGCTCAGGCAGTTACATATTCCCTTCAAGGTTCCAGGGTATCCCTGAAGGATTAGGATTACCTCTTCTCTAATGTTATCAGCTAGAACCTCCATTCTGGGCATTTCTACCACCTCTCTTACCCCTACTGTTAATTTCTAATGAATAGGCCTCAGTTACATTTAATCACGTGAAAGGTCTATAAAGCTGGGCTGGGAGAGAAACAGAGTTCAGCATGGGCGAACAGCAAAGACCAGGCCTCAGTGAACCTGAAGCAGGCCTCAGGGGACTGAATCACGGGGAGCTGTGGCAGTTTCCAGACTTCTCAACCCACAAACGCCAAAGACAAAGGCTGCTTCCGGAGCTCTTGGCCCATAGATTGAGGGGGAATTGAGTGGCTGATCAGAGGGGGATTGCAGGGATCTCTTTGTTGGTGCTGAGGCAGGATTCTATTACTTCATCTGTGCTTGGATCTCAGTCGCAGTTCTTGGTGGAGGTCCTGGAGTGAGGAGGAGTGCTTGCATGGTGGAGGTTGTAGTGGCGATGGAGAGGGAATCCTCCTCACAATTCTAAGGCAGAAAAGAGTGCTTGTGGTCACTCACAAACCAGAGCACAGGCCAGGAAAAGACCCTGGAAGAAGTGAAAACTTACAAGTCCCTAGAAGTATCTCTGAAAACAAAACTCCTGAAGCTTGGGACAGTACATTCTCCACATTGGAAGCAGACCCCTACCTTAACAGAGTTTAAAACTCAAGTAATTGGCTGGAATCATGAACAGCACAAAAAAAAAAAAAGTCAGACCACAGAATCTTTCTTTGGTGACAGAGAAGATCAAAACATACAACCAGAAGAAGACAACAAAGTCAAAACTCCTACATCCAAAACCTCCAAGAAAAATGTGAATTGGTCCCAGGCCATGGAAGATCTCAAAAAGGATTTTGAGAAGCAAGGAAGAGAAGTAGAGGAAAAACTGTGAAGAGAAATGAGAGTGATGCAAGAAAATCATGAAAAACTAGTCAACCGCTTGCTAAAGGAGACCCAAAAAAATAATGAAGAAAATAACACCTTAAAAAAATAGACTAATCCAAATGGCAAAGGAGGTCCAAAACGCCAATGAGGAGAAGAATGCCTTAAAAAGCAGAATTGGCCAAACGGAAAAGGAAGCCCAAAAGATCACTAAAGAAAATACTTCCTTAAATAGAATGGAGCAATTGGAAGGTAGTGACTCTATGAGAAAACAAGACATTGTAAAACAAAACCAAAACAATGAAAAAATAGAAGACAATGTGAAATATCTCACTGGAAAAACTGACCTGGAAAACAGATCCAAAAAAGATAATTTAAAAATTATTGGACTACCTGAAAACCATGATTAAAAAAACAGCCTAGACATCATCTTTCAAGACATTTTCAAGGAAAACTGCCCTAATATTTTAGAACCAGAGGGTAAAATAGAAATTGAAAGAATCCACTGATCCCCTCCTGAAAGAGATCCCCAAAGGAAAACTCCTAGGAAAATTGTAGCCAAATTCTAGAGTTCCCAGGTCAAGGAGAAAACATTGTAAGCAGCCAGAAAGAAACAATTCAAATATTGTGGAAATACAATCAGGATAACACAGGATTTAGCAGCTTCTACATTAAGGCACTGCAGGGCAGGCACCAGAGGGCAAAGGAGCTAGGATTACAGCCAAGAATCACCTGCCCAGCAAAACTAAATATAATCCTTCAGGGGGGAAAATGGGCATTCAGTGAAATAGAGGACTTTCAAGCATTCTTGATGAAAAGACCAGAGCTGAATAAAAAAATTTGACTTTCAAATACAAGATTCAAGCGAAGCATGAAGAGGTAAACAGGAAAGAGAACTCATAAGGGACTTATTAAGGTTGAATTGTTTACATTTCTACATGGAAAGATGATATTTGTAATTCATGAGACCTTTTTCAGTATTAGGGTATTTGGAGGAAAAAAATTATATGTATATATGTATGTATAGCTAGATAATAGATAGATAGACAAATAGAGGACACAGGGTAAATTGAAGACGAAGGGGTGATATCTGGAGAATAAAATTAAGGGTTTAGAGAGGATTATACTGGGAGAGGGAGAAAGGGAGGGGTAGAATGGGGTAAATTATCTCACATAAAACAGACTAGAAAAGGCTTTTACAGTGGAGGGGAAGTGGGGGAAGGTGAGAGGGAATAAGTGAATCTTATTCTCATCAGATTTGGCTTAAGGAGGGAATAACATATACACTCAATTGGGTATGGAATGTTATCTTATCCTATAGGAAAATAGGGGGGAAGGGAATAAGAGAGTAGGGGGATGATAGAGGGGAGGGCAGATTGGGGGAGGGGGTAATCAGGAGCACACACTTCTGAGGCGGGTCAGTGTCAAAAGAGAGAATAGAATAAACAGGGGGTGGAATAGGATAAAGGGAAATATAGTTTTCCACAGCATGACTACACAAGTATAACCTGTATCGAGTGACTTTCTTTCTCAATGAGGATGGGTGGGGAGGGAGGAAGGGAGAAAATTTGGAATCAAAAGTTTTAAAAACAAATGTTAAAAAATTGTTTTCATGTGCAACTGGGAAATAAGATACAGGCAATGGGGTATAGAAATCTATCCTGCCCCACAGGAAAATAGAAGAGGAAGGGGATAAGAGAAGGGGGGAGGTGATTGAAGGGAGGGCAGATTAGGGGAAAGGGTATTCAGAATGTATGCTGTCTTGGGGTTGGTGGAGGGACGAAATGGGGAGAAAAATGGAACTCAAAATCTTGTGGAAGTGAATGTTGAAAACTAAAAATAAATAAATTAATAAATCTCAAAAAAAAGATAAAAAGAATCATGTTTAACAGGTAAAAATAGGGTGGGAAAGATCTTGACAGAGGAAAAGGTTTATCAAATTCTTCTTAGAGACCAGTGATCCTTCTTTTATTTCTATGTATTTCTTGTCTTTAAGATCATGTTGGCCTATTGAGAAGGCATGCTGTTGCCTTTTGTTCTTTTTTGCCAAAATTTTATCCATTTCAGTATTTTTGTGCTCTAAATCTATTAAATCTGTCTTTCACTTCTTTAAAAGAACATTCCACTGTGGATTCAATGTTTTCTAGTCTGCTAAATGGGTTTTAAAATTCCACCTATTCATTTTACTGACGAGGAAAATGGAGCACAGGAAATTTAAATAATTTGTTGAAGGTTACAGAGCTTGCAATTATAGAGGCCAGATTTGAACTTGAGTCTTCCTGATTCCAAGTCTAGTGTCTTATCCACTAGGTCATGCTGTCTCTCACATTATGCACATATGGTATATAATTCCTTCTGTGGATGTTTAGAAATTTAAAAGGATCTGGAGAAAGGGATGAATCCATCACCTTGTTGGTCACATAACCCAGAAGTCAATGGAAAAAGGATATAACATTCTGTTTTATAATTACTTGATTTCTCATAGAGTCATTACCTTCCATTTGCTTCATTCTAATTTTTAAGAATTATTTTCTTCAGTGAGTTTTGGGGCCTCATTTTCCACTTGGTCAATTCTGCTTTTTAAGGTATTCTTCTCACTGGCTTTTTGGATCTTTTCTGCCATTTGGGTTAGTCTATTTTTTAAGGTGTTATTTTTTTCAGTATTTTTTTTTGTGTCTCCTTTAGCAAACTGTTTACTTTTTTTTACCCATGATTTTCTTGCATCATTCTCATTTCTCTTCCCAATTTTTCCTCTACTTCTCTTACTTGCTTTTCAAAATTCTCTTCCATGGCCTGAGACCAATTCATATTTTTCTTGGAGGTTCTGGATGTAGGAGCTTTGACTTTGTTGTCTTCTTCAGGTTGTATGTTTTGCTCTTCTTTGTCACCAAAGTAAGATTCTATAGTCTGAGTTTTTTTTCTGATGTTTGCTCATGTTCCCAGCCAATTACTTAACTTTTAAACTCTTTGTTAAGGTAGGGCTCTGCTTCCAGTGTGGAGGGTGTACTGTCCCAAGCTTCAGGGGTTTTTTGCAATTGTTTTCAGAGATACTTTTCAGGACCCATAAATTTTCAGTTCTTTCAAGGTGGTATGATCAAAGGAGAGGTGTTTATTCCTTTCCTGACCTGTGCTCTGGTCTATGAGTGACCACAAGCACTTTTCTGGCTTGGAACTGTGAAGAGAATTTCTTCTCCACCACTGCCACAAGCTCTGCTATGCCTCCTCGCCCCAGGACTGCCACCCAGGACTGTGACCCAGATCCAAGCATGGGCAAAGCAAGAGATTCTTCCCTTAGCACCAGCAAAGAGATCCCTGCAATCCCCCTCTGATCAGCGGCTCGATCCCCCCACCATCTGTGGGCTGAGAGCTCCGGAAGGAGCAGCAACTGCCACTGCCACCCTGGGGCTGAGCCAGGGCTGGGGCTGGACCATGATCCTCTCTTACCCAGGCCTGACAGACCTTTCCCACTGACCTTCTAAGTTCTCTTTGGTGTTTGTGGGTTGAGAAGTCTGGAAACTACCACAGCTGATTCAGTCCCAAGGCCTGCTCTGGGTTTGCTGTGGTACTGTCTTTTCAAGCATGGCCCACGTTGAACTGTGCTCCTCTTCCAGCTTGGTGCAACAGACCTTTCCCTTCAACCATCCAGGTTGTCTTGGGCTGGAAATTTGTTTCACTGTCTTTTTGTGGGTTCTGCTATTCTAGAATTTGTTTAGAGTTATTGTTTACAGTATTTGGAAGGATTTGGGGGAGAGCTTAAGCAAGTCACTGCTTTTACTCTGCCATTCTGGCTTCTCCCCTGGATATAAACATTCTGGAGGAAACTAGGTGGTACAATGGATAGAACACTGGGCCTGGAATCAGAAAGACCTGAATTCATATGTAGGTACAAGCACCTGCTAGCTGTGTGACACTGGGCAAGTAACTTAACCTCTGTATTACTCCATTTCCTTAACTATAAAACAAGAATAATAACAGTACCACCTCTCGGAGTTGCTGTGAATATAAAAGAAATATCTGTAAAGTGAGTAGCATTGGGGCTTGGAACATAGTAGTGCTTAATAAATCTCTCCTTTCTTGTATTGATTACAGGAAATAATAATAATAGATAATAACAGATATCATAAAACAATTGAGATTATTTAGAAAAGGATATGAAATAGTCTAACAATGTTCAAGATAATGTGGATTGCTATTTTGAGAATAGTAAAAAAAGAAGGAATCACTGAATGTGAATTACCAACTGTATGAACCTATGCATGTCACACTTTTTGGGTCTCATTTTCCTTATCTATAAAATGTCAGTGTTAGACTAAATCTCCAAGAACACAATACAAGAAACTGTTTTTATAGTCTTGTGGAAATTCAACCAGATTGGGAACTGTAGATATAAAGGGAATGGGTAGAAATAGGAGTTCTTGGGTACAAGGACTAACAAGGGAGAAAGCTCCTTTTGTGTTCTTCTAGGTTTCCCCAATTCCTCCTTCCATTAATACAACTTGGTTATTCAAAACAAGACTCTTCTTGCCAGATAGAAAACAGAACTTAACTCTCACAGCTTCTACCCACTTCAATGGGTTACAATTGCTAACAACAGAAATAGAAAGGTTCTTTTCAATATCACTCCATTCTCTTTTCCCAGCTTTTCACATTGACCCCTATAGAAAACTAAAGATACAAACAGGTGATAATGGGGACACATAAAGAAGTGGGAAGGGTGTTGTTAGACAGGAGAAGAGTGACTGGAGAGGGTAAATACTAAACCAATGCTTGAACAGAGGCAATGACAAAAGGGTAAAGCAGAGGATTGCCATCTGACCTTTTCAATTTTCAATCCCAGTTTCCTGAGAATAATGGACTGGGATTAGAAGGAGAATCCTGAACTGTATGGTATTTGCAATAGAAAAAGAAAGAGAAGAGAAAATACCAAGCAGCAGAAGCTGCCATGAAAAGAGTTCCTACAAAGTCTGTGACAATTCAAATATATATTCATTGACTGATATTAATAGGTCATACCTATTTATAGGTAGGTAAATTATGTTACCCATTGCTATATTCACAAAGTGGCAAGTAAAGAGTTACCTATAAAGGCATACTCTTCATAAGTAATTTGATTTATTGAGACAACAGAGAAGAGCTACTTAAAGTTTTCCATAAAAAGGCTTTTAAAAAAATTATAAAGATATCTGGTGAGACATGAACAAGAAAAAGACTTTTTTGGCAAAAACGAAGAAATGCACTTTTAAAATGACGAATGGAAATTCTGAAAATTGGTTCCAGTAATATACAAAATATCTTCAATTGTAATGCATTATATCTTTTCAACTAACCTCCATAAATAAACATGGATTTAAAGGTGTTTTACATCACAGCAAGTTTCTGCAAGAAGTGCTAAAGCTTTTTCTTGGGCACTTGGAAAGTGATATAATTTGTGGTCAAGATAGCTTTTGTTGATATGGTGGGAGAAAGGAAAAAAATTCACTAGAGTGACACTAATTATTGTACTTAAAAGTATTCTCTTTGTATCTTTTTCTACTTCCTAACCTGATAGACCAATTATAAAACTATTTAAAAATGGAATTCCACATTCTGTGAAATTGCAATAACATTTTACAGCTTTTTGACAAACACATTTGTTGATCTATATTCACCTACACATCTTATTCTTTAATCATAATTTTCTTTTTGCAATATGTTGTTTGTGTTCTCACAGTAATAATAATGCCTAATTTGTGGTTTCACTTCCCCAAGATGTTAACATTTCATCTCATTTTGTAATCACCATAACCCCTTCTCCATAGAAAGCAAAGTATTCCTCCATTTTATCAGCAAATTCAGGCACTGAGAAAGTATAATCCCAAGAAAATTTACTAAACATCCTTTCTAATAGTTCTCTAATTTAAGTCCACATAGATAATTAGTTTGTTCATGGAATAATAGGGATGTTCACATACAGATATGAATAACTGTTCATTTTCTTTTCTTTCTTTCTTTTTTTCTTTGCTAGGCAATCAGGGTTAAGTGACTTGCCCAGGGTCACACAGCTAGTAAGTGTTATGTGTCTGAGACCGCATTTGAACTCAGGTCCTCCTGACTCCAAGGCCGGAGCTCTATCCACTGCGCCACCTAGCTGCCTCTAAAAGTTATTTATTTATTTATTTATTTATTGATTGATTGATTGATTGTAGGAAATTGGGGTTAAGTGACTTGCCCAGGGTCACACAGCTAGTAAGTGTCAAGTATTTGGTCTGAGGCTGGATTTGAACTCAGGTCCTCCTGACTTCAGGACCGGTGCTCTATCTATGCACCACCTAGCTGCCCTAACTGCTTATTTTCAAAAGTACCTTTCACCGTCACAAATGATTCTATAAAATAAGTAGCCTACTTTTAAACAGTGTTCATTCTAGTTGGACTAAAGTGATGGAATCAAAATGATAGGATAACAAAATGGTGGTATTATTTCTCTCAGTTTCATAAAACTCAAAAAACAATAAAAAGGCAAAATAATGTTAAAATGTTAAATAATACAACTATTTGAGAGCTCCACATGAGTTCAACAGATAATGCACTATAGCTCCCTTCTCTTGGTGGAGAAGTAGGGGACTACTTTGAGAGAACATTGTAAGACAGGTCATTATATCTACTGTTTTTGCTGTTACCTTTTTGTGTTGTGTATTTGTGTGTTACAAAGAAGGGTTCAATTTTGGTGCAGGGAGTAGGATTTATCCAGAAATGATGATATAAAACCAAAAGATGTCAATAAAATGCAACAAGCTCAAGCCTACAGGTCTTAGTGTACTATAAAGATGTGGTAGATATGCTTGTTTATCCACTGTTAATGATTTTTGAAAGATCATAGAAATTACGAGAGGTATTGCAGGATAAAAGAAGGGCAAATGTTAACAATTTTTTTTTATAAAGGAATAGACTGCAGTCTGCAAACTATGAGTGAACTTGATTTCAATTACTGACAAAATTCTAGAACATATCATAAAAGGTATGGTAAGAACCAAGTTCTTTTTCCTAGAAAAATGGGCCAAATATAGCTTTATCAAAAACAGATCATGCTATGTTAACTTCATTTATATTCTGACAGTGCTCCAAGACTCATAGATAAGGGGAATGCTGTAGATATAGTTACCTGGATGTTAGCAAAGAAGTTGATTAAAGGGTCTTGTGCTATTTTTGTGGAAAAGATGGTTCCATGTGGGCTATATGATATTGTTGTTCAGTTGTTCCAGTCATGCCCAACTCTTCGTGATGCTGTTTGGGGTTTTCTTGGCAAAGATATTGTAGTGGTTTGACATTTCCTTCTCCAGCTTATTTTATAGATGAGGAAATTGAGGCAAACAGAGTTGAGTGATTTGCCCAGGGTCACAATGCTAACAAGTGTTTCAGGATAGGTCTTCCTGACTCCAGGCCCAGTTCTCTTTCCACTGCGCCACCTTACTGTCCCACATGTTTGGTCAGGCCCAAGGAGTGGTAATTTGGTGGTGTGGTATCAACACACAAAGACAGATCAAGTTTTAGCTTGGCCCTGTGTCACTTAACATTTTCACTACAAATAAAGGCAAAGGTGGAATACTCATCAAATTGGGGTTAAGTGATTTTTCCACAGTCACACAGTAGTAAGTGTCAGGTGTCTGAGGCTGGATTTGAATTCAGGTCTCCTGACTCCAGGGCTGGTGCTCTATCCACTCTGCCACCTAGCTGCCTCCATCATGTATAGTCTTAACCAACAGATGATAATAAAGAATCACATGATAGATGTAGGTTTTACAACTAATATTGTGTGGAGATGTGAAATTTTTTAATGTTAAAAAAGGCACAAATAGCCTACAACTAATAAAAATTAAGGCTAAATTTCAGGCTTTGTTTTGAGTTTGCTGTTTATTGTACATACAGTCAAAATCCTAATGGTAATCAAACAAAACGTTCCTTCTATGTTAATTACATAAACTGTAATAGCCAAATGACATGCATTCAGCATAGTGAAAAGCTAGTACCATTTGTTACACTCATTAGTTGGCTAAAATGAGGTACTTATTTCTTATGAGGATATCCTGTAGAGCATTTTAAAATGAAGTAAAAATATGTCAACTACACTCTGAATTTCAAATAGTTCAACAAAAGATTAGAGATTATCATCTTTTTTTTTTTTGAGGAAGAGTTTTTTTTTTTTTTAAGCATTAATGTCAAAACTCACTTAAACCTCTAAAGCAGGTAGACTGAGGGGAAATTAATTAGATAATGGACCCATTCAAAATTAGTTTCCCTTATACCATAATAATTCTATGAACTAATCCTTTCAAGCAGGCTATCAAGCAAATGATATTTTAAATATAATTAATATAATCCACACTTCTAGTAAACTGCTTTATCTACTATATTTCTTATGGGCTTAATTTCATATACATATCTTATTAAATGGCACTGATAGAACTTTTAGTAGCAGAATATATTAGGCAATAACATAGAATTAAAGAAAGAAGTTGCCCTTAATTCTGACTTTGCCACAGACTTCTTAGGTAACTACAGGCAAAAATCACCTACTTCCCTTTTGGTCTTAAATTTCCTATTTATGAAATAAAGTATGTAAACATTTCATTATTACTTCCCATTATAGGCAAGGGAGTCAGAAGGGAACAGCTAATTTAGGATGTAAACATCTGGCTAATAGGGTGATGTCTGAAAATGGGATCTGAATTTATGGACCATGCATTAAAATATGAGAATGACAAACTTTTGGTCAGGGAGCTCAAAAGAATTTGATTTAACTACATAGCCAGAAAAAACTAAGTAGATGATTAATTCTTATTGTAGAGACTATGATATTCAGTTAGATGGATGATCCTGAGAGCCTTTCTATCTGTGTACATACACACATACAAAATTACATGCACGCGTACACATCCTGCACAGACATTACAAACTGGGGGAGGGGGAGAGAAACATGGTCTAGTCATGTGATGAATCTTAATAATAAATGGCATATAGCCATGTGCTAAATGTTAGGTGTCCTTGTACTATCAAAAGAAAGCAATGAGTGGAGTCTTTGTGGTTAATTTATTGAAGGACATAGTCAAGAATCACAAAGAATGGTAAGGCATTAATGAGTTGCAATCTGAACTACTGATTTGCCAGAGTTATCAAGGAAAACTATACTAATAATTAGAGATAGCCAAAAGTGGAATGGGCTGCCTTAAAGGATACTAGATTCTCACTCATTGAGTAACCACCTGTCTGGCACATTGTATTGGCAGCATGGTGTAATGAACAGAGAACTGGCTGTGGAGGTAGAAAGACCTTGTTTCAAGCTCTGTCTCTGACACGTTGTAGTTGTATAATCCTAGGCAGGTCCCTCAGTCTCTCTGGGCCTGTAAAATGAGAGGCTATGCTTCAAGATCTCTAAGGCCGTTCCCAAGTATAAGTCTATGATTCTATGATCCTAGTAAAAATCCTTTTTTCAGGTATAGGCTGGACTAGGTGGCCACTTCCCAATCTTAAATTCTTTGATTTTATTAGTTGGGTCCTGAAAAAAAAGGGAATCTATTGACTTTTCCAAGGTCACACAGTGATCAAGTAAACCATACTAGAGTGAAGAGGTAAATTAGAGACAGACTGTAGCAGGCTTTGAATGGCAGGATAAGGAGTTTACACGCTAAATGATAGGCTGAGGAGCCACTGGAAGTTTTTGAGGAATCAAATAATCAGAGCAGTGACTTAGTTGGGTTACTTTGTCAGGAATGTGAAGGATAGATTGAAGAACATATATATTGGAGGCTTATTCTATTCTGCTAGTATTAGAAAATACTGGGTTTTTTTTTCCTAATATTTTCCTGTATTACATGTAAGAAGGCTGAACTTAAACCAAACAAATCTAATTTAAAGTAAGATTCATTGAAAAGTGATAAATAATTTCATGTTTCTAAGACAAATAAAGCACTCAAACAGATCAATGATATTATCAATTCAAGACTTTCTACCAATGATGCAAACCATCCAAAGTAAAGAATGTCATGAAAGGAATATATGAGAAAGAAAAGATGGGCCAGTCACATGGACAGAGGGATGACAAATGGATAGTTAGAGTATACCACTGGTTCCTGTGAAAGATGGGAGAAACTAAGATCTCCAGATGCTGGATGGGTGCTCTATAGTGCTCTATAGTGGCCTTTTGGGAGGACATTGATACAAGTCACATAGGATATGCAACTATGGATGGGTTGTGATCTCTATGGCTGGAAGGAACTCTTAAGAGCCTAGGCCAGTGACCTATGAGACCCATGCTATTCATCTATTAGATATCAGTGAAAGTTCGTTGAAATAATTGAATCAAATCATCAATAATCCAGGGAGATATGATATCCTCTTTCATTTGAATTTGTATCCCTAATGTTTAGTACAGTACCTAGTGCATGCTAGACTCTTAATAAATATATAATGATTAACTGATTGATAAAAAGTAATTTATGTCTAACCAATGGCCAATTCTCAGCGAAAAATCTTTGTTTTAAATTAATTTATTTTTAGTTTTCAACATTCACTTCCACAAGATTTTGAGTTTCAAATCTTCTCCTCATGTCTTTCCTCACCCCACCCCAAGATGGTGTGCATTCTAAATACCCCTTCCCCCAATTTTCCCTCACTTCTATCACCCTACGCCTCTTCTCTTATCCTCTTCTTCTATTTTCCTGTATGGCAGAATATATTTCTATACCCCTTTGCCTGTATGTCTTATTTCCAAGTTGCATGTAAATACAATTTTTTAACATTCATTTTTAAAACTATGAGTTCCAAATTGTCTCCCTCCCTCCTTCCCTACCCATCCTCATTGAGAAGGCAAGCAAATCGATATAGGCTATACAAGTGCAGTCATGCAAAACACTTCCATAATAGTCATGTTGTGAAAAGACTAACTGTATTTCCCTCCATCCTATTTCGCCTCCCATTTATTCTGCTCTCTTCTTTGAACCTGTCTCTCCTCAAAAGTGGTTACTTCTGTTTACCCTCTCCCTGAATCTGCCCTCCCTTCTATCATCCTCCCATTTCTTAACCCTTTCCCACCTATTTTCCTGTAGGGTAAGATAGATTTCCATAACCAACTGAATGTGTATGTTATTCCCTTCTTAAGCCAACTCCAATGAGGGTAAGGTTCACTCATTCTCCCTTACCTCCCCCTTCTTCCCCTCCAATGTAAAAGCTTTTTCTTGCCTATTTTATGTGAGATAATTTACCCCCTTTCTACCTCTCCCTTTCTCCTTCTCCCAGTATAATCCTGTCTCACCCCTTAATTTTATTTTTTAGATATCATCCCTTCATATTCAACTCGCCCTGTGCCCTCTGTCTATATATATATATATGTATATGTATATATTCCCTCCAACTACCTTACTGAGAAAGGTCTCATGAGTTACAAATATCATTTTTTCTATGCAGGAATGTAAACAGTTCAACCTTAATAAGCCTTATGAGTTCTCTTTCCTGTTTACTTTTTCATGCTTCTCTTGAGTCTTGTATTTCAAAGTCAAATTTTCTATTCAGCTCTGGTCTATTCATCAAGAATGTTTGAAAGTCCTTCTCTTTTACTGAATGCCCATTTTTCCCCCTGAAGGATTATACTCAGTTTTGCTGGGCAGGTGATTCTTGTCTGTAATCCTAGCCCCTTTGACTTCTGGAATATCATATTCCAAGCCCTGCAGTCCCTTAATGTAGAAGCTGCTAAATCCTGTGTTATCCTGATTGTGTTTCCACAACACTTGAATTGTTTCTTTCTGGCTGCTTACAATGTTTTCTCCTTGACCTGGGAACTCTAGAATTTGGCTACAATATTCCTAGGAGTTTTCCTTTGGGGATCTCTTTCAGGAGGGGATCAGTGGATTCTTTCCATTTCTATTTTACCCTCTGGTTCTAGAATATCAGGGCAGTTTTCCTTGATAATGTCTTGAAAGATGAGGTCTAGGCTCTTTTTTTGATCATGGTTTTCAGGTAGTCCAATAATTTTTAAATTATCTCTCCTGGATCTATTTTCTAGGTGAGTTGTTTTTCCAATGAGATATTTCACATTGTCTTCTATCTTTTTCATTCTTTTGGTTTTGTTTTACAATTTCTTGATTTCTCATAGACTTATTATCTTCCATTTGCTCTATTCTAATTTTTAAGAATTATTTTCTTCAGTGAACTTTTGGACTACCTTTTCCATTTGGCCAATTTTGCTTTTTAAGACATTCTTCTCCTCATTGGCTTTTTGGATCTTTTTTGCTATTTGGGTTAGTTTATTTTTTAAGGGGTTATTTTCTTCATTATTTTTTTGGATCTCCTTTAGCAAGCTGTTGACTTGTTTTTCATAATCTTCTTGCATCACTCTCATTTCTCTTCCCAATTTTTCCTCTACTTCTCTTACTTGCTTTTCAAAATTTTTGAGCTCTTCCATGGCCTGAGACCAATTCATATTTTTCTTAGAGGCTTTGGTTGTAGGAGCTTTGACTTTGTTGTCTTCTTCTGGCTGTATGTTTTGCTCTTCTTTGTCACCAAAGTAAGATAATATGGTCTGACTTTTCTTGCACAGTTTGCTCATGTTCATAACTTAACTTTTAAACTCTTTGTTAAGGTAGGGCTCTGCTTCCAGTGTGGAGGGTGTACTGTCCCAAGCTTCAGGGGTTTTTTGCAATTCTTTTCAGAGATACTTTTCAGGACCTATAAATTTTCAGTTCTTCTAAGGTGGTATGATCAAAGGAGAGGTGTCTACTCCTTTCCTGGCCTGTGCTCTGGTCTATGAGTGACCACAAGCACTCTTTTCTGCCTTGGAACTGTGAGGAGCACTCCTTCTCCAGCACCACAAGTGCCACCACACCAGCACTCCTCCTCACCAGAGGACCATCACCCAGATCCAAGGATGGGCAAAGCAAGAAATCCTGCATCAGCACCAGAAAGGAGATCCCTGCAATCCCCCTCTGATCAGCTGCTCGATCCCCCCACCATCTATGGGCCGAGAGCTCCGGAAGCAACCACTGCCTCTGTGGCCACTGCTCCAGGGCAGCCAGGGCCAGGGCAGGACCGTGCTTCTCTCTCACCTAGCTCCAACAGACCTTTCCCATTGACCTTCTAAGTTCTCTTTGGTGTTTGCGGGTTTAGAAGTCTGGAAACCACCACAACTTCCTGTGATTTAGTCCCCTGAAGCCTATTCCGGGTTTCCTCTGGCCCAGTCTTTGCCTTCATGCCCATGCTGACCTGTGCTCCCCTCCAGGTCCAGTGCAACAGACCTTTCCTATCAACCATCCAAGTTGTCTTGGGCTAGAAATTTGTTTCACTCTGTCTTTTTGTGGGTTTTGCTGCTCTAGAATTTGTTTAGAGTCATTTTTTACAGGTATTTGAAGGGGTTTGGGAGAAAGCTCAAGCAAGTCACTGCTTTTATTGTGCCATCTTGGCTCCACCCCCCCCACCCCACCCCAGCGATAAATCTTAATGTGATACCTTTGTGGCTCACTGTATAAAGTAGGCATTGGCAATATTTTCATGGCACCATTTCAGGATAGAAGAGTTCACAAGGGCATAAGTTAGAAGACCATCGGTAGTATTAAAGACTGCTAAACCCACAACTACCTGAATATAAGTGAAGTCATCCAGGGAAAGAAAGTAAAGTTCTAACAGAATTGTTGGGTTGATATGTGGTAAAGGGATATTTAAGTCATAGTAAAGCGCTGGTCTGCCATGTAAGATGGTATAAATCTATGTCCAATATGATTGGGGTTTACCAAATTCTACTTTAAGTTATTAGGCGCTGTTGCCACAAAGACATTATTTCAATTAGTTGAAAACAATCATTTTTATACTCGAGAATATGTACACTTGAGACATTTTCCCCCCCAAGCCCCAAAGAAATACAATTTAATTCCTTCAAAACTACTCTTTCCTTTAACCACGGAGAAACAAAATGTGATTTAATTGAGATTTTTGGTCTTACCTATTCTCACGTTCATACATCTCCTTTGAGGTGCTTCTAAGGTGTTCAATTTCTTGATTCATTTTGAATTTGATTTGTTCAAGTTCATCACGTAGTTTATTTTCATATTCTGTTTTATAAAGGTCTCTATAAGTATTTGAAAAGAAAGAGAAATTTTATTGATTTAAGATAGCTATACCTCCAGGAAAGATTCTATTATGTCATGTGTATTTTATTCACACTTTTTGCTAAAGTTGGCTGTGTACCATGACTCTGTAATTTAGAAAATTTTGTGATCCTTACCTAAGATCTCAACTTGTTAAACATATTTGCCTTTTATTCTTGGTGCCACAATAAAATATCAATAATTTCTGTGATCTGATCTTCTAATATTTTACTAATGGTATGTGTTCCTTTCTATAGGCCTAGATATTCCTGCATATGGTGTGTCCATGTCTTTCATTTAAAAATAATAACTTGGTTGTTTTTCCCTATAAAGGGGGTAAGAGGAATTCTAGAGGATGGGGGAGGCAGGAGAAGAGTCAATGGACAGTGAGGGATATGATTAAGACACGATTTTCCCATGTACTAGTACCCCTTTTTGTAACACAAAGATTATAGGAGCTGCTACATCATAAGGATAGCTTAATTTTATGTACATTGTCAGTGTCTAATCCATTTCTCTGTCTAAATGAAAATTCAAAGATAGGATACTTATGATGTACATTCTATTTTCCACAAACAAGCAACAAAAAATGCCCCTTATATAACCAAATTATTTTTAAATCAAAATCTTAGAGGCAGGAGATTTTAAAATGTTACATCAAAATGAAATGAAACAGTTGCAAGCTTTTTCCTCTTGCCTTAGCAAAAGATAGGATTTTCATATTGGGAAAAATAAATAACATGCCTAGAAAGAACAATTAGCCTAAGTACAACTTCTGTGGAAGTAAAATAAAGTGTCTGTTTAATGATTATGTGCAGAACAGGAAAATAAAATCACTACCTTTCCCCCAAAGGACAATTTCCCTTAAGAAGTAAAGGAAGGACGAGGACAGTAGCGTCACACCCAAGCATACAGAAAATAAGTAAAACTTGCCTGGAGGTCACATATTTTTCATACATTTCCTCTCTGGCCCTTTTGGTTTCCTCAAGCTGAACTTGAAGTCTTTCAAGGCGATCTTCTTCATGGGCACAACGTATATTAAGTTCCACGTTTTGGCGATTAAGATACTCTTTATCCTTTTGTAGCAAAGTAAGAGACTGCTGTAAGGTTGCAACCTATGGACAAAAAAAAATGTTCAACAGGAAACGGATTTTATTGTCTATAGACCTGGCAGGTCTAAGATACTTTATATACCTACAATTTTAGTCAGGAGAGAATTCACTTCAGTTATTCAATTATGACCTCTTTTTAAAAAAAAATTAATGTGATTTTTTTTTTGGTTACATTTTGAGTTCTCCTTCATTTTCTCCCTCCCCACCCCGTATTAGAGGCCACCATCTGATATAGATATACATAAATACATACATACATACATATGTATGAAAATATATAGGTATAGAAACCATATTATACATATTTCTATTTATCAGGTCTTTCTCTAGAGGTAGACACTATTTTCCTTGATAGGTCCTTTGTCTTTAATTTGAATATTTATAATACTCAGAATAGCTTAGTTATTCACAGTTACTCTTTGAACAATATTCTGTTACTATATACAACATTTCTCCTGGTTCTACTCATTTCACTCTTCATTATTTCAGGCAAATCTTTCCTGTTTTTCTAAAATCAGCCTGCTCATCATTTTTTACTGCACAGTAACATTCCATCATAATCATATACCACATAACTTGTTTAGCTATTCCCCAATTGATCCCCTCAATTTCCAGTTCTTTGCCACCACAAAGAGAGCTGCTATAAATATTTTAAAATATTTAAAATATTTAAAAATATTTTTCCCCTGATCACCTTGCTAAGTCAAAGGGTATACACAGTTTTATAATTCTTTGGGCATAATTCTAGATGCCTTTCCAAAATGGTTAGATCAGTTTACAGTTCCACCAACAGTGTATTGGTGTCCCAATTTTTCTATATCCCCTGTGTCAGTTTCCCCTTCTACCATTTTAGATTTTGGCTTAATTTTAAAACATGTGACAGGGTTATTTTCCTTTTTCTTTTGTACTTTCATTTATCACGTAAAACAATTATACAATTAATGAAGACAACCAAATAAATACCTATGGTACAATTTCCCACTAGAAAATCGTGCAATAGAAATAATTCTCTTAAGGAAACTACATCAAAAATAACTTCTCTTCTACAAACTCCACCCAGAACCCTTATTAATTTGGTAAATAAAACTATTCTAAAATGTACAAGTGAATGGACCCAAAAGCTTACCTCTTTTGACAAGTCATTTCTTTCTTTAGTTTGTGCTTTATAAGAAGCTTCTAAGATTTCATGTTTCCGTCTAAAATCAGATAATTCTTGTTCAAGTGCATCCCGATCACTGAAAAAAAAGCAAATTGGGCTATATTTGGGACTCTCACTGTCACTTCTTAAATTCTGATGTTCAGTTTCAATCATTAAAATGGATTCTATAGGTTTGATTTTTTTTTTAAAGAATTAGTCATATAGTTTTGAGAGAAGCTAAAGCTACAACTTAGTTATACAGATAGCAAATGACAAAGGTGCCTTTGTGTTAAGGTACAAGCTAAAATGATGGAATAACAGAACTTTAGAGACTGAAGGGGCCATGAACATGCTGGGGTTTGGAATTACTCCCTTTTTTTAAATGAAGAAACGGGGTTCACTAGGGGTAAGCAATTTACCTAAAGTTAATGAAAAAACTAGGGGCAGCTAGGTAGCACAATGAGGAGAATGCTGAGTTTGCAAAAAGACTCCTTTTTCGGAGTTCAATTCTAGCATCAGACACTTATTACCTGTGTGACCCTGGCCAAGTCACTTAACCTTGTTTGTCTCCATTTTCTCATCTGTAAAATGAGCTGGAGAAAGAAATGGCAAACCACTTCACTATCTTTGCCAAGAAAATCCCAAATGGGGTCACAAAGAGTCAGACATAACTGAAAAATGATTGAACACAATAGAAAAACTGGGATAGAAACCCAATTAAGATGGGGCTCTTTGTCCAAACCTTCAAAACAAAGCTATAACCATGCATTTTCAAATTTTCTTATAACATTATGAATACTTTTATAATAAAAAATGTATTATTTTACTAAAATAAAAGAACTTAAGTAACCTTAACTAATATTCTCAAAAAGCAAGAGAAATAAATGTCTATGTTCAGTATCTTTTCTAGTTATCTTTAACTTTTGCTTTTTCTATTAATCCTACATCTTATCTTAAGAGTTAAAACCTTCCTCAGGATTTAAACTTTTCTTTTAGCCTTCAGGACAGTTTGACATCAAAAATTCCTACACAGCCTCTCTTTAGTACTACTATAGGGAACAGAGCTTCAGAAATTATTTCTGTGAGTGTTCTATTCATAGCAATTTCTGAAGTCATAACTTACAGATTTTTGGCCTCTGAATTTGGAGTTCCTCCTTTCTTTGCTCTACATAAAAGCTAGGAAAAAAAAAGCCCAGAAGAGAAAACAAAAAACTACACAGATCATCTTTGCTGACTGCAGATACCTTCCTGTTATCCCTACAATACTTTTTCCCAATTAGAATGGTGGAATTTTCCATAATGATAACATCTAACATGTATATAATGCTGCTAGTTGTACAATTTAGTGAATAGATAATTAATTTCATTTTAGAGGAGAGGAAGCTGAGATTCAGAGACATGAAATGACCTATTAATCTACACAGAAGAGCTCGGATTCACTCAAGCCTCTTGATTCTAAATTCCATTTTATACCTACTTCTTATCAGATATTTCTAGATGGGAATGACTAATTTGTGAACAATAATAAAGCAACCGTTTGACAATTTCTTAACATCACAAAGACAGCTTCAGATAAAGTCTTTAGCATTATCTTTTAAAAACTCTATTCTCTTATCAGAAATGAATATTTTAAACCAATATCAAATTTCTCAAAACTTTTAAAATGCTTTGTTACAGTTTAAGATACCATGAAATAATGTTTTCAATTGACATTCACAGCACACCATTTATATTCTTTCTTTCTAAAACCTTACTATATTTTAAAACATAAGGTAGCAAGAAAGCCAAATAAATTCCAAAGGTACACAAACACCTAAAAATACTAGGAAAATATACAACAGCAAAATTACAAAGTAAAAGAAAGTACCAATTGCACTAGTCAGTAACTTTTTGAGTGGAAGGGCTGTTAACAATGAGTTACAAATCAAAATTAAGGAGTGGATGGTGGCAAAAGTGTTAGCCCAATTAAAATAAATGTTTGATGGGAGTAAAATTTTTAAAAGTTACATGATGAATTGAGGGTAAATATTTTGTATGGAAAGGCATTTCAAGAATTGCTTAGATTTTTACTCCTTTTTCCTGAGGCGCATACACCTCCTAAGCCACCAAATGCCCTCTATATCCCCAATGAGAATGTAAGCTCCTTGAAGGAAAGGGCTGTCTTACTTCCTTCTATTTTCATCTCCAGCACTGCAGCACAGTGTCAAGCACATAGTAAATCCTTAATAAATGTTTTTTCAATCAACTGAAAGTGACACAATAGAAAATGATGAATTACAGTGAGGAGCTAGTGAGTTATAGAAAAACTAGATAAAACGGACAATGAATGAGTTCATGTAGCTTGGGAAATAAAAAAGAAGAACACAAACTGTTAATTAATCCAAATTAACCAAAAACTCAAAAGGAAGAATGGGACTTCCTTTCCGTCTTCCAACTAGGTTAGGAAAGGGAGGTGGGAAGGAAATGTTTTTTAATCGAAATAAAATAAAAGTTTGGAAATAATTAACTGAAGACTACATTGTTTTTGTTCAGTTGTATCTGCTTCTTCGTGATCTCATTTGGGGTTTTCTTGGCAAAGATAACGGAGTGGTTTGCCATTTCCTTTTCCAGGATGTCCCCATTTTACAGATGAGGAAACTGAGGCAAATAGAGTTAAGTGACTTGCCCAGGGTCACATAGCTAGTAAGTGTCTGAGGCCAAATCTGAACTCAAGAAGATGAGTTTTCATGAGTCTTCCAGACCAGGCACTCAATTCACTGTGACACTGCGGCTCAATTTCAAACAATTTCAAACCTTAGGTATCTAGTATATTCTTACCTTTTTACCTTATCATAGTTCTCTTGCCTGTAGTCACCTTGCTGAATTAACTGTTTTGTATCTGCTAATTCCAGTGCCAAACGCTGGCATCTAACTTGAAGTTCAGAATGATTTCTTCGCTCATCCTCGTAGGTCTATATAAATAAAAATTAGAGTGAAACATTTCAAAATGAATGTAAATCAGATTCTGTAGTAAGTCATTTTTAAAGTAAAGAATGCTTTTGTGATTAAAACACACAACCCCTAATTTTTCTCTTTTGTAATTTAAGGTCTTCATGTAAAAAAAATCTACACTATACAAAGTCCAGTTAATTTTTTTTAACATTCTAGTTTTTATGCCAAAGTCATTTCTTTTTAACTCATGTCCCCAAGTGCCATTAGACTGAAACTGCTTTTGTCACAAAGAATAAACACAAGCAAAAGAGACATAGCTGCATCTAATACTTTATATCATATTCTTTGTCTGTAGTTTCCCATCTCTTTATCAAGAAGAGGGAGGTGCATTTC
This sequence comes from Vombatus ursinus, assembly GCF_900497805.2. Lineage (NCBI taxonomy): Eukaryota > Metazoa > Chordata > Mammalia > Diprotodontia > Vombatidae > Vombatus > Vombatus ursinus. Next base: position 9,985,088 of record NW_020954720.1, read on the forward strand.
ATTATTAGTATCTATTACAATTAATCAGATTTTGAATCCCTTTTTGTGTTATTTTTGTTGTGTATGTGATTTTTTTTTCATTCTACTCCCTTTATCCTGTACAGAGTTGTAATCGCCCACAATTTGTCCAGTCACTTCCCAGCTGAGGACCACCCACTTTGCTTCCAGTTTTGTGCTACCGAAAAAGAACAACTCTGTATTTAGGGATCTTTAGCTCTGTCTCTGTCCCTACTTTCTTTAACCCTTTAACGGTTTTTTTAGGGGAAATTTGCATCATTTCAAAAAACTATAAAATAAATTTTTTAAAAATGACATCTCAAATTTAATAATTTAATGCAAATTTGTGGGGTTTTTTCTTACATTGAAATTTTGATGATGCAATATTGTATCATGTAATTGTATAGTATTATATTGTAAACAAGTCATTACATGCACATATTTCTGCCAATGCACACTGGACTTCCCCACAATGCACAACACACTCACTTGTTGACATTTGCTTGTTAAGACCTGTTGGTGGACTTGACCATTGACTGGTTATAACTTGTATTTTGTGTATTTATTTGGAAAATAACATAATCACTATGACTTTAACTCTGTTACACAACAGATGAAACATATGTATAGTTTTACAAAATTTTCTTATTTTTCTTCATTCCTTATGCTTCCACCACCCCCTTATTTTTATTCAATGCCCCCCAATTGTGCCTCAGGTTACTACTGTCCCTCTGGATCATTCCAGCACCCCCAGAGGGTGGCATTGCCTACTTTGGAAACCCATGAGTTAATCTATCAAGCATTTGGTTGGTCCCTTCCTCACAGCCACTTTTTCCACTTTTTTCTCATGTCCAGACCATTAAGAACTGAGAAGTTTCCTCTAGTTAAGCACTGAGGACATCGAGCTTTCTGAAACTTTGCCACAAAAGGAAATTACAAGGGTGAACAACTGAGACTATTTTTATATCCCATTCTCCCTTGGCATCAAAGATTAGATCTGTATTACTGGGCTCCTCTCCCCTACCCTTGGTCACTCTCTCTGGTAGCAGGGATAGGAATGTGTGATAGTCTCAATATCCACTGGAGGTTAGGTATGGGGTGTGTGTGTGTGTGTGTGTGTGTGTGTGTGTGTGTGTGTGTGTGTG
>NW_020954720.1:9986239-10178286 GCF_900497805.2 Vombatus ursinus
TGTGTGTGTGTGTGTGTGTGTGTGTGTGTGTGTGTGTGTGTGTGTGTTTTGGGGGTGGTGGTGCATCAGAAAACAGATGGTGACAAAATTCACCTCAGCCAAAGCTCAAAAGTGTCATTGGTTATAGGAGGTACGTGGCAGGTTAAAGTAGAGAAATTGATATAAGAGTATGGATTTTTCACTATACCTTCAAATGTTATTTCTGGAGTGTGGAGGTGTACTTTTATTTTCTAATTGGCTAATTACTTGTTGAATCAAGGTATTGGAATGTGGTTCTTATGCTGAGAGTCAGCTTACTTTACCATCTCACATCTCAGTTAGTTGAAAGTAGAACTCAAAACACATTTTTCCCTAGGAACAATTTTATAAACGTTAAGTTCACTCCCCAGGCTAATTCACAAAAGTCTATTTATCCATTGTGTAACTAAAATACCACACATTTACAAGGAAAAGTAATTTTAAAAATATTATTACAAGTGTAATACATGGAAAATATGGTAATTCGGAGGGTCCAGAATAAATCTCCCACTTTGTTCCCCATATAGACATTGGAAAAAGATAATTTGGTCTCAAAATTACAGAAAAAGACTACCATAACAAAAAACTAAGGCCCCAAGTAAAATCAGCAAGTTATGAAACAAGGGATTAACATCTAAGAGTTTGAAAAATATTCTTTTAAAGATTTTATATCTTTTAAATAATTCCTTTCTATTCTGAATACTTCCCTTTAATCATCAACATGTAATTCATATCTTTAGGCTGATACCACAGAAACTGGAATACCCCACTCTTCTAAAGGAAACATCCTAAGTGAAAGCAAAATAGGCTGATCTTAGTAAATCTACTATTGCCCTCCTTTAACAAATCTGTAAGAAAAAAAATGCACATTAACTGAAAAGCTCTCAAACATTTGCCAATTTTACTATTTCTCTTTTCTTCCCACAGTCCTAAATGTCATATTCCCTTCCATCAATTTGATCGCTTAGGAGGAATTATGATTGTTGTTAATAACAACAACATTTTATAGACTTTGTTTACAAAGTGCTTTACGTTTGCTATCTCACTTGATCTTCACAGCATTGTGAGGTAGGTGCCATTGTAACTTTCATTTTCCAGATTAGGAAACTGAATCAGTCAAAGGTTAAATAACTTGCCCAGGGTCACAGAGCTAGTTATGTGTTTGAGGAAAGATTTTAACTCAGTTCTTTCCAACTCTAAGTCCAACACTCTATCCACCTAGCTACTATTATACACTACTTTGGTTTCAAGGGATGAAATCTGTTCAATTTTTACAACGTAAAGTCAGATTAAAATTGTTTTATTTAAAGTAAAATTAAAAAAAATTAAAACTCAAGAAATGATAAAAACTATTTTTCTTAATTTACTGCAATGACAAATAAATCACAATACAATTACTAATATATTATTACAATAGTGATAGCATAAATTATTCAAATTTATTTAACACTAAAAATTAATATCCTAAATTTTTTATCCTAAAGTATAAAATGGCTAAAAAGAAAAGATTCAGACTAGCACTTTTAAAACAGCAGCAATGTAAATCAAAATGAAATTACTTTAAATACAATTTTATTTATTTATTCACTCATTCACTCACTCATTTATTTATTTGTTTGTTTGTTTATGGCAAGGCAATTGGGGTTAAGTGACTTGGCCAGAGTCACACAGCTAGTAAGTGTTATGAGTCTGAGGCCAGATTTGAACTCAGGTCCTCCTGATTCCAAGGCCGGTGCTGTATCCACTGTGCCACCTAGCTGCCCCTGAATTTCATTTATATCTTTTTGCCTCACACTTTGTAACCTAGGATCTATCTTTCATGTAAAGAGACAGGAAAGATATCAGACTGGAAATAGGATATTATACCTTTCATTCTAAAATCAATAGTTCAATACAGAAATAACTTAGTAATTTTTTTTTAACTGAATTGACAAATAGGTTCTTGGATGTAAAATATTCAAAACACAAAATCTCTAAAAGTCTCACTCACTACCAGTAAATCTCACCTAAACAGTTAAATGTTGAATATAAGAGGAGGCATATAAAGAATATTCAAACAATTACAAAACACTTTTCACACAAATAAAGTCAGATCTAAATAATTAGGAAAACATCAGTTGCTCATGGGTAGGCTGAGCTAATATAATAAAAATGACAATTCTACCTAAGCTAATTTACTTATTCAGTGCCATACCAATCAAACTACCAAAAATTATTTTATAGAGTTAGAAAACATAAGATTCATTTGGAACAACAAAAGATCCAGAATATCAAGGGAACTAATGAAAAGAAATGCTAGGGAAGGTGGCCTAGCCGTTCCAGATCTTAAATTGCATTATAAAGCACCAATCATCAAAACTACTTGGTACTGGCTAAGAAATACAGTGGTAGATCAGTGGAACAGGTTAAGTACACAAGATACAGTAGTCAATGACTATAGTAATCTGCTATTTGATAAACCCAAAGACCCCAGTTTCTGGGATAAGAACTCACTATTTGACAAAAACTGCTAGGAAAACTGGAAAAGAGTATGGCAGAAACTAGGCATAGACCAACACCTTATACCCTATGACAAAATAAAGTCAAAATGGGTACACTATTTGGATGTAAAGGCTGATACTATAAGCAAACTGGGAAAATAAGGAATAGTTTACCTGTCAGACTTATAGAGAAAAGAATTTATGACCAAACAAGAGATAGAGAACATTATGAAACGCAAAATGGATAATTTTGATTACATTAAATTGAAAAGTTTTTGCACAAAGCCAATGCAATCAAGATTAAAAGGGAAGCAGAAAATTGGGAAGAAATTTTTACAACCAGCATTTCTGATAAGGGCCTCATTTGTAAAATATATAGAGCACTAAGTCAAATTTATAAGAATACAAGTCATTCTCCAGCTGATAAATGGTCAAAGGATATGAGTAGGCAGTTTTTAGATAAAGAAATTAAAGCTATCTATATTCATATGAAAAAATGCTCTAAATCACTATTGATTAGAGAAATGCAAATCAAAACAACTCTGAGGTACCACATCACACCTATCAGATTGGCTAACATGACAAAATAGGAAAATGATAATATGTTGGAGAAGATGTAGGAAAATTGGAACACTGATGCATTCATTGTTGGTGGAGTTGTGAAATGATCCAACCATTCTGGAGAACAATTTGGAACTATGCCCAAAGGGCCATAAAAATGTGCATATCCTTTGACTCAGCAATTCTACTTCTAGGGCTGATCCCAAAGAGATCATACAAATGAGAAAAGGACCCAAATGTACAAGAATATTTATAGTAACTCTTTCTGTAGTGGCAAAGAATTGGAAATGAGAGGATGCCCATCAATTGGGGAATGGTTGAACAAATTGTGACATATGAATGTAATGGAATACTATTGTGCTCTAAGATATGATGAGCAAATACACTTCAGAAAAACCTGGAAAAACTTGTATGGACTGATGCTAAGTGAAGTAAGCAGAACCAGGAGAACATTGTACATAGTAACAGCCATGTTGTGCGATGACTAACTTTGATAGACTTAGCTCATCTCAGCAATGCAAGGATCTACAACATTTCCAAAAGTCTCAAGATGGAAAATGCTATTCACATCTAGAGAAAGAACTAAGGAGTTTGAATGCAGATTAAAGCACACTATTTGTATTTTTTTCTTCTGTTTTGTTTTCTCTTTCTGGTGGTTTCTTCTATTGGTTCTAATTCTTCCTTACAACATGACTAATGTGAAAATATGTTTAATAGGAATGTATATGTAAAGGCTACATCATACTGCACGCCACTGTGGGAAGGGAAGTGGAGAAGAAGGGGGAGAAAAATTTAAAACTCAAAAGCTTATGGAAGTGATTGTTGAAAACTAAAAATAAATTAATAAAAAAAGAATGTTCAAATTACCAAACAATTGTGCTTATTTCACATGCCAGCAAAGTTATGTTTAAGATTCTACAAGCTAGGCTTCAATAAAATGTGAACCAAGAATTACCAGAAGAGCAGGCTGGTTTTTGAAGAAGCAAAGGAACTAGAGACCAGATTGCCAGTATTTACTGGATTACTGAGAAAGCAAGGGAGTTCCAGAAAAACATCAACTTCTGCTTCATTGACTATACTACAGCCTTTGACTGTGTGGATCACAACAAAATGTGGCAAGTCATCAAAGAGATGGGAATGCGAGATCATCTTACTTGTCTCCTGGGGAACCAATATTTGGGCCAAGAAGTGATGGTTAGAATCAAACATGGAACAACTAACTGATTGGTTTAAGATTGAAAAAGGAGTATTACAAGGATGTATATTGTCACCTTATTTAACCAATATGCAGAGTGCATCATACAAAATGCCAGGCTGGATGAATCAAAAGCTGGAATTAAGTTTGTTGGGAGAAACATCAGCAATCTCAGATATACAGATGATAACGCTCTGATTGCAGAAAATGAAGAAGAATTAAGAAGACTCTTGATGAGGATGAAAGAGGAGAGTGTAAAAGATGGCTTGAAGCTTCACATCAAAAACAAAACCAAGATCATGGCAACTGGTCCCATCAATTCCTGGCAAACAGAAGGAGAAGAAATGGAAGCAGTGTCAGATTTTATATTCTTGGGTTCAAAGATCAATGCAGACAACAACTTCAGCCACGAAATTAAAAGAAGCTTGCTTGCGCCTTGGAAGGAAAGCTATGGCAAATCTGGATCGCCCCTTGGGGACCAAGGAGATAAATCAGTCAATGCTTAAGGAAATGAATTCAGATTACTCACTGAAGAGTCAAATACTGAAGCTGAATCTTAAATACTTTTGCCATATAATGAGAATACAAGGATTCACTGGAACACCTAATGTTGGGAAGGACTGAAAACAAAAGGAAAAGAGGATGGTAGAGGATGAAATGGATAGTGTCATGGAAGCAATGAACATGAGCTTGAACAGACTTTGGAAGATAGTGAAGGATAGAAGGCTTGGTGTGGTATGGTCCATTGAGTCATGAAGAATCAGACAAGACTGAATGACTGAATAACAACAATATAATTATTCTTCTATTATTACAGAGCACAAATTCTTAACTTGGGGTTCACAGATCCCAAGGGGTCCATGGATAGATTTTAAGGGGGTTGTGTTAACTTGGATTAGATAAAACATTACATCTTTATTTTTGTTAACCTCTAAATGAAATTTATTATTTTCTTTAATTAAGAATGTAGGCAACAAATCATTATTCTGAGAGGAGATCTACAGGTTTCTTTTTTTTTTCATCAAGGTTTAATTGATATACAAAACACAGAGCAAAACAAGGGTTTGTTGTCACAGTTATTAAGAAAACAAGAATCAGGGGCAGCTAGGTGGCACAGTGAATAGAGCATCAGCCCTGGAGTCAGGAGATCCTGAGTTTAAATCCGATCTCAGACACATAACACTTAATAGCTGTGTGACTCTGAACAAGTTACTTAACCCCAATTGCCTAAAAAAAAAAAAAAAAAATTCCTAAACCAAACAGCATCAGTCAAGTACCAAAGTGAATCGAAGAATGCCTCTTTGATTCCTTATCCTCTCCCCTACAATTCAATGATGCAAAAATTTCAACTTGTACGAGATACTTCATTATCTACAGTAAAACTCCAAAATGGAAGGGCCAAAACATGGGTTTCTCCTGCCTGCCAGAGGGATCCATGAAATAAAAAGGGTTAGGAATCCTGCTATTGAGGATCTTTTGATTTCTCAACTAAGACAAAGTCTGCTTTGCTACTAACACTAAGCAAGTCATACTTTTCTAGTTAGGAATTGAGACTTCCATTCTACAAATGAAGTACATGTTTTTCAGACCCTGAAATAATTTTACAACTTTTTGTGACAGGCATAGATGCATAAATGTATATATTTTAAAAGATTGTTGTAGCTATTAAAAGAGATAAGAAACTAATAATAGTTTACTTATGACAGGTGAGTTTTCCTTCATATTTTTCATTTATTTGATCATAGATTTCAAATAGATTATTCATTCTAGTCTAAGAGAATTTAAATTCAAGAAACTTTCACTAGGTGTCTACTCTGTGCAAGCATGTAATAACAGAGCGTTAAGGTGAAGAGAATAGAGTGCTGGCCTTAGAGCTAGGAAGACCTCAGATTCCTGCCTCAGTCATTAGATGACAGGGACAACTCTGGGAAAGTCAACTTTTTGGAGCCAAAGTTTCCTCACCAGTAAAATGATGCTAATGACAGTATCTATCTCACAGAGCTATGTAAGCATAGAGTGATATAATGTACATAAAGCACTTTACAAAAGGAAAGTATGGTATAAATATGAGTCATTATTGGTAAAAATATGATTTGAAACTTTATGTATTGAGGCAACTTCCATAAATTCACTGTTTTGAGTGGCTTAATATCATCTTGAAGATATCAAAGTTATGTTATAAAAGTATTGTCACCACTGTCTGCAATTGCAAAACTATTTAAAAATCAGTGCCATCACTTATCCTAGTTATTTTTCATCTGCTAGATAACTTACTTTTACTATGGTTCTATTTCTGTGCAAATACTACAAATAAAAGTTCATTTTCTAAAATTCCACAAAAACTAAAAATGCATAAACTATAATTTCTGATGTAGGAATTATGTCAAATTATCCTTGGGCATCTCATTATATTTATATAATATTCTATACATAGAGGATACTTAAATGTTACTGTCCAGCTGACCTTTCCCTTCAACTTTCCAAACATTAATTATTTTCACTTGTTATATCTTCCTCATTCACTGGTATATTTTATTCCCTCAAGTCATAAGGTTAAAACTCTCAATTCTACAAAAGGGAGAAATGAGGTGCTTCACGGAGTCATAAAGTATTACCACCATTTTAAAAAAGCCAAAAACAGAAACAAGAGAACTTAATCTTGAATTTTGATTCTGCTTCTCATTTTGTGATTTGCTGCTTCACTTTCATAATACAGTATTCAAGATTTCACTTTATTTTCACTGTGATACTTTAGAGGTCTGTGATTTCATTGGCTGTGGGTATTCTCTCTACTAATGTACATAGGGCCTAGAGGTAAGACACCATGATTACTGGTAGACGGTCTTTCAGAGTTACTGCACTTGACAATTCACTACCCTATAGCCACTCTGCTGGTGAACTTTTCTGGTTTCAGCTGAAGATGGGCCTCATACAACAGATATAAAGCTTGGTGGCACCTGTCAGAGCATGTTCTCTATTTATACAGGCTTAAAGAAACAAAATGTCACCACCATACTGGATGAAGCATCAATGTAAGACGTTGGTGTAGGTTCCAATGAAGCACAGTCCACACTGAGAACGAAATATTCAAGATACATTAAAAGAAGCAAAGATTTACCAAAAAAAGAGATGGATGAGAATCACGTAAGAAGAAAAGGTATGGTCAATTAATAACAATAACAATGAGCATTTATATTGCCTACTATGTGCAAGCCAGTGTGCTAAGTGTTTTACAAATATTATTTTATTTGATCTTCACAACACCGGAAAGTCAAAGGTGCTATTATTATCTACATTTCACAGTTGAGGAAACTGAGGCAAAAAAGTTACATGACTTGCTCAGGGTCACACAGTTAGTGTATGAAGTCAGATTTTAACACAAGTATTCCTTGAATCAAGGCCCAATGATCTATCCACTATACAACCTAACAGGTCAATTATGATCTGGATCTGGATCTGGATCTGTATCTATCCAAAATGAAATTATACCTTAATTAAAATAACAAAGCATGAGAACAATTACATAGAAAATAGCATGTAGAGAACCCTTGAGCTCCATTTCCAAAAATATGTGTTAAGACACAAGAACAATAAATATTAAATGCTTAACTATAAGAAAAACACCATGTAAGTCACTGAAGGAGTTTCACAGTTCATATGAGATACAGTCTTTCACTTCATTAAACATGTTGTTTAGTATGGAATAAAACGCCAACATAGATAAGAAAAAACAGACAAATTATATGATGAGTCTGCCACTTATTACCTGTATGACCTTGGGCAATCATTTAAACTCTCTGGGTCTCAGCTCCTAAAATTAGTTGGTTGGATTAAATTACCTCTAACGTTCCTTCTAGCTCTAAAACTATGATCCTGTGATCCCTGACCATTTTCTGGTAACATGAGGAAGAAACTAAAGATCAGAGAGTTTAAATGATTTGCCCAAGGTCACTCAATAAGGAGCAGAACAAGGCTTCAAACTCAGATCTTATAATTCTAAGCCAGATGATAAAAATCGCAGTTTACCAATGCTTATTAAATTGAATTGAATAAAACTTTAACATACTATGTATAAAGATAGTTACAATTAGTTATAATTTAGCCCCAAATGACAATATTTTTTAAAATTACATAATACTTTATATTAGTAAAAAGTAGTAATCAAATTCCTCAAAGTTATTTCTGATCAAAGAGTTGATTAACAGGGTCTCCAGGTTTATTCAACATAAGAAAGATTATAATAAGATTGGAAGAAAAAAATGTTTAGGTTCCATACTAAGCTAGCAGGAGAAAAAGTTATGAAATTATTCAACATTATGTTTTCTTATTTAATACATGCTACAAATCATACATGTATGTCATATGTTAAATTTTTTTGCTAGTTTTTTACATTCTTTTATTGTATGCTATTTACACATATATAAAATAAATACATGTAAAATAGATGCATATTTTAAGATACTGAAAATTTATAATGAAGCAAAAAGGCTTATTGTTCTAGGCAAGAATTAGGTTTCTGTAACTCTAAATCTTAATCTTAATTCTCTATTATACAACATATTGTTCCTGTGTAAGTTACTGTTTAATATACTATTTCATATAGTTATATCACTTAGAATAAGATAATACTATCTGCTTCCTTGGCAAGGACGTTATTTGCATTAATGAGTTGGAGACTTAAAAAAAAAACATCTTATGTAAGTTAATTCCTCAATCTCCTCTTCATAAGCTGTGCTTTTAACCCATAAATTAATAAATTAATAGAGTAAATTAATACTCTCTCTGTGGTTTACATCTGCAGATTTTGGTTAAGGAGACAAAGCTTTAACTGATGTCTCAATGAATGTGTTACGTACTCTAGGATCACTCAATCAAACAAGTATTATTAAGCACCTGTCAGTAAAAAGCACTATGCAGGCACTACAGACACAAAAGCAGTGACCTCAAGGAGCTTACTTTCTGGGGAGATTTCAAGCAGTGGAAGAGAAGAGGGAGAGCCTTCTAGGAAAGAGAAAAAACCTGTTCAAAAGCATGAAGACTGGAGATGGAAAGTCATGGCACAGGACAGATCAAGAAGGCAATTTGGCTGTATTATGGAGTGTATGGGGGGAAAATACATAATAGTCCCGGAAAAATAGTTTGAAACCAGATTACAAAGAGCCTTAAATGCTAAACAAGGGTGTTTACATTTTATCCTGGAGGCAACAGAGAGCCACTCAATCTTCTTGGGTAAGGCCAGTGGTTAGGAATATCAATTTGGCAGCTGGTGCCACAGTAGCTGGTTATGGACTTGATCAGGAATACCTGAGTTTAAATTCTGCCACTTAGAGTTTCTAGTTGTGTAACCTGGAGCAAGTCACATAGCCTCTGTAAGCCTTAGTTTCCTCATCTATAAAACAGGGATAATAAGCACCTACTTCACAGGGTGGATGTGATGATCAAATGAGATAACATATGTAAAGTGCTTTGTGAACCTTAAAGACACCATATAAATGTTTGTTTAAAAAAATCAGTTGGGTCTGTAAAAAAGACGCTTTAGAAAACAGGCTGTAGTCTGATAACCATAACACATTATAAAAACCTCAATGACAGGAATGTGTCACTTGTTAAAATGCCTACTTTTCATCCAATGCAAATAAAAACTTGCTTTTGAATGTTTAAGTTCAGTCTAAAAGTTAACTCGCAGGTTTTGTTTCCAGAAATATAATGAGGCTGCTAAACAAGGAAGTATCTTGAGTAAAACATAATTTCACTGCTTCCTAGTCACCCAAGTTTTCACAAGAAAAAAAATTTTTTACTTTAGTATTTCCTCATAGAACTTAATAGCTGTTTTAAATGGAGACTTATTTGTTCTTTACAGTGAGTTGTTTACACTTCCCTCATTAGACACCAAAGTATAAGTATTAACAGCATATAATTCCAAGTTAGCTAAATAGCTACATATAGTAGACGACAATTTTGACCTATTATTGAAAAAACAGAATTTCTCAGAAGGCAAGAACATTCATGACATCAATGAACTCAGTTTTTCCTGATTTCAAGTCTCATACTCTATCTGGTGCCCCACACTGACAACACATTTGACAAATGGTCAGATGTAGCCTTTGCTCGAAGACTTCTAGTGAAAGAGAGTCCTCTGTCTCCTGAGGCAGTCTTTTCTGCTTTGGCAAAGCTCTGTCAGAAAGTTTTCCTTCCATAAAGGGAAAGTTTGCACAAGAGCCTTCAACTATTTCCCTTAGTTCTACCCTTAGGGGCCAAGCAGAATAAATCTAATTCCTTTTCCACAAACAGTCCTTTTGAGTTCTTGAAGACAGCTATCAGCATCTATCCTCCAGTCTTATCTTCTCCAGCCTAACATCCTCAATTCCTTTCAAATGATCCTCATAAGGCATGGTCTTGAGACTCCTTTTACTTTGTACACTTCCAAGCTTCTAACATTCTTCCTAAAATGTGGGGCCAGAACTGCACATAAATGTGACAGACATATTCTGAACATGATAGGGTTCAGACTATTATTTCCCAAAGTTTTAAAAATCATTCCCATCAAATGCCTCAGGTTAAACCCATACTAAATAAGAGTAAATGTGAACAGCAAAATGAAGACGGTCAGTTTACCATAGACTTATGTAGCCTTTAATTTAGGAAAAATTTAATAGTTGATAGATCTTTTTAATATGAGTAAATAAGTTCCCCATGGGCTGAACTATGGATTTTATAATCCTTTCAGACAGAATATTATACGGCTAATTTCATGCTATCAGAATTTATTAAGTTCCAATGGAAGCTGCAAAGATTTTGTTATTGTTTTGTGGTAATCATCAGACGCTCTGCTTATAGATTTAATAAAAAAAAAGAAAAGTAAATAACTATATTGCTTCTGATTGTTATAATAAGAATACAACCTTCAATTTCCTAAATTTAGTTAAAAAATCAAGTGGAAAGATGCTGCCATCTTGTGGTGAAAAGAATTAAGACCATAGTAAGACCAGACATACTGGGTTGACCAATCAAATTGAGCACCGTCTTTGACAGAGGATAAAAGCTAGTATGCAAGTTCTGCTAACTGAGATGAACTTCATTCCCTCCTCCTCCCCACCCTGAATATCCTAGTCTCTCCTAACGAACCTTTATGGACCTACCATTTCTGAATTTGTTCATACGGTTTCTGAATCTAGTTATTTTCTTAGTTTCTCATATGGCTCATAAATTTACTACCCAATGAAGAAATATTTTGGCAGCTAGGTGGCACAGTGGATAGAGTGATGGGACTGGAATAAAGAAGACTCCTTCCTGAGTTCAAATCTGGCCTGAGACACTTACTACCTGTGTGACCCTGGGCAAGTCACTTAACCCTGTTTGCCTCAGTTTCCTCATCTGCAAAATAAGCTGGAGAAGAAAATGGCAAACCACTCCAGTATCTTTGCCAAGAAAACCCCAAATGGGGTTGCGAAGAGTCAATCATGACTGAAATGACTAAACAACAAAACAATAGTGTTTTTTTTAATATTTGTCTTAAATTTATCCTTCTCTCAATTCCAAATTCACTTTATATATGCTGTTCAAAAATTTTTATGGGCTTCAATCATATTCCTTTTTTGGATTTTTTTTTTTATCTGAAGAGTACTAAACCTTTTCAGTTTGCCTTTAACCATAATCTTCCTCCATCTTGATGATTTTAATTGTCCTTCTGTGGACCTGGCTTGCTCCAGAATATCTTTCTTTAGGTGTGGCAAGCAGAATTACAGAATATAACACAGAATATTCTAAATGTATGTACAAACACCATAATTCAGTAACATTTTTATCAAGTGCCTATTATATGGAAGGCAGTGACAGATCCTGGGGCCAAAAGAAAAAAAAGTGAAAATCAGACTCTGACCTTAAGGAACTTTATATTTTTATGATAAAGATAGAAAAGATTTACACAGATAAATAAAAACAGATAATTTGGAGAGGGGAAAAAAATAAGTAGTAAAATCAGTAAAGGCTTCCTACAGGAACTTACAGATGAATAAGCCTTAAAGGAAGTTAAAGATCATAAGGGATTGAGGAGAGGAGGGAGTGCATCGCAGGAAAGTGAGATAGTTTATACAGTGGAACATAACTGCAACGTAGAAAATGGGGATAACTAAAATGATGGGGATTAAATGAGTTAACTAAGAGATTGCAGAGAGGGGAGAGCCAAGTTTGGGATTGAGATTTGAGGGACACCCACAGTTAAGGGGATAATTTAGGAGTAGCCAAGGCAAATTTAGATAGAATATCCAATTAGGAGTAGCCGAGGCAAAAGGCAAGAGTAATCCATAGCTGAGTTTTGGGAAGGCACAAACCACTAGTGATAGAACAAGTAGGGTGAGGGATTTGAAAGCTGAGACAATGCATTAACTGGTTAACTTCAGAGACCGAAAGGAATAAAGTATGGCCACAGCAGGGGTGAGAGACTGAGGAAGCAAGAAAGAGTGGATAGCATGGTGAGGAGAAAAAAATAGATTTAGGAAGAGAGAGAGGGAGTGATGGAAGGATAAGCATAGGATAATATTTTCTACTTTGTTTCCAATGTGTTCCTAATGATGTTTAATACGTTTATTATCTTTTTTGTCATAATAGCATGCTACTTCAAGGACAAAACTATAAATGACTGTTACATTGCTTTCCTAACTTTAACCAATAGCTCAGGGCCCATCAGTTCTATAAGTATGAATTGTTTTTTCTTGATTAAAATATGTTGCCGCTGTCCATCCTGAAATTCATTTTCCAATTTTCCATCTACACAACCTTATCACCATCGACCACATGAAAGGACAGAGTATGTATCTACAAAGTTGGAGATTTCACTATATATTTTCTTCCAGAGATAAAATCATAAATTTAATCTTAGTACTTAAAAGTGTCTATTTTATCCTTAGCCTTTGTTTCTTGTTTCCAAGTCAATTCTCATGACTAAATAGTCCTCCAAATCCTAAAGTAACTATTAAACCAAAGACTCTGTCAGGCATGAAACTTGGGCAATAACTTTCTAAAAGTATAAATACATTGTATCCATCCACTAGTTGTCTTTCATACATGTGTCTATTTACCCCTTATTTCTTTTCATGAAAATAATGTTGTCTCTCCTCTAACAGGTTAAGTTTGCATTGGTGTTCACTGATCCTTTCCCTCTCTATGTATATTTATATCAGCTCAAATGACAGTGTGAGAGCTTATAAGATGCCCCTCCACCACCCCAAATAGTTTCCAGGATGCTATCTAGAACTTCCTTATGAAGAGGATTCAGGATAGCAATAGCCAGTCCTCTAGCAAAGTGTTTTGTAATGGCACAATTTAGCTAAAAATTCTTTTATTTCATATTTAAGGTCCTTCAAAACTTTCAGCTTACCTGTCTTCTGAAAGGGGGTGGACTCAAGATGCAAAATGAGATAAACATTTGTACACATATGGCCAATGTGGTAATCAGTTTTGCATAACTATGTATAATATTAAGTGCCACGCATTCTGCCAAGTGCTGGAGATATAAAGAAAGGTAAAAGACAATTCCTGTCTTAAAGGAGCTCACAATCTAATGGAGGAGACAAAGTGTAAATAATTTGTAGAAATAAGATATATATATATAGGAGAAATTGGAAATAATCAAAAGAGGGAAGGAACCAGAATTGAGACTGGTTAGAAAAGGCTTCCTGTTGAAAGTAATATTTTAGCTAGAACTAGAAACCTCTGAACAATTTCCTTTATTAATGCATATAAGGATGTTCTATGAAGCTGATTGTCTTAGAGAGTTGGCTGGAGTACCGAGAAGTGAGATGACATACCCAGGGTCACACAGCCAGCGAATGTCAGAGTGGGGACTTGAACCCACTAGGCCAGGCTGTCTAATTAAATGAATGAATGAAATGAGGGGATTGGATTATAGAAGCCCTGAGGTCCTCCCAGCTCTAATTTGGCATGGTGATCTCAAACTGGGCTTGTCTGTTACTCCTGCGGCTCAGATCCCCAGGAGAGTTGAATGACACTGAAGTGGGAGAGATTCCTCTACTCCTCTGTAAAAGAGTTAGAAGTGAAGGAAATCTCTGTTCATTCTTTCATCTCCCTTTCTCTTCTAAAGCTGTCATGTATACTGCCTTGGAGTACTGTTCCTGGTCTATTCCTTCTGCCAAAGAAGTTTTTGGGAAAGAACTGAGACTTATTCCTTAAGAAAAATTCTTATTCACACGAATATGCATGTATTACATTTGTATGATTACACAGAGATTACTCAGGGATAGGATATAATAAGGTTCCTTGAAAGGTAAGTCAAGTCTTATTTGATCAACTTCCAAGCTAGCTGCTACCTTTAAGCTTCTTTTTCCTTCTTTCTTTGACTGCACCCCTGCCCCATTTCTACCGCCACTATCTTTTCTATAGTATTAATTGCTTGTGAAGATCCACAGTGGAAAGCGGTATGGCAAACAGTCACTCTCTCACACCCTACCTATGCTTCATTAGAAAAGTGGACCCTTTCCAGCCAGCCCACTTGACAATCATGAAGACATCAGAAAGATCAAAAGCAATTCATTATCAGGAAAAGATCAGGGTAGAGGAATATTACTTCTCTTAGACAGTAAATCCGACTGTACAAACCTCTAATAATCGCTTTAACTGGGATTTGTAATCAATTAGTTCTTCTGAAAGGTCATTCCTTTTCACCTGCAGTTCATTTACTTCTTTTCTTAAAGGATTCACTACTTCATAGAACCGAATCTGGGGGGAAAAAAAGACGTCATTAATGAGTGACTTTGAAATCCAATTACAATATATACCAACATACATAGTCACCTATTCCTTATACATTCCAACAGAGGAGAAATAGATTGGGGGTGGGAGGGGATAGTTAACCTTTAGGCTGACCCATCTTGACCAACTAAGGCTACTTCATCTCAATCACTGTTTTCTAGGATGCTTTCCTTATTGGATGGGGGTAATACGCTTCAGGGGAAAGAGTGCTGTACTTAGAAATCAGAGGGTCAAATTCTGCCTCTGCCACATACTCTATGTAACCACGAGAAAATAACTGAACCTCATTTGATCCTGAGTTTCTTCAATCATAAAATGAAGTGGTAAGACTAGGTGATTACTAAGGTCCTGTCCATCTCTTCAATGAATAATCCCAATTATCTCTGAAAATATCTATATGGAGTACTTGCTCAATTAAGGAATTCTTCTGTGAAGTTTTGGCTGAACTTCCACACAAAGGTACAGGAAGAGATGTGGAGGCCTATAAATTCACTATGATTATCATCAAACATCAAATGAACAGCCCAACTTCCACAAATTTTAAATAAACTGGCCAATTGTTCATTCCAAAGCACCATTTTCCTTGCCTTTCTGTAAAAAAAAATATTTTTCAATGATGCCCTAATATTAAAGCAATAACAACAGGAACTATGTTGCCTGTTACAATCCCATTAAAATTATGCACTAAAATGTTTGTGATAGTGTTTTTTTAAAAACTCACAGATACATATTCAGGAATAGAAAGTTGATCCTCAGGAAGAGACTTCAATTTCATGTAATGATCTTCTGTTAATTCCAAATCACGTAAGCTACGACGAATATCTCCAGCCTTCTCTATTAGCTGATGATTTGTCTCCTCTAGCTGTTTCTGCCTCAATAAAATGGTTTCCATTTCCTGTTTCATTAATTCTTGATATTTTCTACATTAAAAGAAAGTTTTGGTGAGCTTATAAAAAACCTATGAAACTTTACTTTAAATAACTTTTTACTGTGACACAGTATATGAGGAAATGGCAACCAAATGCTGCTTTTTGCTGTTGAATGCTGATATTTCAAATCATCAGATAGATCTGATAATAGCATACCATCTGCCTGAGTTCTGATCCAGAGTTAGGCAAATAAAAACCTTAACTGAAAATACCAATGGGAATACAATATCAACAAATCACTACATACACATTGATAAAGAAACTAATCACTATCAAACATCCTGCTCCTCTCTGACTTAAAGCTCTCCCTTCCATTCATTTCCAAGTGACAAAGGTGGCATTAATAATCACGCAAAATGACACTTGCATAATTATTTTATAGTAAGTAGTACAGCTCTTTGCATTTCCTTTTATCTCCCCCTCCCCCCCCCAAAATCTATTGCTATCCTATTTTAAAACAATATGGGCAGCATTTCTCTAAGTTTATTAAAGTGGGTGAAACTATTACCCTAATTCTCATTTTTACTTTTTTAAATCAAGAAATCAGACACAAATTAAAATGCTGTTATTTATTATCTGTGACTGGAGTTAATTCTCCCTCTACATTTGGGGGTGTTAACAGAAGTTGGCCCATGTCTGATAGGGCACACTGCTGCTTAAACTAAAGGAAGAAAGCATCATTAAATACATACATTCAAATGATCATTACTCCAATAATTCCCAAAGTGGTCTGCTGTAACCAGCCTCAATACATGCTACATTACAGTGTCACATTTATGAAAAGGGAAGAAATTCAATCTTTTCAATAAACAAGCTTCAAATAAACTCACAAAGCAGATTACAGAAATTGAAAAATTTTACTGTTTCCAAGACATAGTTTTCATGAAGCTCTGCCTTTACACTAGACATAAATGATACTCAAAATGTGTTACTGTAAAATATTATTGTTATTATAAAATATGAGGGGTTTTAAATGATCATGAGCCTATAAAGAAAAAACAAACTCCTAATCAGGGAAATTCTCCATATAAAGAGACCAACAATGCTTTTTCTTTCTCTGGGAGTAAGTGGTATTACTCAAATCTTTTCTAACTCATACAATCTTTGTGTGCGAGGCAAATCTTAGAGCAAAGCAATAGCCCCTAATTTTCCATGATATTTCATATTTGTGTCTTATAAACATAAGGTAAGCTTCATTAATTCTCTGTTCAAACATTCTGGGCAGAGAATCAAGGAGTAATGCAGATCACCAAATATTTAATTGAATAGCCCAATTTCTCTACCACTGTTGCTCCAAAATACGTTATGTGACAATTAAACATCAACCAATTACAGAATGCATCTTTGGGTCTACTGTTTTGAGGCATGTATCATCTTATAAACAGCACAGGAAACAAAGCAATGATAACCTAACTCACACTGTCATCACTATTGTTGCTTTTCAAATGTCTTTATACCTGGCATCCTTTTTCTGGAATGTCAACTGGTTGTCCAATTTCAACGCTAACAGCTGCTTCTGGTGAAGAGTATCATTAAGTTTCTCCTCCAACTCTTCAATCTACATAAAAAGGGAGTCAATCATACAGTCAATTCTTCAAGCAAATTTCTTTTTTAAAAATTGATCTTTTGGCCAAAAAAAGGAAGCAAAAGAGAGAATAGGAAACTGAAAAAAAATAAAAATGACAGAAATTTTACTTTCATCTTTAGAATTCAGATCTAGCAATTGCTACACGTTTATAAGCTTCAATGACTGCTTGTGAGAAATCATATTTTCAGTCTACTTAAAAATATGAGACTGTATAAACAAAATACTGCTTTTACCCAAGATTACTTAGGGTGTTAAAACACAGATCTCCTTTCAATAGCTCATAATCTTAATAAAAGGGCCCAAGCATGCATTTATAATAAGCTAAAATGCCCCTGTATTTAACAGTTTTTTGTGTCCCTGCTTGTACTGGTATAAAAGGATCTTGGATCATCTGTAGTCACTGAATTTCAAAAAGGAAAAGGAAAAGAGATTATATAGTCACTGAATAATAAAAACTTGTATATAATTCCTAAAATAATTAAGGTGATCCTGGGTTCTTGAAGACTTAGAAAACAAAGGATAGCAGTGTCTGCCAAAACAAAAAAGGCCTCTTCAAGTATGAGTTTAAGAAGGCTATGTCACTGGGTCCTATCAGGATATTAAAAGATCAGCCTTGTCAAGTACAGAAGCTCATCACCAGAAGGCTGATCACTGGTGATGATCTTTTTTGTTTGTTTAGTAAACAACAGAGGTTCCCAAAGTGAGCAATACAAACCCCCTGGAGGGCACAGGAACAAGGGGGTGGAGGGGGTGGGGAATAGCTCCGGGTGCAATTGGGGGGAGTTGAATAAAAATAAGGGAGTAGTGGAAGCATAAGGAAAGAACATAAGAAATTTTGAAAAACTGTTCATACATGTTTTATCTGTTATGTAACAGAGTTAAAGTTGTAGTGATTACATTATTTTCCAAATAAACACACAAAATGCAAGTTAATGATCAAGTAGTGTTCAAGTCTACTAGGAGGTCTTCATAAGCAAATGTTGGCAGGCGAGTGTGTCATTCATGGCTGGGAAGTCCAACATGCATCGGCAGGAATGTGTGTGTGTGATGACTTGTTTACACAATATGATACCATACAGTTACATGACACAATATTGTGTCATCAAAATTTCAATGTAGGAAAAAACCCACAAATTTACAATAAATTATTAAATTTATGAGGTGCTATTTAAAAAAATATTTTAAATTTTTTAAAAATAATGTAAATTTTTTTTAAATCATTAAAGGATAGATTTCCAGAGGGTTTACGTTAAAGTAGATTTCCAGAGGGGTTTGAGAAATTTTTTTTTAAAGGCGGCAGTATTTCAAATAAGTTTGAGAATCTCTGGTTTACATCATTGAAATGGAAGAAGAAGAAAAAAGCATAACATTCCTCAAATCTGGGTTGACTGTTTTCACTTGTCCAGTAATAGCTGAATGTCTAAAATGAGATTAGTAGGTACTAAGAATTACATGAATCTAAGACTGTCTACATTTACTTAATTGATGTTCTTTTTAATCTCAAATTTTTGACCACTGAATCATCAATAAGTTTACACACTCCTAGAAGAACTAAATATCGTCCACATTGATAGTCTCTAGATGTTAATTAAAGGAGAAAATATAAAAAAAGTACTAGCTAAATCTAAGGGTGGCTCTGCAGGTACTCTTGGGACAGATGAGTAAAGGAGTTGTGGCAGGAGTAGTTTTCTCATCACATGGCCAAAGACAACAAATATAATTTCACAGGGCACTTGGTGATCTTCCCTTATAGTGCTTACAGTAAGCATAAGCAAGCAGACTACCACAAAGAAGATAAGTAAAGTTTAAGCACCAACATTTGTTGTAGAATAAGTATGAAAATTCTATGAAGAATTTTATAAGATCTTCCAAATAAACATAAATTTCAATTAACTAACTTCAATACAAAAGTAGGCATAACAAAAACTGTTAGAAAATATAGTTTGTGATCAAGAAGTGAAAGAGGCTAAATGATTATAAGCTTGTTCTGAAATAACATGAATACTTTCTTCAAAAAGAGAGTGGAAGTCATTAGATCCAGGGAGCACTGATACTTTAAAATAGAAAAACAACATGATAATAATTGCATAAGACTGTAGATTTATAACAGAAAGGGAATTTATAGGTCATGCAATTCAATACTCTCACCTGATTCATGAAGAAAATGAATGTCAGGGAAAGGTGACTTATACAATTTCTTTTTTAAAATTTTTATTTAATATTTTATTTTCCCTCAATTACATGTAAAAGCAATTTTTAACCTTTTTTTTAAATTCTGAGTTCCAAACTCCCTTCTAGCTCCCCTCAATGAGAAAGCAAGCAATTTGATATAGGTTATACATGTGCAGTCATGCAAAACATATTTCCATATGGGTCATGTTGTAAAAGAAAAGACAGACAAAAAAAAAGATAAAATAAAATAAAAAAAAAAGCTATGCTTTGCTCTACATTCAGACTCCATCAGTTCTTTCTCTGGAGATGGATATTATTTTTTTATTATAAGGCTACTGGCATTATCTTTGGATCATTGTATTGCTGAAAATAGCTAAGTCATTCACAGTTGATCATTCTACAATAATGCTGTTACTAGGTACAATGTTCTCCTGGTTCTGCTTATTTCCCTTTGCATCAGTGCATCAGTGTCTTTCCAGGGTTTTCTGAGAGCATCCTGCTTATCCTTTCTTATAGTATGATACTATTCCATCACAATCATATACCACAACTTGTTCAGCTATTCCCCAATTGACAGGCATCCCTTCAATTTCCAATTTTTTGCCACCACAAAAAGAGCTGTTATAAATATCTGTTATAAATTTGTTATGAATTTATAATATAAATTTACATTATAATTATAATATATTATACATTATATAACATAATTTTATAATATAAATATTATATTGTGTGAATTATATATAATTATATATTATATAAATTGATATAATAAATTAAATATAATATAAAATATATTATAACTTATAATATAAATATTATATTATAATATAAATTTATAAATTTGTTACAAATTTATAAATAAATAAATGTGTTATAAATTTGTGTTATAAATATTTCCTCTTTGTTTTTTAATTTCTTTGAGGTACAGATCTAGTAGTGGTATTGCTAAGTCAAAGGGTATGCACAGTTTTATAGCCCTTCGGGCATAGTTCTAAATTGCTCTCCAGAATGGGTGAATCAGTTTACAATTCCATCAGTGCATGAGTATCTCAATTTTCCCACATCCCAACACTTGTCGTTTTCTTTCTCCGTCATATTAGCTAATCTGAGAGGTGTGGGGTGGTACCTGTGAGCTGTTTTAATTTGCATTTCTCTAATCAATGGGCAACTAGGTGGCACAGTGAACAAAGTCCTTGGCCTTGGAATCAGGAAGACTCATCCTCATGAGCTCAAATCTGGCCCCAGACACCTCCCAGCTGTATGATCCTAGGCAAGTCACCCAATCCTACCTGCCTCAGCCCCCATCCCCAAAATGAGCTGGAGAAGGAATGGCAAACCACTCAATGCCTCTGTCAAGAAAACCTCAAATGGAGTCACAAAGAATTGGACACAATTGAAAGGGCTTTTTATAGCTTCTTTTGAATCTTGTATATTAAAATCAAATCATCTGTTCAATTCTAGTCTTTTCATCAGGAATGCTTGAAAGTCCTCTATTTAATTGAAAATCCATTTTTTTCCCCTGAAGGATTATATTCAGTTTTGCTGAGTAGGTGATTTTTGGTTGTAATTCTAGGTCCTTTGCCATCCAGATGATCATTTTGTAAGCCCTCTGATTCTTTAATATAGAAGCTGCTAAATTTTATATTATTGTGACTGGCTCCATAATAATCTAATTATTTCTTTCTGACTGCTTGCAATACTTGCTCCTTGACCTGGGAGCTCTGAAATTTGGATACAACATTCCTGGGAGTTTTCATTTTGGGATCTCTTTCAGGAGGTGATTGGTAGATTCTTTCAATCTGTATTTTACCCTCTGATTCTAGAATATCAGGGCAGCTTTCCTTGAAAATTTCTTGAAAGATGATGTCTAGGTTTTTTTTTTCTTTTTGTCATGGCTTTCAGGCAGTTCAATAATTCTTAAATTATCTCTCCTGGATCTATTTTTCAGGTCAGTTATTTTTCCAATGAGCTATTTCACATTTTTTCCCCTATTTTTCCACTCTTTTGATTTTGCTTTATTGTTATTTGATGTCTCATGAAGTTGTGTGCTTCCACTTGCCCAATTCTAATTTTTAAGGAATTATTTTCTTCCATGACCTCTTGTACTTCATTTTCCATTTGGCCAATTCTATTTTGTTTTTTTTTTTTTGGCTAGGCAATGGGGTTAAGTAACTTGCCCAGGGTCACACAGATAGTAAGTGTTATGTGTCTGAGGCCGTATTTGAACTGCAACACCTAGCTGTCCCCCAACTCTATTTTTTAAGGAGTTCTTTTCTCTGGTGATTTTTTTTACCTTTTTTTTTTTTTTTCCATTTGGCCAGTTCTGCTTTCAAAGGAGTTCTTCTCTTCAGTGGATTTTTGTGTCTCTTTACCATTTGGCCTATTCTGTTTTTTTAGGTGTTATTTTTTTCAGTTTTTGTTGTTGTTGTTCCTTCTTTACTAAACTGTTGATTCTTTTTTCATGATTTTCTTGCATCACTGTCATTTCTTTTCCCATTTTTTTCCTCTACCATTCTTATTTGGTTTTGAAAATCTTTTTGGAACTCTCCCAGGAATTCCCTTTGGGCCTGAGACCAATTCACATTTTTCTTTGAGGCTTTAGATATAGCACTTTTGACTTTGTTGTCTTTCTTCTAAGTTTGTGTTTTGATCTCCCCTGTCACCAAAGTAGCTTTTTATGGTAGGTTCTCTTTTTTATTGTTTGCTCATTTTCCCAGCCTATTTTTTTTTTTTACTTTTAAGTCTATGTTAAAGTGAGACTCTGCTCCAAGTTTCAGGGCATTCTTGCTGCTGCTCTCAGAGCTAGTTCTAGGGGTTTGTAAGTTTTCAATTTTTTTTTTTTGTTTTTTGGGGGGTTTTTCAGTGAGGCAATTGGAGTTAAGTGACTTCCCCAGAGTCACACAGCTATTGAGTATCACGTACCTGAGGCCAGATTTGAACTCAGATCCTCCTGACTCCAGGGCCAGTGCGCCAATATCCACTGTGCCACCTAGCTGCCCCAAGTTTTCAGTTCTTTCCAAGTGGTATGATCTAAGAAGGTGTGGTCAGCTCTCCTGGCCTATACTCTGGTCTATAAGCAACCACAAGCACCCTTTCCTGCCCTGGAACTGTGACAAGGGTCCTTGCTCCCCTGTGACCACAAGCTCCAGTGTGCTAGTGCTCTTCCTTGCCCTGGGACTGTGAAGTGGATCTGTGTATGGGCAATGCAAAAGAGTTCTGCATCCACCGCTAACATAGGGACCCCATAAATCTCCTGACCAGTTGTCTGACCCCTCCCCCCCCCCCCTGACTGTCTATGGGCTGAGTGCCCCAGAAGCCAAAGCTCCTGCAGCTGATTCAGTCGCCCCTAAGGCCTGCTGCTCATTTAGTAGGGCATGGCCTGTGCTCCACTCTCATTTTTGCCGACCTTCTAAGTTGTCTTAGGCTGGAAAGTCGTTTCACCCCATCTTTTTGTGGGTTCTGTCACTCCAGAATTTGTTTTGAGGTATTATTTAAAGTTATTTTGAGGGGAATTTGAGAGATCCCTGGGAATTCCCTGCCTTTTCTTTGCCATTTTGGCTCCACCCCCATGACTTGTACAATTTATACAGCTAGTAAGTAGCAGGGCCAAAATCTTAACTCAGTCTCCTGATGCGAAATGTGAAATACAGTGTTCTTTCTACTATAGCACAATGCCTCTTAAGAAGAAATGAATAGAGATGCAGCAGTTATTATGCAACTTTCATTCACTCAGCATGTATTAAAGCACCGTGTTAAGTACTGGGGATACAAATCAAGGCAAGAATAGTTCCTACACTCAAGGAGCTCATATTCCAATAGAAGAGGCAACATACAAATTATCAACATAGAAATAAAAGGAAATCACAGAGGGGAAGGCACTAGCAGCTGAGGGGCAGGGAAAAACCTGGTAAGATTTGAGCTGTCTTGAAAGAAGCCAAGGAAGTTAAGAAGCAGAGGTAAGGAGGAAGAGCATTCTCAGAATGTGGGACAATCAGTTAGTGAAGAAGCACATTAAATATTTACTATGTACCAGGCACTGTCATAAGTGCTGAGGATACAAAGAAAAGGAAACACACGGTTCCTACCTTCAAGGAGTATACATTCTAATGGAGGATAAAACATGTAAACAATTATGTATATGTATGTGTAAGATATATACGGGCTCAGTAGAAGGCACTAGCAGCATGGTAAAGTGAAAGGTTGGTAAAGAAATTCACTGGGAAAGGCCTCCTGCAAGAGCTGAGCTGCATCATGAAGGAAAACAGAGAAATCAGGTGGCAGAGGTGAGGTAGGGGAATACTCCAGGCATTGGGGGTGGGGGGGGCGCAGGAGCAGTCATTGCAAATATACAGTCAGGAGACAGTATTTTGTATGCATGGAACAGCAAGTAGGCCAGTGTCATATTTGAGTGTATGGTAGGAATAAAGTTTAAGATAACTTGAAAGACAGAAAGTGGTCAGGTTGTGAAGAGCCTTCTCGAGGCAAGAGGGTGTCCTCTGAAGTTTACTGAATATGGAAGTGACACGATTAGACCTCCTAGGAAAATCACCACAGTAACTGACAGAGCCTTTCTGGGGCTGGAGAGCAGGGGGGCAGGAATCAAGGCTTGTGGGCTTGACATGGATGAAAATGATTAAAGAAGACTGCAAAACAGCAGTCAGAAAAACAGGAGAAGAACCAGGTGAAAGAAGAGTCACAGAAACTAAGAAATGGACACAGATTGCAAAAAAATCCTTAGAGAGAAAAAAAGAGGTCATTTGAGAGAGCAATTTCAATGGAGTGATAAGAGATGGAGGGGGCATTTAAAAATAAGTGTCTGCTATGTGCCATACCAGGTGCTAAGCACTGGGGATACAAATAGAAGCAAGCAAGACAGTTGCTGCTCCCAAAGAGCTTATATTCTAATGGGAAAAGACAGCACATAAAGGGAATCCAGAAGATGGAATACCAGAGGAATGCCCTTGCAATGGCAGGTGTGGAGATGGCTGGGAAGCAAAACAAAGGCCTGCTTTAGGACAAGATGAGGTGAAAGCTCCCCTATCATAGCCCAGCTTCTCAGGGGCAGAGTACAAGGTTCTGCTGGCACTTGGTAGAGTGCCCAGCATAGACTAGGAACTTAATTAAATGCCTGATTTGTTGACTTGGTGGGAAGGAGGTGAGGATGATGGCTAAAGGGCAGGCAACAGAGTGAAGAGATGGCTGGCAAGGAAGACAGGAGAAGGAGGAAGCTAGACTGTAGAGGGCTTTGTTAAAAATTAAAAGGACAAGGAAAAGGTTAAAAAGACTTTTTATACAAGGTGGTCCGCTAAACTTCAGATGTGGCTTAAATAGGACACAGTAGAACAGAACTATCACCTTCCTTGTCAGTCAATAAACATTAAGTGCTCACCATGTGCCAGATATTGAACTAGCCCTAGACACTATGCTTGTCTTAATGCAGCCCAAGACTTCACTGTCTCCTTGGTTTCCATATCACATTGTTGAACTTCACAGGAAATTAAAACTCCCAGACAATTTTCAGATTAACTACTATCTAGTCCTATCTCCTCCACCATATATTTGTGAAGCCATCTCTTTAATCCTGACTAATGTCCATTGTTGGCTAGCTTTGTGTCATCTGCTAACTTGATAAACTTCTCTATTAGCCCAGGTTTCTAAGGATGGCTCAGCCAGTGTTTTGGTTTTCTCCTCCCTTTTTTCTACATCTGCATGGGAAACCTGAGCCAGGTAATATACAAAAAAGACATGATAACTGTCTTCAAGTACCAGAAGCAGCACGATACAGCAAAATGCTGGATTTGGAGTCAGAAGACATGGGTTCAAATCCTGACACTGTCAATATCTTATCTGTAAAATGAGAGCATTGGACCAGATGGCCTCTAAGTCTACAATCCTATTTGAGGATCCGACACATAGATGAAATATTAAACTTATTGTTTGGTCCTAAGGGGCAAAACTGGGAGAAAAATATAGATAGAAATGAGGAAGTTGAGGTTTGATGTGAGGGAAAATGTCCAAACAATTAAAGCTATCCAGCTGATGATGATCAATGTACTATAGAAAACTTTAAGAGGTTTGGTCTGTCTCTGCAGATTGTAGAACATTATTTTACTCTTCAAAAGATACACTTCCAATTTCTCCGGATGATGAAACAATGTACTAGATCAAGAAACAAAACAAGTTAGAGCTCTACGAAGGTCAACTCTCAGTTACAATTTTATGTTTTCAAAATGCTAAATTAATCTTTTGGAGAGAGAATCCAATTTGGAATCCATCTTAAAGCACGATTTTAGATATGCTTAGGGGCTTCAAACTTGTGAAACATCTCCTTTGAGGCTTCATTTCAACTTCTCCCCTGAAGGTTTCCTTAGTCCATTTTATTTATTCTAATTTCCTTGCTACAATTACAGAATTTCAGAACTTGAAAAGACTTGAGTGGAAATCTAGTCCAAGTTATTTGGGGAGGGGGAAGGGGAAGGGGAAGGGGAGGAATCTCCTCTACAAGATAATGAACAAATGCTCATCTAACTTTTACTTAAAGATCTTCCTCCAGTACGAGGAACTCCTTTCCCCCTAAGGCGATATTTACCTTTTTTTTTTGTTTTGTTTTGGCGAGGCAATGGGGTAAAATGACTTGCCCAGGGTCACACAGCTAGTAAGTGTCAAGTGTCTGAGGCCACATCTGAACTCAGGTCTTCCTGGATCCAGGGCCAGTGCTCTATCCACTGTACCTTCTAGCTGCCCCCGCCCCCACCAATTTGCCTTTTGCCTAGTAATGCACAATACTAGGCCTGGAAACGGGCTCAATTCAGAGTATGAAAGACTTAGAAAGCAAAACAGAAGAGACTGTATTTTACTGCAGAAGGCACTAGATTCTAGAGCTAGAACTCCCAGGGAAGGGAAACAACAACACATGCTTTAGGAAAAGCTGCTCTGGGCAGTTATGTGGATAGATTAGAGAAGGGAGAAACTGGGTGTGCGGAAACTAATTAGGAGGCTATTTCAATAGTCTAGGCAAGATGTGACGATGGCCTCAATGGTGGTGGCCAAGCTGAGGGAAGGAAGATGTTGCAAAGATAAAATCGACAAAACTCGGCAATGGATTAGATCTAAGTAGGGAGGGAAAAGAAGAGTCAAGAACAACTCCAAAGTTGTGAAGGTGGATGACTAGAAGGAGGGAGGTACTCTTAACACAAACAAGAAAGTTAGGAAGAGGGGAGGACACTGGGGCAGGTGGTGGGTGGTCGGGGGGTAAGACATGGTGAATTTAAGATGCCTAAGGAACATCTACCTGCGTAAGAGGAAGTTGGGAATGTCAGACTGTGCTCAGGAGAGAGATGAGGGTTGTGTGTATCTGGGAGTCATGAGTATAGAGAAGGCAGCTAAACTCATGACAACAAATGAAGACATCAGAAACAAGTATATTTAGAAAATGGTAGATTGCCCAATAATGAGTCCTAGGGGATACTGAACATTTGGGGGCAGGATTTCGGCAATAATCCAGCAAAGGAAAATGATAAGAAATGGCCAGATATATAGGAGAGCCAGAAGGAAGCAACATCACAAAAAAGACAGGAAGGAGTGTCAAGAGGGGAGAGTTAACACTGTCAAGTGCTGTCAACTAGTCAAAAGGATGAAAACTTAGAAAAGGTCATAGGATTTGCCAATTAAGATATCATTGAAAACAGTCAACAAGGATTTATTATATACCTACTAGGGGACAGACACTGAGCTAAGCCCTGGAGATACAAAGAAAGGCAAAAAATCAGCCGGGTAGGACAGTGGATAGAGTGCTGGGCCTGGAGTCAGGAAGACTTGAGTTGAAATTCAGCCTTAGATACTTATGAGCTCTGTGACCCAGTACAAGTCACTTAACCTGTTTACCCCCACTTTCCTCATCTGTAAAATGGGGATAATAAAAGCACCTACCTACCAGGATTATTATGAGGATCAAGTGAGATAATAAATGATAAAGCATTTTCACAGAGTGTCTGGCACAGTTAGTACTATATAAATGTAAGCTATCAATATTATAGCTATCAAAAACAGTTCCTACACTGAAGGAGCTCACAGTCTAAGGGGGGAGACAGCATGTAAACAATTAAGTACAAACAAGATATATACAAGATAAATTGGAGATAATCTCAAAGGTAAGGGATCATGAGAGGCTACTTAAGAGATGGTGAGATTTTAGCTGATACTTGAAGGAAGCTTTGGAGGCCAGGAGACAGAGATGTGCAGATGGAGAACTCCAGGCATAGAGGACAGCCAGTGAAAATGTCCAGAGTTGGGAAATGGAGTGTCATGTGCAAGGAACAAGAAGGAGGCAAGCATGACTAGATTATAAAGTTGGGGGGGGGGAGGAGTATTATGTAAGAAGACTGGAAAGGGCCAGGTTATGAAGGGCTTTGAATACTAAACTGAGGATTTTATACATGAAGGGGAGAAGGTGGTAGTTAGGGAGCTACTAGAGTTTACTGAATGAGGGAATGACATAGTCACACCTGAGATTTAGGAAGATCAATCCAATAGCTAGGTGGATGTTGGAGCGAAACTTGAGGCAGAGAAACCAAATCGGCTTCGGGGTTCAGGTGTGAGGTGATAGGGGTCTGAACCAAGGTGATGGTAGTGTTAGAGGAGAGAAGGGGGCTTATAAAAGAGTTGTTATGAAGGTAAAATTGACAGGACTTGGCAACACACTGGATGTGGAGAGGGAGTGAGGCATTGAGGATGATACTGGATATGGAGGGTAAAAGGGCATGAGGCAGCAAGGATGACACCTACGTTGGGTAGTCTGGGTGATTGGAGGATGGCGCTACCCTTGGTAACAATAGGAAACTTAGTAAGAGGGACAGCTTTGGGGTAGGAAGATAATTAGTTTTGGACATGTTGAGTTGAATATTTCTATGGGATATCCAGGTTGAGAGTTGTGTAGACAGCCTTATGGAAAACTTAAATAATAGCAGTCATACAGAAAAAAAGGAAATGAAAAAGACAAAGAAACAGCCAGAACATTTCAAGAATATAGATTCACAAATGACAAAGGAAACAATATTAAGAGAAGACTGGAAAACAGGATCAAAAGCTACGGACAGATCAGGTAGGAAAACAACTGAGGAAAAAAAATCCACTGGATTTGACAATGAGAGGAGTCACTGATTATATTTGCAAGAATAGTTTCAACAGACTAAGGCTACCAAAGCTGTTTTGCAACGGATTAAGGAACAAGTGGGTAATGTGGAAGTGGAAAGGGAAGAAGAAATACTATTCAAGAACTCTGAGGATGAAAGAAAAATAGCTAAGGAGAGTTAACAATTCAAGAGAAGTCTGCTTTTAAATGGAAAAAAACCAACTATGTTTGTAGTGGTGAAAAAGGAACAAGTAGAAAGGGTAACACGAGTTGGAAGAAAAGGGATAACTGATTCCATTCCCAGGAGAATGGAAGGAAGAAGCTACAACAACCTCCTAAAGAACAGGTTTAGGAGGTACCCTTGGCAAAGAGGAGAGTCATCTTTTCCCATGAAACAAAAGGGGAAAGGCAAGAAGATAATACAAAAAGGTGTGGAGGATGGGAATCCAGGAGGATCTGAGCCTTCTCAATAAAGAAGTATTGTTATCTACCAAATATGAGGCAGGGGAGAAGATGAGACCAGAAGAGACCTATAAACATCTCAATTGCAGGGAACGTGCTTTATTCATTTTTAAAATCCCTCATTGTGTCTTGAAACAACAGGCACAGGGGCAGCTAGGTGGTGCAGTGGATAGAGCACTGAAGTCAGGAGGACCTGAATTCAAATTAGACTTCAGACAAATAATACTCACTAGCTGTGTGACTCTGGGCAAGTCACTTAACCCCAATTGCCTCACCCCTCCCCCCCAAAAAATAAATAGAAATAATAGGCACAAACCAGGTTAGGAACAGAAACTATGGGCTAATAAGAATAAAAGAATTACTGAGCAATTGTGAAAGCACAACTGAGGTCAAATAAAATGAATTTATACTGGAACAAATCAGAAGAAGCCTGAAAGTGGAAGAAAGAAAAGGTAAGGCTTGCCTATAAATAGGTTTACCTGGATGGGAACTCCCAGAAGGTCAAAGGAAGTAAGAGATTCAAATGGGATGAGTGCACAGACACAGTGGCTACCTAGGGAGACAGCACTGAGTCTAGAGAAAAGTGAAATTAGAAATGTGATAGATTAAAGCAGGGATTCTTAACTTGGGGTCCATGGATAGATTTCAAGGGGATCTACTAATTCAATTTTTTTTTGATAACTATTACACTATAACTAATTTACTAATCTTGTGCATTTCATTTTATGCATTTATAAACATTACTCTGAGGTATCCATAGGCTTCACTAGTATGTCAAAGGGGTTTATGACACAAAAAAAGGTTAAGAACCCTCTAGACTAGACAATCAAATTCAGTAGGAGTGAAGAAATAAAAGTATTAGAAGAGTATAATGTGCTCACTAAGAAAAATTTTGTAGAGTTCAGTATCCTGGAAGATGTGAAATTTTGGTTGATGGCAGGGCTGATGGTGACCACATCAGTGGATGAAAGTGGAGTGAAGGCAGTGGTCACTCTAAGTCAGGAAAGTTGCCACTGCTCCACATATTTCTGGAAGTCTGTGAAGACTGTAGCTTATTCTTTTAAAAGTCTAGAGTTGTGGATAACTTTTGCACTTTGTAGATATATATGATTTTTTGGAACACTCAAGTTGGCTTAGAAACCAATTTCAACAGACAAGCTAGATGACCACGTGTCCCTGAACCAAAACAAAACCAACACCTGACTACAAAGCAATGAGTTTGAGTTCATCATGTGACCTGTCAATTGACTTTAAAAAGATACCAAAATGGAGTTCCAGAAATATTTTAAGCATTAGAATATTACTTGAATAAGTATATACAGTCCAAAGTACTTTGGAAGGACATGCTCTAGTAGGTTGGTGACCATCCACCCATATGTACATAGCCACTACCACTCTAGATCAGCCTATCACCTCCTGCTTGGACTACTGCAATAGCTCCTAATTGGTCTCCATGCCCCACTCTAATATATTACGTTACCTACTTACCATCCGCCCCCAACTCAATAAATTACAGTGGCTCTGTAAATCTCTAGGATCAATCAATCAATCAATAAGCATTTATTAAGTGCCTATTGTGTGTGTGTGCTAGGTGCAGGGGATACAATTCAATGAATGAAACAGTCACTATCGACAAGGAGCTTACATTCTTATAAGAAAGACAATTATATATACAAGTATATACAGAATAAATATAAAGAGAATAAATACAAATAAGTACAAAGTATTCAAGTAAAGATAGTTTGAGAGAAAGGGCACTAGCAGTTGAGGCAAAGTTATTAACCATTAACTCCTATACAGAATTTTAAAATCTTCATAGCCTAACCAGGGGTGGGGAACCCGTGGCCTCGAGGCCACATGTGGCTCTCTAGGTCCTAAAGTGTGGCCCTTTGACTGAATCCAAACTTTGCAGAACAGTTTGAGGACCTAGAGGGCCACATGTGGCCTGGAGGCCACAGGTTCCCTACTCCAGCCTCTATATATCTTTCCAGCTTCATTAATGAGGAATATACATTACTATCAACCATGAATTCCAAGATCTAGTCAAACTAGCTTTTTAAATTTTCTCTTATTTTCCCATCTGCATGCTTCACACTGTCCCCATTACCTGGAAGGTACTCCCTTCTTACCTCTGCATGCCCCACACTGTCCCCATTACCTGGAAGGTACTCCCTTCTTACCTCAGCCTCTTGGAATTCCTAATTCCTCTAAGATTCAGGTAAAAAAACACCTTGAACAAGTTTTTCCTGATCTCCCCATCTGTCACTGCCTTCCACACCAAAACATGTATTATATGTGTGTGTGTGTTTACAAGTGCCCATTGCCTTTTCTTTTCAAATGCAAGTTTCTTAACTGTTTCATTGTTGTCTTTTTACTCTTGTGCGGGACATAATTTTGCCAGCACATAATAGGTGATTAATAAATGTTTGTTGATTGATTGGTGTTTGTTTACAAATCAGTTTCATCATTTTAGAGACATACCAAGTACAGGTTCCCACTGCACCAGCTATACCAGCTCTAATCCTAAATTCCAATCTTTTCTGTTTCCTTTAATCACTCAACCTAATAAAAAAAAAATTCTCTCAAACTGTTCTTTTACTTTGGAGAACTACAATTTAACTATATCATCAAACACATGCATATGAAAAGTAAGATTCACAAATTTCTCTTACTTTTGTAAGATAGTCCACTTTCATGTTGTCAATAATTAGGTTTTTCTGGGAGAGCTCTATTTTAAGCAACTGGATGTTATGAAGCAGTTCTTTTCTTTCAATAAGCTGCCTTGTGATTACGGTTTTCCCCTCTCTTTCTTCTGATGAGGAAATGTCATCTGTAGGCACTGTAGTTTCTAAGCTAATATCTTCAGATTCTAGAGAACTAGAGATGTTGACTCTTTTTAATTCTCTAGGAATTTTTCGTGACATCTTTGCTGCTACTGACGGATTTTCCTTTGCAACTTTTCAAATACCCTGCAGACAAAAAAAATTAAGATTCAATTTAAATCTACCCCCAAACATAAACACATATGTACAGTACATAATGGATAAGATATTAAATTTCTCCTTAAGATAAATTAACTACAGGACACCTCTAAGCTATTGTTTGGCAAATTACTACTACGATTAAGCAGTAAATTGGTTTGCAAAATACAAATCAATAATTTTGGCATGGTTTCCTTTTGTGACAGTAATGGTTGTGTGTGTGTGTGTGTGTGTGTGTGTGTGTGTGTGTGAGTACACTTCTACAGATAACCTATGCTCACTGAGGACATTTTTTTCTTTGTTTCCCCAGTATTTAGCATAATTCTAGGTACTGAACTAGTATTTAATAAATGAATGTTGATTGGCAGATTGGTATTCTTTCTGAAACATCAAGCTTGCATCAATCATATTGGAGTGGTCTTAGACATACAGCCACCAGGTTAATTTTTCTAAGTCAAAAATTTATCACATTACTCAACTCAAAAATCTTCAATGGCTGCCCACTATTCACAAAATAAATTTGAATTCCTTAGCCTGGAGTTTAAGTAAAAGACAATTCAGTCCCAGGCTAACTTTTCCATTCCTTTCTCTCCCAACTTCAAAATAAAAGTATCTCTACTACATCAATTAGCTCATCTCTCTTAGATTCTTGTCCTTGTAACTTTGCTGACACTTCCCTTTTCCTACCTGCCTATCCACAGCTTGTTCATTCTATAAAGTGGTATTCAAATCTCACCTCCAAATTTTCTCCAACACCTCGGATAGGAATGCTCTTTCCCTTCCCATCTCCTTAATCTGAACCTTTTCATTTATCTGCATCAGTTATTGGCACTGACTTTTGTGTGTATGTGTACACACCCAGACACATCAGTGGTGTGACCTTAAGCTGATCTTTTCAAACACAGTATCTATATTTAGTTGCACATGATACTATATATAGAGAGGGCTATATATGAATGTACATCTCTATATACAAAGATATAGCTATATCTTTGATATATATCCAGCTATATATGCTGGAGGCAGCTTGGTAGCTCAGCGGATAAAGGGAAAGGTTTGGAGTCAGCAAAACCTGTGTTCAAATCTAGTTTCTGACACATACTTGCTGTGTGACCCTGAGTAAGTCACATAATCTGTTTGCCTTAGTTTCTCCAAGTGTAAAATGGGAATAACAACAGCACCTACCTCTCAGGGTTTTGTGAAGATCAAATATAACACCCTTAGCACTGTGTGCTATATAGATGTTAGCTATTATTATTATTGGACTTAAAGTCGGGGAGACCTGAGTTCAATCCTGCTTCAATTTCTTCCTAAACAGGAGACCGGGGGAAGTCTCTTAACCTCTGCCGGCCTCCATTTTCTCATTTGCACAATAGCAATAATAATAGCACCTACTTACCAAGGTATCTGAGATAACGTAAAACTCAAAGCGAAATGTAAAGGCTAGTCTACGGGAAGCCTTCCCCTAAACCTTCTTAATTCCTATGCTGTTCCTGCATTAATTATTTACTATTCATCCCATATAGAGCTTACCTTGTATATACTTGTTTTCGTATTGTCACCCCAATTAGATAGTAAGCTCCTTGAGGGCAGGGACTGTCTTTGGCCCCTTTTTGTATGCCCAGCGCTTAGTACAGGGCCTGGCACGTAGTAGGCGCTTAACAGATGTTTACTGACTTGGGTAGGGGCCGATCATTCTCTTCTAAGGAAAACAACAAAGGGAGGCCTCCCGGCCCAGCTCGGAAGAGAGACCGCCGGCTGTGGGCAGGCCGAAGCTCGGGACAGATGAAAGTGCTGGAGCCGCCCGCGCTGCCGCCGGTTGAAGCCTGCGTGGCTCCTCAGTTCGGGCTTTCCTCTGCAACCGCCCGGCCCCTCGGGGAGGAAGCCGTAACCAGGACAACCGCGCTAGCACCCGGGAAACAAAGGAGGAAGCCGCAACTCGCCGGTTCCCCGAGCCATGCCGAAACCAAACCCGTTAACCAGGAGCCGCGGGAAGCAGCGGGGCATGCCGGGAAGTGAAGTTCTTCGAAAAGCCGGCCCTGAGGCCGGCCAACCCGAGAGAACCTTCTCTTCGACTCCTCCCACCTAGCTAAGAGCGTAGGAAAGTAGAGCGGGTCATACTGGGAAGTGAAGTTCTTAAAAAGGCTGGCCCTAGGCGGGCCAACCCGAGAGAACCATTTCTTCGACTACTCACGCCGATTACAAGCGGAGGAAGGCAGCGGGGCATGTCGGGAAGTGAAGTTCTCGAGCGAGCCAACCCGAGAGCACCATCTCTGACGTAGGGCCGTGGGTTTGACCAATCGTCGAGGGCGCCGGAAGGGCCGACTGCTCGAAGGCGCGGAGTTTGCCTCCCCTTCCCTCCCCCCCCACCCGGTTTAGGTCTTTACTAGGCCCTTCCGGAGGCGAGGGCGAATCTCGGGCCTCATGTAGTCGTTCCTGCACTTACTCAGCGCCGCCCTGCTGTGTGGCCTGCCCGCTTCTCGCCTTTAAACTTGATTCGCGGCCAGGTCTGCCGGGAGGCCGGCCAGCGAGCGCGATGCTCAAGTCCAAAACGTTCTTGAAGAAGACGCGGGCGGGCGGAGTGCTGAAGATAGTGCGGGAGCATTATCTGCGCGACGACATCGGTTGCGGGGCCTCAGGCTGCACCGAGTGCTGCGGGGCCCTGGAAGGGCCGGCCCTGGAGCCTCGGCCACGCGACCCCGAGAGCAGCCTCTGCCCACAGCCCCACTATCTCCTGCCCGACACCAACGTGTTACTCCACCAGGTGCCACCCGGGGCCGGGAAGGAGGCCTCAGCTGGCGAGGTCTCCTCCAAAGCGAGCCCACTTCTAGAGGCGGAGGGGGTGGGGGCTTGTGGGCTTGGGGAGCCCCGACTGAGACCTTGGGAGATCTGGGTTCGAGGCACCGCCCGGCCACCTGCTGCTTCTGGGACTGGGGGCGAGTTGTATACAACTTCGCAGAATTTAGAGCTGGACGAGTTTAAAAATGCAAAGCAGATTAAAGCTAGAGGTTTTAAAAGTTAAAATTTCAATAGAACATAAGTGTCATATGTTTCTTTACGGTAAAGATCTTAGGACCAAGGGACAGAATATGTTAGGTTTGAACTTTGTGGGGTGTATCGAAGATAAGCTCGATTTTCCTCTGGATGTTAGTTTCCCAATTTGTAAAATGAGGAAGATGGACCTTGAGGGCTCCTCCAGCTCTAAATCCTGTGATTCCTTGAGAATGACCTCCTTGGGCTTCTTTTTTGTTTGGGTTTTTTCCTCCCCTAATATTAAAGTTTATCATTTCTGAATTTTGAGTCATTCTGAGTTGGAGTTGTTTCTTAGCAGTTTTGTGATTTAGGAGAAGTCCTTTGATCCGAGCCTGTTTCTTTATCCTTGAAATATAGGCGTAGTAAAAGTTACATAGTAAAAGTAGTAAGCACTTCATTTGGTGGTTGTACTAGAATTTGCTCATGCGTAGGAAACATTATGTAAATGTAACTTATTGTTTTTATTTTAGTTATCCTATTAGTTTTAACTTACAATTGCTCCGAGGCCAGGGACTTAACGTGTAATCCCAGCAGCTGTGAGATTCTCTAAATGCTGAATATATGTTGATTGGGTTGATGATCTTCCCTAGCTGTAAGGGATCTGTGCAAAATTTAGAGATGAAAGTTCAAATGAAGTGGCCCCCTACTTTTGACTAGTTTTTATTGTCACTTAGATTCAATTTTCAGTAGTAAATGTATAACTTACAGAGTTAAGTTTGATGAGAAGGTAAATTGCAAAAGTAGAATATATTGGAAATAGGTATATTGCAAGAGCAGAACAAAGTTATGACAAATTTTAACACATTTTTCTTTTTTTAAGATTGATATACTTGAGGATCCAGTCATCAGAAATGTAATTGTGCTACAAACAGTTCTCCAGGAAGTAAGGAATCGGAGTGCACCAGTATATAAGAGAATCCGAGATGTGACTAGTGATCTTAGCAAGCATTTCTATACCTTCACTAATGAGCATCATAGGTAAGATAAATATCTATGTTGAAAGTGAAAAAAAAACAAAGGTGCTGGAATGGATGGGAATAGTAATTTGTAATTTTGCCAAAAATATAAGTAATTGGGGCAGCTAGATGGTGCGGTAAATAGAGCACTGACCCTGGAGTCAGAAGGACCTGACTTCAAATCCGGCCCCAGACACAAGATACTTACTAGCTGTGTGACCCTGGGCACGTCACTTAACCCCAATTGCCTCAACAACAACAAAAAAAAGATATGTGTGTGTGTATATATATATGTACATATATATGTGTGTATATACACACATGTATATATGTATATATGTACATATATGTGTGTATATACACACATGTATATATGTATATACACATATATACGCACATATATATGTAATTAAAATATTATTTTACTCCTAAGAATATCTTAGATTTCATCTGATCAGTTTTATATTTCAAAATGTTTTCACATACATCCTCACTTAATCTTCACAAGTACCTAATGAGATAGGTATCTTTTTCTCCAGATGAGAAATTTGAGGCACACATTAACTAATTTGCTTGAGGTTCAAAACTAGAACCAGGACCATCTGTCTTTAAGGAGTCTTCTGACGGATGCTCCTTTGGGTTCAAGTATATTTCTCCATGGCTGCATACAAGCTTCCAAAATTTCTCTGTAACTGACTTTAGAGCAATATTAATTGAATATTTGAAGAGTAGTTTTTCCAAGAATTCTGAGCAAAACCTTAGTTTGTAAAAATTGATAGGCAGTCTGTAAGAGATAGCAAAGGAAAGAATTTGAAAATACAAAGCAGATTAAGGCTATATGGATTTTAAAAATAAAAATTTTTATAGAATGTAAGTATCATGTTTCTTTGTAGTAAAGACTTTAAGACTAAGAAAGGGAATTTATTAGATTTGGACTTTTGTTATATGTTCAAAAAGTTATAATGATTTTTGATCTTGGAAAAAATGGCAGTGCTTTTAAAATTATACAAATAGAGTAGAATGAGGCCTTGGTTACTCATTTACATTATACTCTGTGTTAGTCACACTTATGTAAAAATGGTGTAGATGGAACATTGGCCTCAGAGTCAGAAAGACCTGGGTTCAAAACCTGTCTAAGCCATTTTCTGCCAGTGTGACCCTAGGCATCATTTAACCTTAGTCTGGGCCTTAGTCCTCATCTGTGAGAAGAGGAAATGGAAGGTCTCCTCCAGATCTAAATCTATGATGATATGAAGCTATAACCTTCCAATGGAAGACTAAAGCTGCTCTGTTTTTTTTCACCTGAACCACTCTTCCCAAATCTCTTCGTCATATCTATATTACATGTTCAATGCTGTTGTAGTAAAGAACACTGGCAAAACATTTTAAACCTTTGATTCCCTGTACTTATTGGAAGCCTTGAACTGCAATCTTATTTTCTTCAAATTATATGTGTTTTTTTCCATTGCAAACCTGATAAGATTTTGTTGGGAATAATACCATGTTAAGTAGAGAAGAAGGGTGGTAGAGTAGTTGGCTGAGCTGGATGAAGAGTCAGAAAGACTTGGGTTCAAGTGCCGCAATAGATGCCTTTTGGCCTTGTGATCTGGCCAAGTGCTTTCCCTTTTTCCCAGGTAGCTCTTTAAGACAACAAGCTGTGTATCTCCCCATTTGCCGTGTTAGGGACCACTAGGTGGCTTAAAACAGAAGCAAAAGAAAACAGGTGACCCTGGTGCCTGAAGGGCCTCCATAATTGTTTTGGGTAGTACCTAGTGCCTCAGTGACTAGAGGGCTGGGCCTGGAGTCAGGAAGACCTGAGTTCAAATTTGGCCTCAGACACTTACTAGTTGTGTGATCCTGGGCAAGTCACTTAATCTCTGTTTGCTTTAATCCACTGGAGAAGGAAATGGCAAACCACTCCAGTATCTTTGCCAAGAAAACCCTAACTGGGGTCACAAGGAGTTGAACATCACTTAAACGACTGAACAGCAACACCATTCAGAGCAAAGAGTTGTCTGTTAATAGTAATTCTCTGTCATTACTTCTGACAGTGGAGAAGAAAAGGAAAGAATGTCATTGGCTTTGTTTTTGGGTGTTTTTTGATTATTTTTGAGAGTTCAAATGGATAAAATTGAAAGAAAATAAATAGGAATATACAGATTAATTTGATCATTAGTATATATGTTAAAAGTACCATTATAGATTACCTTCCCTCTGTGTAGATTCCTGCTTTGGTACCTCCTCATGTCTTGGCTTCTTAAAAACCATTCTACTCAAGCCGACATTGGCATCTGAGAACATTACTAGCAAAGTGTAGAGAGGTTTCTTACTAGAAGGTTGTTCAGGTGATTTTTTTCCGCACAGCCACACATGAAGCCTCCTAAGGCATGACAGGGCTGCAGTCTGTCATTAGTGGAGTGAGTGCCCACAACAGTGAAATCACAAATCCTTGCAGTATTGAAGTCATTATTGCTCATAGATTATATGA
Source organism: Vombatus ursinus (assembly GCF_900497805.2). NCBI lineage: Eukaryota > Metazoa > Chordata > Mammalia > Diprotodontia > Vombatidae > Vombatus > Vombatus ursinus. The sequence continues at coordinate 10,025,003 of NW_020954720.1, forward strand.
AGGCATATATGAAATATAATTACATTTCTTTGTAGCTTTCATGGAGTATTGAGCATCATCTATCCATCAATCTGTATTTCCCTAAAATGATGACTTTGGTTCAATGCTTTTGCAAATTTATTCTGTACCATTTAAATGCTTTAAGATCCTTTAGGAATAGGAAATACTGTACCAAGTTATTATTTCGGGATAACTGAACTTTTTTTTGTTCTTTTTAAAAAATTTTATTTTAGTTTTTGGCTTTAAATGAAAAATTACTTACCTTAAGGGATTCATAAAAAATGTAATGTGGCTATCCACTAATTTCCAGTAGTGTTAAACTCTGTTCTCACCTCTGAAAGTATGGTATTTTAAGAATCAGACATCTGCCACCATAAATGCTTAGTAATGTCCTTTATAGCTTCACTTAATTGAGTACAATTTAAATATGTTGAGTGTAGTTTAAATGTCCTTACATTTTAAACGTATAAATTGTTTTCATAGATGGCATCAATTCTGTAAATAAATTGCTTTCTGAAATTCAGTTCTTAACAGCCTAAGTTGTGATAGGCACTGTGCTATGTGCTGGAGTAAAGACTCAATAAAATCTCTTACGACATCTGTGCCCTTGTGGAACTTACAGTCTAAGAGAATATGTGACACATATGGAAACAGTATCAAAGAATAGTGCAAACCCAAGTGTTTTTGGTCCAAGTAGAAAATGATCATTGCAAAAGGAGGGTTAGGAGTAGACTTCATTGATGAGATGACATTGATCTGGATCTTCAAAAATATAATTGTAACTGGTAGAAATGGGAGAGAGACATTTTAGGTACGGGGAAATTATATGTTTAGTGTTTTCCCTGTTACCTTTGAATAGCTATTTGGGTATTGTTATGCTCTAATTGATGTGCTTTCAGTTGTCACATTAATTAGATTATGTTTTTTCTTTTCTAGTTAAGTATATTTGTTTTAATGTTTGTATTAAAGATTCAGTAGAATTGACTCTTTCCTGACTTTTCTGGTCTTTCTTAAGGACTAAATTGGAAGAGTATTGTAAGAAAAGGTATTTGCCACTGATCCAAATTGATCTAGTTGGTTTTTAAACATTTAGTGACATGAGCTTTAAAAGCTCACAAAACTTTGTCACCAGAGTAGAGATACTTGATTAGTTCATTTATGTGCTGCTTTCAGGCTTTTGCTTTGTCTTTCTTATCTAGAGACACATATGTAGAACAAGAACAAGGGGAAAATGCTAATGATCGCAATGATAGAGCAATCCGAGTGGCAGCAAAATGGTACAATGAACACATGAAGAAAATTACAGCAGATGAGAATTATCCTCAAGTTATCTTCATAACAAATGATATAAAAAATAAAGAGAAGGCAATAGAAGAGGGGATCCCAGCTTATACATGTAAGCCAAATTATTTATTCTGTTTACTAATACTTTTCAGATGTAAATAAAGTCATTCCTAGCCAGTTCTGTGACATGTTATGAAGTCATTAGTGTGGTCACTGTGTACTTTTTTATATTATCAAAAATCTTTAAGCTGAGGAGCTTGTGAAAGATAGTAGCATGTATTTTTTCCTTCACCCTATTTCCTCATATTGGCAGCTACCCCTTCTTAACAGAGACTTAAGGCCCAGAGGAAACTTAAACCATTGCTCATAGACTTGGATAAGTAAAATTACCCTCTACATATACTTGTCTACTTATTTTTTAATGTTCTTATCTGAAAAAAATTTATTTTTCAGGTGAAGAATACATAAAAAGCTTAACCGCAAATCCTGAACTTGTAGATCGTCTTGCTTGTCTATCTGATGAAGGGGTATGGTTTGTGCTTGTGGTTTTTTTTCCTTTTTTTTTAAAGATTTTTTAAAAAGTAAGGATATTGATTGAAACATGCAATTTGACAACTTTGGGATATGAAGCCTAAATTATGAAGTTTAAAAGTATAATTACTGATAAGTAAGAGACACTAAGAGTTCTGTTGGAAATAATTACTAATGTTATATTAAACTTTCCAATATGACTGCCACAAAAAGTTAGAATCTGAGTTCTCAGAATTCACAGTACTCCTTTCTGTTTCAGGTAGAGGCTGATGCCTAGCTCTTTTGTGAATCCTGTTTCCTTTTTGTCCTAGTTTGTCAGGGAGATCAGGGATGAATAGGCTCTTAGAGGAATAGGTAAAATACCATTGTGGTAAAACTTCTTATATGTCTCAGTAATGTTTTATTTATTCTTGTATAAAAGCTAATTAATTTTACTCATATCTCTGTTTATCGAAATTGGAGCTAAGATGTTTATTTGTTCTGTTATCTCCTGCAGTTAAATCAGTTAAGTGCCAGCTATGTATAAGCATACCCAGAAGCCCCACAATGCACAGTCTAGTTGGGGAAACAAAGTATAAACATAAGTTTGTGAAAAGTTAAATAATCAAAATGTTTAATTCACCACACATACAGCATTGTGCTAGGTACTGAATGAAGACATAAATACAGGGATTTTGATAGTACAATTGTGGAGGGGTATAGAAATGTGCAAATAGATAATGGTACATGATAAATACAAGAGAGGTGATTATCAAAGTCCTGTTTGACATCTGACGACAGGAATGTCATTGCTAACCAGTGAGATCGGGGAAGACTTCCAGGGGGAGATGGCATTTAATTTTGGCTTTAAAGAAAAGGTAGAAATTCAAAAGAGTAGGGGTAGGGGGGACAATCCAAGAATAGGGAATAGAACAAAGACTGAGGTGACAGAGATTGCAGCAAGTACAGGAGATAAAAAGTAGGCCAGTTTGACTAGAATACAGAGAAGAGTGCTTTTGGATGGGATTGGAAAAAGGCTGTGGGGAATCTTAAATACCTGGTAGGAGATTTTAAACTTTCCTCAGTAGAAAGTAGGGAACTATTCCGTTTCGAATAGTTTTTTTAAAAATTAACGAGTTAATTAATTTTTAGTTTTCAACATTCACTTTTATAAGATTTTGAGTTCTAAATTTTCCTCCCTTCCCAAGATGGCATGCAATCTGATATAGGCTGTACATCATATTGAACATATTTCCACATTAGTTGTGTTGTGAAAGAAGAATCAGGCCAAAAGGGAAAAACCAAGAGAAAGAAAAAAAAAGATAAACTATTATGCTTCGATCTGCATTCAGACTCCATAGTTCTTTCTCTGGATATAGATAATATTTTCCATCATGAGTCTTTTGGAATTGTCTTAGATAATTGCATTGCTCAGAAGAACTAAGTCTAACAAAGTTGGTCATTGCACAGTGTTGCTGTTCCTGTGTACAGTGTTCTGGTTCTGCTCACTTCAGTCAGCATCAGTTAATGCAAGTCTTTCCAGGTTTTTCTGAAGTCCGCCTGCTCTCCATTTCTTATGGAACAGTAGTATTCCATTACATTTATATACCACAACTTGTTTAGCCATTTCCCAATTGATGGACATCCACTCAATTTCCATCAAGTAGTTTTTAAGAGCATAAAGTGAGGAAAGAGTCATGGTGAGAAGATCTTAAAGGAGATTGTTGTAGTATTCCAAGAGAGTGGACCATAGGATATCCAAAGTGTGAATAGAGAGCAAGTGATTTTGCAGGGATATGATAGGGAAGACTTGGTAACTTGTGTTTCCTTCTCACCTTATATTGACAGATAAAACCACAACTTCTAACCTTGGGAAGTTGAGCTTCCCAAGTGAGGGCGCCCTTGACCAATGGTGAACTGAGGAGGAGAAGCAAGCTTTAGGGAAAAGATAAGCCACAATAAAAACTGTCACAATATAGTATGTGATTGTCATTTACATAGGTGATAAGTAGCTAAGTGACAAAATGACTAGAGTCCTGGATCTGAAGACTTAAGTCTAAACTTAGCCTCAGGCACTTAACTGGCCCTGTGACCCCTGGGCAAGTCATTTTAACTTTCATCTGCCACACCTTCCTCACCTATAAGATGGTACCTACATGCCAGATAATGTTTGTAAAGTGTTTTGCAAACTTTATAGTTTGCATATAAATGCCAGCTATTATAGATCACTTTAATCTTATTCATGGAAATCTTTATGTAGAACTAGGGTTATTATGTTAAGAGACACTGCTTAACCCATTTGACTAGATCAGAATATTTGTATAGGGCAATAATATAACTGAAAAGAAAGCTTGGAACCGGTTTGTGAAGGTGCTTGAGTAGAGAGGCTGTACAATACAGCAAACTATAGGACACTGGACTTGAAGTAAAGAAAATTTGAGTTCAAATCCTACCTCAGGCACTTATTAGCAAGTTACTTATTCTCTTCTGCCTCAGTTTCCTGATCTATAAAGTGAAAGGATCTAAAATCTCTTCCAGGGTAATCTGTGATCCTGTAGCTAAGTAGTTACAACTTTATCATTTAAAGTGATCAAAAACTTATGAATTTAAGAGTGACGGTGTTTGAAAAGATGAATGTGGTAAAAGTATATAGATTAAATTGAAGGAGAAACTGAAGCCAGAGTGGTTGGGTGGTATAATGAGTCTTCTTTGTTATCCCCACCATTCATCTTGAAGGTCTAAATATGTTCTCATAGAAGTTTTAAAATGAAGTTTAAAAATGAAAAAAGGATGAAGTCTTTAGTCACGGGAATGAAAAGGAAAAGATGAATTTTAGGAATGTTGTGAAGAAGGAATTAATATGATTTGGTAACTCAGTGACATAATATGAGAGCAAAGGAGAAGAGAAAAAACAAAGATAACTCCAAGGTTCAATCCTTGGTTACTAGGGATATGATGCTGTAATTGACAGAAATGGGAAAAGACATAATAGGGAAATAGTTTTGTGGAAGGGAGGGAATGAGGAATTTGAATTTAGAATAATGGAATTTTTAGAGTTAGGAGGAATTAGATATCAGTCTTATCTATCCCATGACTTAACTGATGAGGAAATCAGGATATAGGAAAGTTGTGACTTGCTCAAGATCACAAAAATGGTGATGAAGCTGGGATAAAAGCCAGGTCTCTTGATTCCTCAGATCAGTATTCCTTTTATTCTTGAGTTTAAGAGGCAACAGGACAGCCAAATAGAAGTGGCGAGAGGATTGGTGGAAATGTGACACTGGGAGAGAGGTCAAAATATCATCTATTTGTTTCTGTTATGCTGGTGGACATTTATTATACCATATCTGGGAGTTTCCTTTATTTTAATTCCTTTTTTTCTTAATGCCAACATATTGAGCAAAAAGTGACCCTCCCTTCGTATTTATTTTAGTGTTTTTAACATACAAAATTTCATTGTTATTTAAATAAACATTAAATGTACATCTAATTTTTAAGTTGGAAAGAATTTTCTGTGACTTACTATTAAAAACAGGTTTGAGTGCATTATTACTAATTTCATTCTCTTGGTTTATTTCACAGAATGAAATAGAAAGCCGGAAAGTAATATTTCCAGAGCATCTTCCCCTAAGTAAGTTACAGCAAGGCATAAAATCTGGTGTATACCTTCAAGGAACATTCAGAGCAAGTAGAGAGAATTATCTGGAAGCCACAGTATGGGTTCATGGAGATGATGACGAGAACAGAGAGGCAAGTTTGGAATGATATGAACTACATTACTTTTAATCTTGCCTCATGCATGCAACATGTATTTAACATGTTTTAGTGAGATGATTTGGATTTGCCCATATCCCTTTCATTTTGTCATTTTGGGGAAAGTTATCAAGGCCTTGGGTACCAATATTTTCATTTCCTTTGTTTGACTATTTTGAGCTTACTTTGACCAAACTTACTATCTATTTTGCTTACTGTTCATATAACAAAAATAATAATAATAACAAAATTTGTGTAGTTCTTAATAATAATGGGAAAACTAGGTGGCATAGTGGATAGAGTGCTGTTCCTGGAATCAGGAAGACTCATCTTTGTGAGTTCAGATCCAGCCTCAGACAGTTACTTAGCTGTGTGACCCTGGACAGGTCACTTAGCCCTGTTTGCCTCAATTTCTCATCTATAAAATGAGCTGGAGAAGGAAATGACAAACTTCAGTATCTTTGCCAAGAAAACCTCAAATGGTCATGAAGAGTTGGACACAACTGAAACAACTGAACAACAACAAAGGACAATAATAATAATAACATTCTATAGCACTTATTATGTACCAGAAACTGCAGTAAATATCATTACTATCTCATTTAGTCCTCACAATGATCCTGGGAAGTAGGTGCTATTATTAACCCCATTTTACAGATGAGGAAACTGAGGCAAGCAGAAGATAAGTGACTTGCCCAGGGTAAGACAGCTAGTAAGTATCTGTGGACAGATTTGAACTCTTGATCTTAGTGACACTAGGTCCAGTGCTTTATCCACTCATTTACCCATTCTACCCATTGTAGTAGGTGCTTTTATTATCATTTTATGGGTGAAGAAACTGAGGCTGAGGGGTTAAGTGACCTTCCTGGAGTCATAGAGCTAGTAAGTGTCTCAGGAAAGACTTGAACTTCAAGACTTAAGTCCAACATTCTATTCAATATGCTAATTATCCTTTATAACAACTCATCTTGCATATGAGTGCTATTTAAACAGGTTTCCCCAGTTTATATGGCAGAGGCTGCTCTCTCTACCTTTGCTTTGTTTTGTTGTTATCTGAGAAAATATAAAATAGTCTGTCTTTTCATTTTTAAAATAAACAGGGAACATTCAATAAATACAGTAATGATAAAAACTAACATTTTGCTCAATATAATTTTTGAGAATACTCATATCATGGCTAATCATTGGAGATATGTGAAGGGGCATTGCGAACAGAGATAGAGCGTGCAGTGCACACCTATTAGTACAGGTTATATTTGGACATGTTTTCGTTGAGCAATGGATCGTTTCTCTGTCTTTCTTCTACTCTTTGTATACAGATCATCCTCCAAGGACTTAGAAACTTGAACAGAGCTGTTCATGAGGACATAGTAGCTGTGGAGCTTTTGCCCAAAAGTCAGTGGGTAGCACCATCGTCTGTGGTCCTACAAGATGAAGGTCAAAATGGTGATGATGTTGAAGATGAAGAAGAGAAAGAAAACACTGTATGAAATTGAACAGGTTTTCACACTCAGTTTTATTTCTTTTTATGACCAGTTAAGAAAAACATAGTGTTTTAAAAATTAAAATTTTAAACTTTGTTACTTTTGTAATATGCCATTTTTTTCTCTGAAATATCCTTCTAAATCACTGAGATCATGAGCAGATTTGAATATATGTTTTATACTATTTTTAAAAGAAAGCAAATATGAAATCTATCCTTTTTTGAGTAAAACAGCCTAAATACATATAAATCACAGAAATATATTGTCTTAATAGCATTTGGGGTTATTTTGGTCATTTACCACACAAAATTAATTTAGATACAAAGAGACTATTGATATCAAAATTTGAAATGCATGAATTTAAAGTTAATTAGGTAGAGGCATGTATAGTGAAAAGAAATCAGGATTTTTAATCATAGGACTTGCATTTGAATCTGAGCTGTGGTGTTTTTTTGGGTTTTTTTTTTTTTTTTTTTTTTTGGGCTAGGCAATGGGGTTAAGTGACTTACCCGGGGTCACACAGCTAGTGTTATGTCTCTGAGGCCAGATTTGAGCTCAAGTCCTCCTGAATTCACAGCCTGTGCTCTATCCACTGTACCACCTAGCTACCCCTGAGCTGTGTTCTTGTATGACACTGAATAAATCATCTGTAAAGTCTGAACACTTTACTCATCTATAAAGTAAAAGGGTGGGACTAGATCATCTCTAATATTACTTCTAGGTATTGATCTTATGTTTCTATTAATTGACATCTAGGTAAATCCAGTTTTTAAAATTACTTGTAAAAAAAAAGTACAATAGTACTATAATTTATGGTTTATTCTCTTTTATCCAAAATTTCCCTTTACATAAAAGTATAACCCTCTGGATCTTTTATTGGATATTTCCCAAATTTTCTCCATTGTCTTTTTCTGTATATTTTTAATGAAACCCAATATGAGAAAGGATAGTTTCAAATATTTATCATCATCAAGGACACAGAATTAAGAATGTATGTCGTAAACATTTTGATTTTTTTTTTCTATTTCATTTTTGTGAGTCTTGGAATATCTTATTCCAAGTAGAATTTGTAGTGGTGCTATATTTTTTCCCCATCTGAATGATATACTCTGGAATTTTACTTTAATTTTGTTCTTAGAATATGTATAAATTTTGGTTTTCATAGAGTCCTTATCAAACGTTTTGACATTGAGCCATAGAATTTTAGAACTAGAGGAAACTTAGAGCTCATCTGGTACAACAGCCTCATTTTACAGGTGGAGAAACTGAAGTCCAGAGTGATTAAATGACTTGCTCATATTAACAGAGCTAATTTCTAGTTCCAGTTGCTGGATAGAATCCCAGACTTTTCACTGTACTACATTCTTCTTTTTCTATCTGAGTCTTATAATGAAAGTCCATGATAGTAGGAATTTTTTTCTGGTAACAGATGATATTTATTACTGACTTGTTTTTCTAAGTTGTAGGTGAGAATCATGACAAGATTCGCAAAAAAAGTCTAGTTACAGATCCTGTTTCACCTGTAAGACTACATAGCCCACACAGTGTCTTATTAAGGTAGAAAAGGTCATCTTTTCCAATCAGTAAGCAATAATTCATTAAGCCTTACTATGCGCCGTATCTGTGGTAGGTGCTGGAGTTGCAAAGGCAAAAGTTGAAATAGATCTTTCCGATTACATTCTTCTGAGGGATACAATATATAATTGGGATATAATAATAAATTTAATATAAGGTGTTAGTACTAACATCTCAGGAGATTAAGAAAAATCTCATGTAGGTAGTTCTCGATCTGAGCTTTGAAGGAAACTAGGGCTTCTAAGAAGTGATATTAAGGAGGAGTGAATTGTAGGCATGGGATATAACCCATGTAAAGCCAGAGATGGGAGATGCAGTGTTCATCATGAAGAGTAGCAGGAATACCAGTTGAGCGTGAACAATGATAAAGTATAATGAGGTATAACAAGGCTGCAAAAGTTTGTTGGAGCCGGGCTCTAGAAGGTTTTGAGTGTTTTTAAACAAATTTGTATTTGACCCTAGAGAAAATAAGGTCAAACTAGAATTCATATGGCATCTGGTTTTTAGGTATTTAGTTACAGTTTTGTTGGTTTCACATATACTGCTTCCTTGTGGATGAAACTACTTTGAAAGTTTGGTCACACTGTTTCAAAGAATTTTAGAGTTAATACAGTTTATTATGATGTCATAATTTAGGGCTTGAATGTTGCAGTATCTGTTTACATATGCTCCTGAAAAACTCATCATTTGTTTTGTTAATGGGAAAATGGCTAAACACTTGGTTCTATTTTTATTTTTAAATTGCAGCTGAAGACTGCTGTAAATGAGAAAATGTTAAGACCTTCAGGAAGAGTGATAGGAATAATAAAGCGGAACTGGAGGCCATTTTGTGGCATGCTTTCCAAGTCTGATATCAAGGAAGTAAGTGAAAACATTCTCCTTATGTAATATTTAAAATGCCTACATGAACTTAATTCAACAACCATTTATTAAATGCCTACTGTGTACAGAATACTATGCTAGATGCAAGGGGACATATAACATTTAGATAAGACATGGTCCTGGCTTTCATGGATCAGTTACAGGTTAGTAACTGGATAAGGCATAAACATAGCCCATACACAGTATTCCATGATAATTGCTTTTTTAAAAGTTGCACACTGCAGTATTATATGAATTATGAGGGAGAAAAGTCCAAACTGAGTTGAACCAGGTAAGGATTTATAGGAAAACTGGCATTTGAGTTGGAATTTAAAGGAGGGTGGGGACCCAATGGAATATATTCATGTAAAAAGGATTTTACACATTTTTTAATGTACTGCAATCTCAAAAATGAGGTCGGTGTGACATGGCAACTGAAAAAGCGAATGCTGTTCTAAACATAGTACCCAGATTGAGGAAGGTGATAATTCTTCTCTACTTTATAAACTGTGCATAAAATTTTGTATTCATTAATTGCTACTGCAAAATTTGGAGGACATTTAAAAAGCTGCTTCTCACTCTGCTGGTGCAGAGTCTGGAGACCATTCCATACAAGGTCAAGTCAAGGAATGTGAAGTACCTTCTGAGACAATAAAGACTTGGGGAGAACAGACAGACAGCCCTTCAAGTGCTGCCATATGAAAGAGGGATTCAAGTCTGTTCAGTTTGGCATCAATTGATAGAATTGTCCTTTGAATAATGAAAGTTTCAGGGGCAGCAAGGTGACACAGTGGATAGAGCACGGGCCCTGAAGTCAGGAGGACCTAAGTTCAAATCTGACCTCAGACCAAACACTTGACACTTATTAGCTGTGTGACCCTGGGCAAGTCACTTAACCCCAATTGCCTAAAAAAATAATAATAATAATAATAATAAAAAACATGAATAATGAAAGTTTCAGAAGTGTAGATCTTCATTAATTGTGAGGAAAAATTTCCTGAGACTTAGAGTTGTCAAGTGAGCATTTATTAAGTGGTCTGCTGTGTACCAATTAGTGTGCATAAGTACTGAAAATAGAAAGGCAAAGAAGAGTCCCTGCCCTCTAGGACCTCACAGTCTAATGGAGGAGACAAGCAGACATGTACAAACAAACTATGAACAGGATAAATAGCAAATAATTAACTGAGAGAAGACTCTAGGATAAAGAGGGATTGGGAAAGGCTTTCTGTAGAATATGGAATTTTAGCTGGGATTTGAAGTAAACTAGGAGGCAGATGAGGAGGGGAGGTCATTCTAAGCATTGGGGAAAGCCAGAGATAATGCCTGGAGCCAAGAGATGAAGTATATGATTCATGGGACAGTCAGGAGGCCAGTGTGACTAGACCAAAGAGTATGTGTCAGGGAGTAGGGTGTAGGAAGACTCGAAAGGTGGGGGAGGCTAGGTTATGAAGGACTTTGAATGCCAGACAGAGAATATTGCATTAACTTGGAGGTGGTAGGAAACCACTGGAGTTTATTGACTATGAGGGTGACATGGTTGGACCAATACCTTAGGAAAGTAATTTTTTTGGCTGAATGGAGCGTGAACTGGGGTGGGAAGAGACTCGAGGTGGAAAGACAGAAGGCCATGGCAGTAATGAGAATCGTGAGAGAAAGAGAGAAGAAGGGCTATTTGAGAAACATCATGGAGATGAAATTAATAGGTCTTGGCAAAAGATTGGATATGAAGGGTGAGAAATGGGGAGGAGCCAAAGATGATACCTAGGTTTCAGGCCTGGGTACCTGGGAGCATAGTGGTGCTCTAGAAAGTAACAGGGAAGTGTGGAAGGGAATAGGGCTTAGGGGAAAAGATACCGAATTCATATTTGGACAACTTGAGTTTTAAGATGTCTATTGGACATCCATTTCAAGATGTCTAAAAGGCAGTTTCAAAATGCAAAACTGGAGGTCAGCATAGAAGTCACAGCTGGATAGGTAGAATTGAGAATCCTCAGCATAGAGATAGTAATTAAACCCATGGAAATTGGTGAAGTCAGTAAGTGAAGTGTAGTATTATGGAGAAGAGAAGAAGCCCCAGGACAGAGCCCTGTGGGGCACCCACAATTAGTGGGCGTAACCTGGATGAGGATCCAGTAAAGGAGACTTGAGGAGTAGTCAGGTAGATAAAAGGAGATCCAGGAGAGAGTGATGTCCCACACACCTGGAGAGAAGGAGTATTACGGAGAAGAGGATGATGGACAACATCAGTAGCTGCAGAGAAATAAAGAAGTATGGGGATTAAGAAAAGGCCATTGGATTTGGGAATTAGAAGATCATTGGTAACTTTAGAGAAGGCAGTTTCTGTTGATTAAGGAGATCAGAAGCGAGACTGCAGAGACTTAAGAAGAGAGCAGGAGCAAAGGAAGTGGAAGCATCTATTGTAAATGGTTTTCTCAAGCAGTTTAGCCACAAAAGATAGAAGAGATATAGGATGATAGTTAGTGGGGATGGAAGGATCAAGTGAAGGTTTTTTGGATGAGGTAACCATGCCCGTGCATGGTTATAGGCAGTAGAAAAGGAGCCAGTAGACAGGGAGAGATCGAACATAAATGAGGAGTGGGAATGATAGAGGAGGCAGTCTGCTGGGGAAGAAGGTATGAGATGAGATTGTTTGTGCAGATAGAGGGGTTTGTCTTTGCAAGTATTTGGACCAGCTCTTAGTGTGAGACGAGAGTGGAGAAGATAATGGCAGAAGACATCTGAGTGATGAGATGAGGAGGGAAGAAGAGAAAGATCTCTGAGTGGCCTCAGTTTTGTTTTTGTTTTTTTTTTTTGTTTTTTGTTTTTTTCAGTTAAATAGGAGGCAAAGTTCTTAGCTGAGAGGATGGTGGGAGGGGAAGCAATGGAAGGTTTGAGAAGGGATTAAAGGACTTGAAGAGCCTATGTGAAAAGTGGGGAAGTGTAGAAGGATTATCTGGTAGTAGTGAGGGTTCAGTTGAGATACAGCAAAGTTTTAGTGAACCCAATCAGAAGAATCGCAAATTTTCTCAATTTTTGTTCAGCAGCATGTGCGTAAGAGTGAAGGCAATGGATGATGGGAATGATCCAAGGCTTAGGCTTGGCCTGGCATAATTAGTGACTTGATTCGGGGGCCAGGGACTCAATAGAAGATGGTGTAGAGCTATTCTGGTTCACCAGTTGATCAAGATGGGCAGAATAGTGGGATGAGTTACACTGGGAGGTAAGAGGTTTTCCCTCATTTAAGGTTTTCAAGTAGATACTGGATGACCACTTCTTAACGGCTATTGTAGGTGAGATTCTATTCTGTGTGTGTGTGGTGTAGGTGGGGACAGTATGCTCTAGGCATTGTGAATAATATGAACAAAAGTAGTTGAGGTAGGAGAGCACAGGATCCTTTTGGGTCAGAGGTTACTTGAAGTTATGAATGCAGGAGATTGGCTGAGTGGTGTCACAGATAAAAATAGTGAAATCTTCAGCAACATATTTGCAGGAAAAATACCAGTCTTGTTTTGAACTTGTTGCATTTGAGCTGGTTGGGCAACTGAGTGGAGATATTCTAAAGGCAGTTCAAAGTGTAGGTTTAGAACTTAAAAAAGAGTTGAAGCCTAGAGATAGAAATTTGGGAGCCATCTGCATAGAGATAGCACAAACTATGGGGTAAAATAGATTGCCTAAGGAGGGAATGTAGAGAGAAAAGAAAAGAGAGCCAAAAGGACAGAGATCCTTGGAATCCTCATTTTAGAGGATTAGGAAGAAGAGTAGGGAAGGAAACAGTGGAATGATTAGAGAGATAGGGAGAGAACCAAGACAGAAGTCATTTCTCTGAAGCCAGAGGAGGAAACAGTATTGAGTAGATGTAGCCAGAATGGTCAAAAGCTTCAGAGTGAGGGAGTATGAGGAGTGAAAAAAGAAAATTGGAGGTTTAAATTAGGGCCATCAGTGTTATAAACTCTCAGCAACTATATGAAAAATTTTTTCAGATCAACAAAAAGAGAAATCTAAATGAAAGCAACTGTTTTCACTGCACACTCCACAGATTGGCAAAGATAACAAAGGCAGAAAATTCAACATTGAAGAGGCCACAGAAAGATGGGCACACTAAAATACTGTTGATGGAGTTATAAATTCTGGGACCATTTCTAGAAAACCGTTTAGAATTATGTTCAAGAAAATGTCTGAAAAATCCATGTCCTTTGACCCAACAATTTCAGTGTCAGAGATCCATAGATACCAAAACAGTCATTGAGGCATTTTTGGTGCCAGCAAAAAAACCCCAAAAAACTAGAAACAAAATGGACATCCATTGGTTAAGAAGTAACTGAACAAATTGTGATATTACTAATGAAATATCACTTGCACCATATAAAATGATAAATTCATGAGGAAGTTGGTGAAAACATTGGTAAGTGAAGTAAGTAGAACCAGGGAAAGCATGACTACAGTAATATAAATGCAGAGAACATGGAAATGCAGCAATCTTGGCCTTGTAGAAATCCTGCCTTTCACTGGGAGACCTTGGATACAGAATATTTCTGACACTGTCAGGCATAGTACCTACATCTTTTGATTTTGCTTAGTCCATTTTCTTTGTTTCAAGGAAAGTGAAGAATTCCAAAGGTGGTGTGTTGGTAGTTATATTCAGAAATTTCTGATTGTAATATAAAAACAAAAAGCACCAGTAAATACACTTACAGCCTTGAAAAAATGAGAGAAGTCATCTGTGATCTTTGAGGCAGTGTGTTAGAGCAAATAGGGCACTGAACTTGGAGTCTGGAAGATAGGGTCTCAAATCTTGCCTCAGACTTAATTAGCTGTGTGACCCTGTGCAAGTCAGTAAACTTTCAACCTCAGTGTTCTCATCGGTAAAATGGGGATGATAGCATATATTTCCAGGATTGTTATGAGGAACAAATGAGATAACACAAAAAACACCATGTAAATGTCTTTTTGTTGTTTAAAGTTTCAGTGTGGTTGGAGTTGAAAGCCAGTTTTAAAGGGTTAAGGAAAGAGGGGCTCTGGGTAAAGACAGCTTTTTAAAGAAGTAATAGGGGGCAGCTAGGTGGTGCAGTGGATAGAGCACCAGCCCTGGAGTCGGGAGGACCTGAATTCAAATCCAGCCTCAGACCAAACACTTGACACTTATTAGCTGTGTGACCCTGGGCAAGTCACTTAACCTCAACTGCCTTAAAAAAAAAAAGTAATAGGGAAAGATAGGACAGTAGATAGTAGATGGATCAAGGAAGGCTTTTTGAAGATTTTTAATAAGATGTTTATAAGCAGATGGGAAAGAGCCATTGGAGAAGAGATTGATATGTGAAAGAGAGGGAAAGACTGTTGAAACCAGTTGCCTGAGAAGTTGGGAGGAAAAGCGATCAAAGGTTCCAATGGAAGGATTTTTTTTTTCTCTTACTAGAATGATGGAATAGGGTGAAGTTTTTACTTTTTTAAGGAACTTATAACCCACCAAGAACATTTTCTATATTGTCTGTAGTCAAGAAGACATCTCTTTACACCTGCTGACAAGAGAATACCTCGGATTCGAATAGAAACAAGACAAGCTTCAACCTTAGAAGGACAGAGAATTATTGTTGCTATTGATGGTTGGCCCAAGAATTCTAGATATCCTAATGTAAGTTATTTTTAGAGGACAAATCTTTTCTATAATGTCTAAAAGAAAATCTGTGTGATGTGAAATTTGCACTGAAATTTAGTGTGTCCATTCTGATCATTTTGTTAATTTATACATATAATCCAATAAACTGTGATGTTATTTTTCAACTTAATTAACAGAGTTAAAATATTGTTTGGAATAGCTTCCTTGGCTGTGTCTATGAGAAGTAAATTCACGAAAAGGCTGATTTTTGTCACTAAGAAAAAAAATCAATAGTTCTAGAATTTAAATGCCTCTTTCCATTTGCACTCTAAAAAAAATTCTTGACAGAAATAGCTGGTGTATTTTGAAACACAGTTTAAGTCCAAAGGATCACAGGAAATAAGCAGATTTAAAGACTATGATCTTACATATTGAACATCTTTGGAATTCTCTCCATCTCCAGTTTTCCCATTTCTTCGTTGGAGGACACTGTGTCTACCCAACTACCTGGGTTATTTTAGGAATAGTAAATTGGGAAAAGCATTTGAACAACAGTAACTTAATAAAAGAATGTGTTTCTGGTGGTGAAACAATTGTAAAATATGTCTTCTGAAATAATTATTATTTTTAGGGTCACTTTGTAAAAAATTTAGGTGCTGTTGGTGATAAAGAGACTGAAACCGAAGTTCTGCTCCTTGAACATGATGTTCCTCATCAGCCCTTTTCTCAAGCTGTTCTTAGTTTCCTGCCAAAGATGCCCTGGAGCATCACTGAAGAGGTGAGAGAAGAATGCTGTCAAATGAGCTGTACCCGTTTAGGTAAAAGTGGGGACTTCAGCCGAGCAGAAGTACAATTTCTATCATGTTGTCTTCTGCTCCTTCCAATAAGAGATTTTAACTGTGTTAGTTTTACTCATTTTTTAGTTGGAATATCTTTTTAAGCATTTAAAAATTAAAATAAACATTTTAAATAAACATTTTAATAATTTAATAATCATTAATATTTAATTTATTTATTTAATATTAATAATTAAACATCAATTTAATAATAATAAAACAAACATATTTAAAATAAACATTTTGAAGTGTTTAATAAACATTTTAAGCAAAATGAGAAACCTGAGTTTTTTTCCCTCACATTTATCTTATCTTTTGATCAGTCAGTCTGTTTTGCACTGGCCAAAATACTTTTAAGTATTTTCTGTGTGTATGTACAAAAGATGTAGGTACTATACCTGAAAAAAACATTTATACTTAAACAGAAATTAAACTCTCAGGAAGCAGGGAAATTATATATTTTGAGTTTTCAGAGATGAATAAGGTGTCTAGATATGTTCAAATAAAATTAAGGTTAGCCTCAACTTATGTTTGAACTGAGATGGGGGAAATGGGATATGTATGTATTTTAATAACTCGCTTATTAATATATGAACTATCACACTGTATAAATTTGGATGCCTCGAGGGCTCTTGTGGAGGATTTACAGGAGCACTTGGGAAAGAAATCATGCAGGATGAAATAGCATAAATGGATTGTAATCATGCTGTTAGAGGGAGTTACCCACACCAATGAGGTATAGGCTAAAAATAATAATAATAATAAAATAAAAATGTATGTATGTGTATGTGTACCTACACACATATATATTAAAGTAGTATAATAAGGCCTGAGGACTTTAAGGAGTCATAATTTCATGAGTATGAATTCTCCCTGCACTGATAGAGATTGAAATCTCCTAACCAACATAATAGGTGGTATCACAGAGTTACTATAACTGAAAAAAATGGAGGCCTTCACCAGTTCCACTGGAAGCCTCCTAGCCTACCAGTCTCTCATAGCTCAGACTCTACTAGTATAACTTTGAGGACAGAGGGTACCCTTGACCACAGTGTACCATTGAAGAATGCATCCTAATAATTTAAAATATATTGATTTTTCCCCAACTGTTAAATTATTGTTATATGTAATTATTTCCTCTTTTTATATCTTTTTATAGGACATGAAGAATAGAGAAGATCTGAGACACCTTTGTGTTTGTAGTGTGGATCCTCCAAAGTGTACAGATATAGATGATGCTTTACATTGTCGAGAACTTGAAAATGGAAATCTAGAGGTATTTATTTTACAAGGCCTTTTTGCTGGAGATGTTAGTTTTACAGCTTATGTTCAAGTAGAACTTTACCTAGACAGTTTTCATTTGACTTGGTAGTATTTATTTGTTAAGTGCTTGTATAAAATGCTGTGTATTACAGCTAGAGAAACTAATGGATTTGTATTATTAGATTAAAATGTTAGGTGTAATATATCATTTTTCTTTTTTGTTGAACTTCTTTCTCCTTAGATTTCCTTTAGGAAAGTTAATGAATTATGCAAAATCTTGTCATGTTTTGCTTTACTTCTTGTCTTTTTAAGGTTGGTGTTCACATTGCAGATGTCAGCCACTTTATTCGACCAGGAAATGCTTTGGATCAAGAGTCAGCTAAAAGAGGAACAACTGTCTATCTTTGTGAAAAAGTAAATATTTTTCATTCAGCAAGTATTTATAACATGCATATTATGTGAAAGGTACTGTAATGGGTGCTGTGGGGGATACAGAGAAGACTGAGACAATACAAAAAGAGTGGAATTTCGATCAGTTTTCATTGTAACTTTTTTTTTTTTGTTAAAGCTTGCTTAAAGGGTTTTTGACTAAAATTATTTGAGAGATTTCCTAGACAGGAAGAATATACTCTGGATTTAATGAAGCCTTGGCTTATCAATGCATAACTGTAACAGTGGATATATACAGAATTTTTTTTTGTGAATTTAGACAGGCATACTTGGATGACCTAGGCTATTTATTTCATGGAAAATAATGTACTCTTTGTAATTGAGTATCTTAAATAACAATTAGAGATAGTTTATCTCCTTTTTAATATTTGTTGCTTGGCTAGCTCAGAACGGTTTGTGTTGTCATAGAAATAGAATTTTCTAGAGGGAATCAGTCAGCAAGCATTTATTAAACATTTGCTATATGACAAGTCCTGTGCTAGTTTCTGGGAGTAGGAGTACAAAGAATCCAACATTGCTCACTTCCAAGGATCTTACATTTGAATTAGGAGGCAACAGGTCCATATGTGAATATATGCAGCATTAACTGAATATAATTGCAAGAGGAGGGGACTTTAGAGGTCATTTAGGCCTTTTCTTTTATATAAGGTCACATCTGTCTTGCTGAACGTTTATTGAAATCAAAAACTAGGTTTACCAAAAGTCCCATTAATTCAAAGGTAAAGTGTAAATTCAGCTCTACCAGAGCTAGATCCCAGATCTCTTGAATCCTTATCTAATCTTCCTACTATAGCATGTTGCCATAATTCCTCCTTTATGTTCTGGAAATATAGAAATGTCATTAGGATTTCATGTTTGAAAAATGATTTTTCCTTATAATTCATAAAAATTTTATTTACCTTCCTATTTAGAAAAAAATGAATTAAATTTCATACACTACTGCTAAGTAATTTTTAAGATTTTATTTCTGTCTTTTACAGAGAATTGATATGGTTCCAGAATTGCTTAGCTCTAATTTATGTTCCTTAAGATCAAATGTGGACAGGTATCTGTGCATACTTTTTCATAAGACTTAATATTTACATTTAATGTTTACCACTATTTTTGTTTTAGTAATATTATCTGTTCTTTTTCCTAGGCTAGCATTTTCATGTATTTGGGAAATGAATCATAATGCTGAAATTTTAAAAACCAGATTTACCAAAAGTGCCATTAATTCAAAGGTAAAGTGTGAAGGTTTTCTTTCTATTAAAAAAAAAAATCAGTGCTTTGAAAAAGATTGCCTTACAAAACTAACTTCACTTGAGTCAGAAAACTACAGAAAACACATTGCCAGCTTCCCCAGTATTTCTTTTAGAATGTACCCCAAACCTAGAGCTTTGAACTATCTATTTTGTCCCTGTGTTCCTGTCAGGGAGTAGCAAGACTGACAACAGTCATAATGTTTCACTTACCCTATTGAAAATTATATTGAAAGCTATAAAGTTTAGTGTTTTACAGGGGATTAGAGTAAAGAACTTCGTGTCCTTTTAGATTGGAAATTGGGATAAAGGAATTTTAATTTTCCATTGGGTAATGTTTCAGAAATACATTTAAAAGTTTATGTGGAATGCTGAATGAATTATGACATAGAAATAACATTACCCATATATGTGATTAGGGATTTTAAGCCTGCAGCAGCCTCTTTTGCTCATATTATAACAAATTGCTAGTACTGTCCTGAAAATTGCTAGTACTGGGTCTCAGAAACAGCCAGTTATGAGATACAGGAGGAAGGGGGCGGGAAAATTCTTTTTCTTCTGGTCACAGAACCAACCTTATGCAAAATTTTGAAATAAGTAGAATTTGTCTTTGTCACCATGCCATCTTTCTGTCTGCATCCATCACTTTCACACATTTTAGTGCCTTTCTCCCCAGGCCCTAAACATTTAAATTGCTTTAAGCCATCAACTGTGGCACTTTATTCCAGCCTACTATGCTTCCAAAGAACTCCATTTTTCAGAATTTATCATCTTCCTTGCTAATCAGAGCTTCTACTCATCAGCTTATTTGTCAACTAGGTTATAAGAAGAAAGCAGACCTTATTGAATTAATATTTGTGAATTATTGATAGCCCTTTATTTCAGAGGTATTTATATTTTTAAAAATATGTTTAACCCAAAAAGAATTTCTTTTTGCTTTATTTTTTTTTTTTTGGTGAGGTAATTGAGGTTAAGTGACTTGCCCAGGGTCACACAGCTAGGAAATGCCAAGTATCTGAGGCTGGATTTGAACTCAGGTCCTCCTGACTCCAAGGCCAGAGCTCCATATACTGTGCCACATAGCTGCCCCCCAAAAAGAATTTCTAATTGACGCTAACAAAGTGAAGTGAACTGTTATACGAAATTCAGGCAGTGTGAGATAAGCTAATGGAAAGGAGATTCCAGGAGGCCTTCTATGAGTGAAGTTTTCTCAACTATTAAGAATTCCTCCTTCATTTCTCTACTCATAGAGTCTTTGAAACACACTAATGTTTTCCTGTTTCTTTTATTCTTTTTAAACTTAAATACAAAATGAGAAAAAGAAAAAAAAGAGCATTTTCATCTACACACCACATTGTTTTCAAAGCTACCCAGCTTTTCTGTGCTTCCTTCTAAGTTTTCTTTTGTTCTCTGCTGTGCACTTTTTATTTTATTTTTTTCTCCTTCACTTCCCATCCTGGCCTAGAGAAAACTACAATTAAATGTGAATATGTGTATATGTGTTCGTATAGTTCCAAGTCTTTCCATGTTTTTTCTAAATCAACCAGCTCATCATTTCTTATATCACAGTTGTATTCCATCACAATCATATACCATAACTTGTTTAACCATTTCCCAGTTGAAGGGCATATATCATTTTAGCCAATCTGATAGGTGTAAGATGATAACTCAAAATTGGTTTAATTTGCGTTTCTCTAATCTAATCAATAGATTTGGAGCACTTTTTCATATGATTATATATAGTTTTGATTTCTCCATTGAAAAACTGGCTGTTCATATCCTTTGATTATTTTATCAATTAGGATATGATTCATGTTTGTATAAATTTGATAAAATTCTTTATACAGTTGAGAAATGAGACCTTTGTCTGAGAGATTGTTGGTGAAAGTTTTTCCCCCAAATTTGTGCTTTTCTTCTAATCTTGGCTACGTTGGTTTTCTTTATATAAAAATGTTTTAATATAATCAAAATTATCCATTTTATACCTCAACAATGCAGTCTCTTGTTTCTTCATATATTATTTTCCTATCCATGAGTCTGATGGATAATAAATTCCATGTTCTTCTAATTTTCTTGTGATATCTCTCTTTATATCTAGATAATGTATCCATTTTGACCTTATCTTGGTACATGGTTTAATATATTGATCTATGCCCAATCCTGCCAGACTTCTTTATATCTGTTCTCAAAACTAAAATCTTTACATTTGTTAAATACAGAATTACTGTAGTCCTTTACTTCTGAATATCATGTCTACTCTGCTCCATTGATATGTCTTTCTGTTTCGTAACCAGTACCAGATAGTTTTGATATTTACTGCCGTATAATATAGTTTTAAGGTAGGCCTGCACAATCTGCAGCCCACCAAAGGATTTCCTCTGCATACAAAGGATGTTTTCCTCTACATTTTTTTGCAGGCTGCTGGAAATCCTTTTATGTGCTGCAAGCAGCCTGAGGGCTGTAAGTGGCCTGGAGGCCATAGGTTGTGCAGGCCTGGTTTAAGGTCTGGTACTACTGAATCTCCTTTCTTTACATTTTTTTTCATTAGTTTCTTTGGAATTCTTGACTTTTTGTTCTTCCAAGTACATTTTGTTATTATATTTTCTAACTCAGTAAAATATTTTTGAAATAATTTAATTGGAATGGCATTGAATAAATAGATTAGTTAGGTGAAATTGTCATTTTTATTATATTGGCTTTGTCTGCCCATGAACAATGAATATTTCTCTAATTATTTAAATCTAACTTTATTTGTATAAAGAGTGTTTTATGTTTAATGTTCATGTAGTTCCTGTGTCTGTTTTGGCAGGTATACTCTCAGGTATTTTATACTGTTTTAAGTGATCTAACATATGTTCCCAAAGTGGGCTGTACCGCCCTTGGGAGGCGCTGGAATGATCCAGGGGGGCGATAATAGTTTGAAATGATGCAAATTTCAAAAAAAAAAAAAAAAACAAAAAACAAAAAACTGTTAAAGGGTTAAAGAAAGTAGATTTCCACAGGGTTGCTGAGTAATTTTTTTTAAAGGGTATGCTAGGCCAAATAAGTTTGGGAATCTCTGGAACAGCATTGAATAATATTGGTGACACATAGTGTAGTTTCCCTCTTTCTCTTTTAATTAAATCTGCTTAAACTTTAACTTTGTCTGAGATCATGATTGCTAGCCCTGCTTTTTTTTATATAATAAATTTTACTCTAACCCTGTATTTCAACTCTGCATATATCATGTTTATTATATTTCCTGTAAGTGAAATATTGTTGAATTCAGATTTTTAATCCATTTTGCTGTTTTATGGGTAAATTCATCCCATTCACATTCAAAGGTATAGTTACTTGTTGTGTATTTCCCTCCATCCCATTTTTCGTTACTATTCCTCTTGCCCTATTTACGCTATCCCTTGTCACTCTTATCATTTATTTCTACCCATGACCTTGCCCTCCTATTCCTTAATCTCCCCACCCCTCTAAGATTCTCTCCCTTATCCTCTCCCTCACTCTCCACCTTACTCTACCTATCTTTCTATAAGGGAGTTTCTCCCTTATTCCTTTTCTCCTCCTAATTCTTAATCTACACACCCTTCTAATAGTCCCTCCCTTATCCTAACCCTAGCACCCTCTTATTTCTTTCTAAATTTAGAAGACTTTCATACCTTTCTTGATGTATATATTGTTGTCTCTTTAACCCACCAGCCCTCCCTGCCTCCACTTGATTCTTCTGTGTCAGTTCTTCCTTTCATGCCTCATTTGTATGAGATAATTACTCCTTTTTATCTTTCCCTATACAGTTTTAGTTTTTAGAATTACCAATTGTACACAGCTCAGCCCAAGCCTGTTTTTCAAACTATCCAATTAATAATGATAGTCATAAGAGTGCTGCTAATATTTTCACATATAAGAAGTAAACAGTTTGACCTTATTGAGTCTCTTATAATTGGTCTTTAATGTTTACCTTATATTTCTCCTGGATCTTATATGTCGAATTTCCCATTAAGTTCTGCTCTTTTGTCGCAAATACCTGAAAGTCTTTAAGTTCATTAAATATCCATTTTTTTTTTATTCAGCATTATACTTAACTTGGCTGGGTGAGTCATTTTTGGTTGCAGACCCAGTTCTTTTGCTCTTAAAAAAAATAGTGTTCCAAGACCTGCTATCCTTCACTATAGAAGCTGCTAGGTCTTGTGTGATCCTGATTATAGTTCTGTAATATTTAAATTATTTTTTTTTTGTTGCTTGCGATATTTTCTCCTTAACCTGGGAGCTTTGGCATTTGGCTATGATATTCTTCTAAGTTTTTCTCCTGGGGTCTCTTTTAAGTGGTGATAGGTGTATTTTTGTTTTTTTTATTTCTCCTTTACCTTCTTGTTTTAGAACTTCAGGGCAGTTTTCCTTAACAATTTCTTGTAATATTCTATCAAGATTCTTTTTTTGATCATAACTTTCAGATAGTCCAGCAATTCTTAATATTGTTTCTCCTCAAACTGTTCTCAGTTCAGTTTTTCCCAGGGTCACAGAGCTAGTAAGTGTTATGTGTTTAAGGCCAGATTTGAACTCAGGTCCTCCTGATTCCAGGAGGTGCTTTGTCTACTGCACCACCTATCTGCCCCCAGATCAGTTTTTCTGATGAGATGTTTCACATTCTCTTTTTTCTTTTTTTTTTTTAATTCAATTTTGTTTTATTATTTCTTGGTGTTTTATAAAGACATTAGCTTCTCCTTGCCCTATTCTAATTTCCAAGGAGTTATTTTCTTAAGTTTTTGATTCTCTTTTTCCCATTGAGACATTAAATTAGATATCATGTGGGCTACTTCATTTTTCTAATTATTTGCCTACTAAATATCATATGTTAAAAGGATTTTACCTTATGGTTGCTAGAACAGTCCTTATCTAGGTCAATTTCTAAACTTTCATGATTTAGTCACCACAGTGATTCTTGGGTTTAATTAAAAACTAAGGTAACCATTGTGTGTATGGGGGGTAGGAGACTGAAATAAAATAATTTCTTTTTAGTTCAGTACAACATTGACTTTAGGTAGATAACAAGGTTCTACTCTGATAAATGCTGGGTTAATAGACCAGAAATAGTACTATTGAAAGTGGGAATCTTTACTCAATATTTCCTTTTCATTATTGATTTTAAGCAGTTTAACATCATGGATTTCAGATTTCCACCTGAGGCTGGAAGACACAACTCTAGTTTTCTTGTTCATAATTGTCATGTTAATTTACAATTTCTTTTCCAGGCTTCCCTTACATATGCAGAAGCGCAAATGAGAATTGATTCAGCAGCCATGAATGATGATATTACCACTAGTCTCCGTGGACTAAATAAACTAGCAAAAATTCTGAAGAGGCAGAGAATAGATGCAGGGTATATTTTCTTTATTTGTTGGCTATATCTAACTTGGATACCATTATTAAGCTAGCTTGTTAACCTTTTTTTGAAAGACCATGTTTATCATGTGTAATAGAAGAACATATAGTGGTTTGTGTAGCAGATATTTCAAGTGTGCATTAAGCACTATATTTAAGTTTATATGCATATTAAATACATAATGCATGTATATTAAGTATATATCATATATATGTATATATTTACATAGTAAATGTATATTAAATACTATAGAGGATGTATGGTATATTGGATAGAGAGCTAGTCTCAGACCCACGTAAGACTTGCATTCAAGTCTCATCTCTGACATATACTATTTCTTTGACCCTGGACAAGTTACATAACCTCTCACTGCTCTAAGCAATTAAGAGTATAAGTGGCAGAGAACGTTCTGATCTGCATTGTTAAAAGAACTTTTCTTACACCAATGAAATCACCAGTCCAGTTTCTATCTCTAGCCTTTATTAACTAATAGTAAGATGCTTTGTAAAAGTTAAAATTCTTCTGCAGTAGCATCATATCCATTAGCTAGGAACAAACTATATCCTCAGACCACCTAATAAAAACTGATTACTCATTCTGGAGGAATTTTTGTAACAATTCTAACTCTTTTTTTGATTCAGTAAATACTTGTTAAAAAGACGAAGGTAAAGCATAAAAACACTCCAGGAGGAAGAAACTGCTTGAACTACTTGTCTTTGGATGAGTTCTGCTATGTTTTCTTTTTGAAAGTCACTTTTCCAGATTATTTAAATCTTTTCACTAAGGCTGATCTCGCTAATTATTGTGCTTAAAACAGTTAGCCTTCCCAGAGGAGTAGTTGCATCCCAGAATAGGAATTTATTAACTCCAGTTGCTAGACTACAGATGGTTTTCTGTATTATTTAAGACCTTCAGGAAAGTTCTGTTGTTACACATTCTCCAGTTTTTATCGAATTATTTTCAGATTTCTGACTATAATAGGGTCATTTGACCAATCTTTTTTTGTTTGTTTGTTTTTCTTATAGGGCTTTGATTCTTTCTTCTCCTGAAGTTCGATTTCACGTGGATAGTGAAACTCATGACCCTATAGATCTTCAGACAAAGGAACTTAGGTATGTTGTTTTTAAATAAAAGATGAATAAGATTTTGATTTTCATCATGAACATTTAGGATTTACGTTAACAGCTAAAACAGTCGCTAGTAGCATTCTATCTCCACACACACGCCTACGCATGTATGCGCGATGTGTGTGTGTAAGATCTATTTTCCCTTGGTTGGTAAATGGTACTTCATTGTATTTGTGATCTCATTAGTGCAAGTGTTCTCTCTAATGGGTGCAGATCCCAAGGACACCTTCCCATTTGAAGGTCTTGTACATGTCTTGTGTTAAACCCTCTCTAAAGATTGCAGTCCAGTGAGCTACAGGGTTTTCTCTGGGTCTTTTAGTACTGGGTACTAGAGCAGTATTCACGTTATCTGTTATCACTTGATCAACTTGGCCTGTTTCCTTTTCTCATCATTTCTTGTGTATCTTCTTTGCCTCTTTAATATATTTTATTGAGAATATGCTAAAACTTGTTTATACTTACCTTGAATCACTCCATTGTCTTCATAAAAGTCATAATCATTGTGATATGGAGGTAGCCCATGTTTCCTTTAAGTTGTTGTCAGTGGAACCTCTCTCCTGTCTTTGCTGTTGTGGGGCTGTGGGTGTGGAGTACTATATATAAATTCTGACTTAGTTGTTGTATTGGTTGGTTTTGTTGAACTGCTTTTTATCTCTTGTTTTTTCTTTGTTATGACGGTTGGTTTGCCCCAGGGGAGGGAAGAGAAGGGATATTCAAAAATAAAAGTGATGTTTTAAAAATCAATAAAATGTTTATTTGTCATTTATTAAGTATTGTTTATTAAATATCTATAAATCTGTGCCTGTGGAGTGTAAACTCTAGCTAATAGCTACCAAGATAGAAAGGTTCCTCAAAGTCTGAGGACCAAAATGGTTAACGGTAGTGAATCAGTTCATTAGTAATATTGGCCACTAAGTGGTAAATTACTTGACCATGGTAATCCATGAAAGTAAGAAGCAGAAAAAATGAGAATGTTCTGATTCATTTTCTTAGAGTCAGGTGTTACTGTGCTTATACTAACTTTTATTAGATTGTTTTAATTTTAAGGTGTTTCCCAAATTTTCAATTTTTGGCTTCTCATAGTGCTCAAAAGTACCCCCAAGGCTACCTAGTTCAATCCCTTCATTTCACAGAGGAGGCAGCTGAGGCCCAAAGAATTTTAATGAGTTCCCCAGGGTCAAGTATCTGGTTTCTAAGGCAGAGCTTGAACTCAAGTCTTATTCTTTCCTATGGCTTCAACATCATTTCTTTGTAGGTGACTTCTAAATATGAATTTAAAATTCTAATCTCTCTTCTGAATTCCAGACCTGTGTCATCAAGAACTTTGAAAATACCTCTGTGAGGGTATTCTACTCACCAGCACCTTAGTATATATATATAGCCCAGAAAAGGAAGTGATTCAATTATGTGGTAAAAAATGAAAAGTAATAGTTGGACAGCTCGAATAGTATACTTTGAGATTCTTAGCACATAGAGTGGATTCTCCATTGGGGATTTATAGGAAGACATGCCCTTCATTAGACCCTGTTATTCTCTCTACTTAGCATTCTTTGTCTCCTCTTTTTCAGTCAAATTCCTAAGTTAGAACAGAAACCAAGGGAAACATTTAATTATGAAAAACCATTAAGTATATGGAGGAGGCATAGTGTCAGAAAAGGAAAAGGAGTAAGGTTTTGTTCAGGATAGATATGATCATAGATTTTGATCTGGAAAGAACCATAAGCCATCATATTCAATCTCCTGCTTTTACAGATGAGTAAACTGAGACCTATAATTGAGGGACATTATCCTGAGAGAAGTGGTATTATCACAACTCTCAAAATCTTAAGTGAAGTCAAGAACAGTGGGGAACAAAGAAAGGTCTAATTTGTCAAATTGCACTCTAATAGAGCCCTCAAGAGTCCAATATCATGATGGTGTGAGGATGAAATAGCAGAGAAGGATTTTTTAAATTGCTTTTTTTAAAATATGTATATACAGATGTGCATTTAACTAATGGGACAGTAGAATCATGAATTTAGATCTCAAAAAGACATCAAAGGTCATTTAGTCCAAGCACCTACTTTGACAAAAGAGGAATTTCAGGCCCAGAGAGGAGAAGGTCACACAGCTAGGAAATGGCAGAACTCAGATTTGAACCTGTGTCCCCTAACTTGAAGTCTAGCACTTTGTACTGGACACATTGAAGCTTCCCTTTAGTTGCTAGTAAAAATAATGATGTCGTTTGTTAAATATTCCATTATGGTTTTTTAAAATCTTGACTTCTCTTTTCTGACATTCTTTTTTATTGACAGAGAAACAAATTCCATGGTGGAAGAATTTATGTTACTTGCCAATGTCTCTGTTGCAAAGAAAATCCACGAAGAATTTTGTGAACATGCCCTGCTTCGAAAACATCCTGCTCCTCCTCCATCAAATTATGAAGTCCTTGTGAAGGCAGCTAAAGCCAAAGTAAATTCCTCCAGCATCCAGATTGTTGGATGTGGCTGTCATTGCTTAAATAGTGAATCACTTTTGCCAGGGGTGGGGAACCTGCAGCCTTGAGGCCACATATGGTCCTCTAGGTCCTCAAGTGTGGCCCTTTGACTGAATCCAAACTTCACAGAGCAAAATTTGAACAAAATTCAGGTAAAGGGCTGCACTTGAGGACCTAAAGGGCCACATGTGGCCATGAAGCTGCAAGTTCACCATCCCTGATTATTCCATTATGATTTTGCTTACTTTAGACATACTGTAAAACATGCCAAAAGTTCTGATTCTTCTGACATAAGATAATCTAATTCTTGACTCTGTACCCAGTTTGCCTGCCTTGTAGTTTATCCATTCCATATTTTCTTTTGTTCTTTATTGGTATCATTGTCTCTGCCTACTTTTTTATTGCCATTTTCCTGATTTTTGTATAGACTACCTCAAGATGCTAAGGCCAAGTTACTAAGCGAGGTCTTAAAATCCCAAATTTTAAAAAAAAAATCTCTTTCTCCCCATTTTCTAACCCAGGGATGGTTTAAATCAAGCACATTAGTAAGAATTTCATTATCCAGGTAGCTTGCTGTGTTAATCATTGAGAATTGACAACATGGAACATACTCCTTGAATGATGAAATATCCGCAAGAATCCTTGTATTTTGGATCTTTAAACTTGAGTAGTAATAGTGCCTCTTAATAGTATTTATGTTCAAGAACTCAAACTCCACCTTTGAAAACATAAATATACTTTTATTAGACATGCAGAATAAAACTGCTCAGTTTACTGTGGGGAAATTTCAGCTCAAAAATAAATGTGGAAAATTTATTTATTAAAATGGGAATTACCGTTGATAACTATTTGGTATGAAGAACATTAAGTAATTCCTGTCACCATAGACAGGGAGAGATCAATAGAGCTAAAATTCTAAAGGGAGAGTTTTCATACACCAGAGCAGGGCAACATAAGACTACTTTTTTGAGGGGTTGCCCTGAACTATTCTTGTTTGTCTGATTGGTTGGAATGAGAAAGAACCTAACTTTCAAGTACAGTAAATTCCCTTGTGTCCACCCAAATACCAAACTTTAAAGCCAGAGTAAGAGATGATGGGTATGCTCCAAGTTACTCCTCTGAGTTTACCATTCCTGTCTCTGCTTTTGATTTCTAAATCTTCTTCTAAACTCAAATAGAAATTATTGGAATCATGGTGGGAAATGACCACTCTGACTTTGCAATAGATAAGAAAGAAAGCTGGGCAGAGCCTAAAATGTGCTGTAGATTTTGAGAACAGACTGCAAGTGGCTTAAAGAAAGGAGCTTTCTTTGATGAATTCAGCTGGCCAGGCCCAAACACCCTATGTCTTAGCACAGTTGAAATAATCGGTGCAGATGGCTGCTTAACGATAGTCTGTGATCTGGCAAAGATCACAGAGAACAGATAAGAAGAGGTACTACAGAACTTCAGAAAGGCGAAAGTCCCAAATTTCAAAAGAGAGTATTATGGGAATAGTTAGCATTATCTAGAAAAAGGAAGTAGTAATTACAAAAAGCCAGTGTGGTTTTATTAAGAATAGGTCATGCTAGTAACTTCACTTTCTTTTTTTTTTTGCAGTTAATAGACTGTCAGATAAGGGAGGATGCTTTATGTACAGTTTATGTAGATATTTAGGAAAGCATGTAACAATGTCTTTCATGTTATTCTTTTTGACAAGATGGAGATATATTGATTATATGAATGGATTTAGAACAAGTTAAATGGCCAGACTCAATGAGTTGTCATCAAAGTCAACTTAGGATGTCTTTAGTGGCTTGCCCCAGGTAGTTAATATTTTTATCAACAATTTGGATGAAGGCATAGGTGGCGTGCCTAAGAAATTTGCAGATAATACAAAGCTAGGCAGGGTGGAACATATTGTATGATAGTCAAGATCCAAAAGACCTCAACAGGCCAAATGAAATAAGAGTTGTGGGTTTTAGTGCAATGTAAGTTGCATGAGTCAACATTATGACAGCCAAAAAAAGTATATGTAATCTTAGGCTTATGGACTTGAATTAAGCTGAATTCAGAAGGACTTACTATCCAGGGCTATCTGAATTTATTTTATTCTGTTATACTGTCTGAAATTGTATTAATCAGATACTTAATCCGAGTTAAGATCTTAAAATGCACACTCTTCTGGGTGGGTTGGGAGCATCACTCTTTCATAAGCTACAAGAATAGTAATCTAACTACAACGTTTGCAGAGATAACGGATACTTTTGATAGTGAGGAGAGACAGTTGGCAGGTAATTTTTTTTAAGGGCAAGCCTGGTTGGGATGCTACAGTGAAGTATTTAGCATCAGAGAAAGGCCCTAGGAAAAGGGCCATAAGGAAGTGGAAGGGAGCTACAGAATAAGAGGTAGGATGTTGAGAAATAGCATTGCACTGTCAAAGGGTCATGGAGTTAGGGGTCTTAAGTTCAATTGTCACTTCAGATACAGTCACCAAATTCTCTGAACCAGTTTCCTCATTTATAAAATAGGGATAATATCCACAGGATTAGTGTAATGAAAGTCCTTTGCAAACCTTCAAGGATTATTGATAGGGGAGTTAGGATGAATCCTAGCTTTGAAATACTGACTTAACTACTCTCTACCTCTGTGACTTTGTGCAAGTCACTTAACCTCTTGGGGTCTCAGTTTCTTCATCAATAAAATGGAAGGTTTGACTAGAGTCAATTCCTATTCTAAATCCTGTTTTCCTAAAAAAAAAACTAGGTCTCTTAGGAACTTGCATACTATTTAGCTGACCTTCTAGAAGCCTAGGAAATAATAATGGTAAGTGACAATAGAATGTTTTAAAATTGGCAAAGCATTTAACATTTGAACTTACTCAGGGTCACAAAGCACTTAAATCTCCCTTGACTTTGTCTAGTTTTGGTACTCTGCCACTATCACACTTTCTTATTTTGTGTCTTGGGGAAAGCAGAGGAAGACAAGATGAAGGAGGAAACTCTTCCTCCTTAGTACTACTATTTTCGTATTAGCACTAATTCTAATCTCTTCTCCCCTTATCTGAGGTGCCCAAAGGAAGGTAAATTTTGATGGCCAAAAGCCACCTAGGTAACTTGGGGTTTACTGGCTAGATTTCTTTCTCAAAGACCAAGCCTTCAACCAAATTCACTTTTTTTGGGGGGGGGGGGCTAGGCAATAGGCTTAAGTGACTTGCCCAGGGTCACACAGCTAGTTAGTGTCAAGTGTCTGAGGCCAGATTTGAACTCAGGTCCTCTTGACTCCAGGGCCGGTGGTCTATCCACTAAGCCATCTAGCTGCCCCTCAATTCACTCTTGATCTCGTGGTTTGAGTAACAATAGGTCCCTGTCCAGTTAAGGGTTATTTTTTTGGGCCCTCCAGGTTCAGAGCGAATGTAAATAATAACTGTTTCAATTTTGGCCAGCAACCCTGTGGGTCTTCCTCTCCCACTTTGATTTTTTTTTTTTAATTAAAGGGGCCATTCCTTGACATGCTTCTTTAAGAGACCTATTTGTTGAATGGACATTGCCTCACTCAAAGTGAGAACCTGGAAACACCTTAGTTTAAAAGGGCCAAGGTCTCCCACTGCATCCTGGGCCAACTCTAGTTGTCCTTACTGATATCTGGCGCCATCTCAGATGGCTCTGGAGGAGAAAGTGAGGTTGGTGACTTTGCATATCCCTCCCTCATTCAAATCAAAGTCAATTGCAAGTCATGTTATCATCCCCCTGTTGACATGATCCTCTTCTTGGACAAAGGATCAACCACACACAACCACACAAACTTCTAATTCCTATATCCAAGTCTTAGAACTTAGGTTGGTATGATAGTTTAACTACATTATTAGTTTAAAAGATCTATCCCTTAGTCTTAGAACTTAATCGTTATATATAATAATGTTTTTATAGTGAAATATGTTCAGAGTTCTAAACAACTAATTTTAAAACATACTTTAAAAATATTATCTGCTCAGAAATTGGAGTGGGCTTTTTTGAATTCATTAATGATAGTAGTATATATTTGAAAGGCTTACTTAAAAATAAAAATGTAACAATGATATTTTCCTAGTCTTCTCTTTTCTTACAGAATTTGGATTTTAAGACTGATTCAGCAAAGGCTTTGGCTGACTCTTTAGACCAAGTGGAATCTCCTGATTTCCCATATCTCAACACATTATTCAGGATATTAGCCACTCGCTGTATGATGCAAGCAGTTTACTTCTGTTCTGGAATGGATAATGATTTTCACCACTATGGCTTAGCGTCACCAATATACACACATTTTACTTCACCCATCAGAAGGTACTTTGCGATCATAAAACTCAAGAGGAGAAAATAGAAATGATACATCCAGTTTTGATGGAGTATTTTTAATCAGTATAACAAAACTTGTATATTCTTTTAGTTGTTTTTGCAAGTATTTCTGCTTGCTATGTAAAAAAAATTTTTTTAAATTGTGCTTTAAATCTAGACCATGATCATGTGCATTCTACAAAATGACATTTGAGACAATGTTGATGTGTGAAAATATTTTTCTTTTCCATATTTCTAAAGATATGCAGATATAATTGTCCATCGGCTTTTGGCAGTAGCTATAGGAGCAGACTCTACTTACCCAGATCTGACAAATAAACACAAACTAGCAGATTTGTGCAAAAATCTCAATTTCCGACACAAAATGGCACAATATGCACAGCGGGCATCTGTCGCATTTCATACCCAGGTTCGTGTTTAATTTCATAGAGTGATTAAAAGTGAAATTTTATTCTTCCAAAATAAGAATATGCAGTCACTAAGAGTCCTTAAAATGTTATCAAAAAGAAAGAAAACATTAAGGTTTATGAGGATGCTACATAATTGAAATGAGAATATTGTAGGTGTACGTTTTCTCTGAGCTCCCACTTTGAACATTCTAAAGATCAGTAACTATTTGAAAATGAGTTAGTATATGATGGTAATCATTTTACCTTTCCCCTGTTGATTATATTAGGAAGTAAAACATTCCAACTTGGTGTTAAGATGAGTTCAAAAACTTCCATACTCTGAGCCTTATTTTCCTCATCTTTAAAATGAAAGTATTGTACTTTATGACCTCTAAAGTCCCTTCTGGCTGTAAAGTTGTGATCTTATGATCTTCCATTGGTAAAATGGTTGGAAAAAGGAAAAAAAAAAAAGAACTCTGTAGTTGTCACTTGTATTTTAGTAACATTCAAAAATCTAACTCGTGTGATTTCAAATTACTTATTTTTAAAAGGTTTATTTTCTTTATAATATATAACTGAAAGAAGTTTTCCTATTTCTTACAGCTGTTCTTCAAAAATAAAGGAATAGTGAATGAAGAAGCCTATATTTTGTTTGTAAGAAAGAATGCTATTGTGGTGTTAATTCCAAAATATGGTTTAGAAGGAACTGTATTTTTTGAGGAAAAAAACAAACCAAAACCAAGACTTGCTTATGATGAGGAGGTATGGTATATGGTATAAATATATATAGATATAGATATATACATATATATATTTTTTTTTTCTTTTGTGGCATACTTTGTGTCTGCATTGCACCTTATAGAAGAGTAATGATACATCCATGAATTTGGGAACTAAAATAGCTTGGCCTCTTTGTCAGATTCTTTAAGTACTGATTAAGCACTTCTTCCTTTTTGACAGTATTGTGGTCTACTATATTCCACTTGGGTCAACTAAATTACCCACATTTACTCTTATAACTTATTTCCTTCTACTCGGTTCCAGATTTGTTATTTCATTGTTATAGGCCATTTTCTGTGGAGCAGTTCCCCTAACTGGTGCAGATCATCAACTGTTTCAAAGCTTATAGTTTTAGAAAGTTGGCCAGATTTATGAGAGGTGGTGACTTACCTCTTCCTGGTCTCACAATAAGCAGATGTCTGGAACAGTTGCGCAGTGGATAGAGCTCTGGTCTTGGAAGTCAAGAGGACCTGAGTTCAAATGCGGCCTCAAACACTTGGCACTTAATAGCTGTGTGACCCTCGGCAAGTTGCTTAACCCCAACTGCCTCACCAAAAAGCAAAAAAAAAAAAAACCACAAACAAACAAACAAAAAATAAGTAGATGTCAGAAGAAGGACTTGAATCCAGGACTTCCTGAATCCCAAGGCAGCCCTTCTGTATACTTGCCATCCTATATATTACCTATATACAAAAAAATTTTAAGAAAGAAATGTTTAAATTATTTTACTTGAAGTTAATAATTGTCCCTTCCATGGGAAGGGGAGAACTGATTATTTTCCATCCCTGTGTAGCTGCCTCTCCTACTTTGGTCCTTATTTCAGTTTCTTATGTATTTCTTTTCTCTCCTCATCTCTCCTGTTCTTCTTGGTCCCTCTTAGGATATCAGAGTAAATATCCAGGCCCTCCACGGTTTATTTCTAATCCTGTGGGAAGACTTAATCAGTAGGTTAGCTGGTTTAGCTACACATTCCTTTTTTTCTGGGCCAAAGTTGCTTAATTAAGCCCCAAATTTAAGGGCAGGAAATAGTAATCAACATAACATTTCAGTAACACTGATTCCTTCCTCTTGAGGATTTAGATGAATTCCAGTTAATTTTGTTAACTGCTAAGTAACTTTTTTAGTAAATAGGATTGAGAAAGTCAATAAGAATTATTCAAAAGTATGTGGGTCTTGAGCTCCCTGGGTAGCCCATAGTAATAATCTTCATTAAAGTATGGGTAGGGTGAGGAGAGAACAGGGAAGGAGGAGAAGAAACTGTGTGAGTAAAATAACATATTGGTGTATCATGGGTACCAGATCAACTATTGTTACAAATTGGTCAGATCACATAGTTGTTTGTGATTACGAAATATTTTAATTGAACAGAAGGTGTAATTGAAGTGAAATATTTTAATTGAACAGAAGGTATAATTGAAATGAAATATTTTAATTGAAGCATATGTAAGCAGTAAGAATGAAGCTACAAATGTCTGAAAACAATAAAAAATAGTTTTTAAAATGTACTTTTTAAAATTTAGATGCCCTCACTAAAAGTAGAAGATACAGAATTTCATGTTTTTGATAAAGTTAAAGTGAAAGTCACCTTAGACTCATCCAATCTTCAACATCAGAAAATTCGTATGTCCCTGATAGAACCACAGGTAAGACTGGATTTACAGATACTCATGTTGTGGTAGAATAATGTGTGTGTACTACTTTTCTGAAAGATATAAGAATAAAAAGATGTCTGTGGACAGAAGTTCTTATAAAGCCTTTTCCCTCCTTATTTTGACATTTAAGAGTTTAAAAATGGAAATGTCTTCAATTATCATTTGTTACATCTCTTACATAGTTTTGGACAGTTAGGTTGAATCAGATGTTTTAAAAGTTCCTGCCAGGCTAAGTGATGTTTCAGTATTTTCATCAAAAGTGATTTTAAAATTTGACGTAGTATGTTACACACAAACTGAACTTGAATATAGGTTTACCTGACTTTAGACAGATTTCTGAAAATTTTCTATATTAAATGCTTGTTTATCAGACTTGTGTATCTGTAAACTTCCATCATGGTTTCAGTAATATGTTCCCATTAGAAGTATTAGTGGCTCCGGCATGAAATAAAAAATTTTGAGTCCTAGCTTTAAAAAAAAATGAAAAAAACTGCTTTAGCAATTCACCTGACTTAAATAAATTACAGTGTTCTGTATCAGTTTTCTTAAGGTCTTGTTTGCTACATATTTATCTTCTTTTGTACCTGTAGATAATTGCTTCTTGAGTTTCTGTATTAATGTAACTTTTTGGTGTACTGAAATATCAGGTTTGGGGTATTTTGTGTGGAAAGGGGCAGAGTGGAATAAAGAGTTTGGTCTGAGAGGTAAGAGCTGAAAATCAAAAAATCTGGCTTTTCATTTTGGTATTTTGTAAAGAATGGTAAATTATCCATTGTGGAGGAGGCGGGGTGAGGAAGAAACAGTGTCAGGAAGAGGGATAAAGGGGAGCTAAAAAGATTAGAGATCACTTAAATATAGTGTCTTCTGTCTTCCCTTACCCATCTTCCTGGACCATTCTTTAACACTAGCAGAAATCAGGAAGTAAAGTACATAATTGCAATAAGCAAAACTTACTTTGTTTTTGTTGTCAATTAATATTTTTAATTAATAGTCAATGTCTTATGATTTTATAATTTTTTTATGACATCTTAAATTTTTTTTCTTCCACTGCATTCTGTTAGATACCAGGAATAAGCATTCCTGCTGATTCTACAACCTTGAACACTGATGAACCGGAAAAAAAGAGGAGCAAGCTAGAAAATTAGCTGTATCTAACAACAGAGACTGTTACAAAATTGATTTCCTTTTGTAACATTGGGGAAGAACACTGGCAAGTTTCATGGTTAAAAGTATCGGGTACAAATTTAATTTGTTTCTTTTAAAATGCATTTTAATCATTTTTAAAATTTGCATTTTTATTAAACAATTGCCTTCAAGTCTTTCTCATCATCTTTGAGAAAAGTACTTCTCTTTTCATTTTCTACATGTAACAACTATTATTTATGCAGAAAAATTAAATTGAATGCCCATCACTTACATACTGATAGGATAGTAACTTCAGGGACCAGATAAAGATCATTTAAATGAATTTACTTCAGAAGTGCCAGTTACTTCACTGGCTTATTTTGAAGCATTCATCTCTTTATTGAAAAACTGATTTATTTGGCATAAATAATTCCTGATGTCTTAAATGAGGGGAAAGAAGAGGACCATCCTGGATTTAGAGGATAGAAAAACAAGATGTTGTCTAAATGCCCAAAGCTATCAAAATGCTTAAGTATAAAGGTAATTTATTCTCCCCCCCCCACCCAGGTGTACTTTGCCTTTTGGTATTCTGGAGCTCATGTTTCAGTGCCCCTTCTCAGAAAATTACCAGTCCCTATTGCACTTCATCTGTTAACTGGAGACTGATCTGATTATACTGATCCATCCTAAAGTATGAAGGACTGATTGCCTTTTCTTTAACATTTTGGAGGGAATTACTTGTTTGACCAAAATGAATCTTTAATTGGTAGGATTTCAGGTAATGTGGAAATTCCCTTCCAATCTTTAGGTTTTTGTTTTTTTTTTTAATTAAATTCTTTGACTATGTGGGGATCCTTCCGTATTAGCATACTTCTCAGTCTAAAATACTTCCAAGTAAAGTTAGCCTTAAGGAATTACATAGCAGAAAGAATACTGGACTAGGATTTAAGAAATCTAGATTCTAATTCAAGCTTTATTGCTAACTCATTGTGCATGATCTTAGACAACTGCATGACACTGAACCTTTTGGGGCCTCAGTTTTCATATTTGAGGGTTAAGAAAGCTTCCAGCTTTGAAAGATATATTATATAGCACCGTCTCTTCAGGGATATGATGAATAGTGGAGAGTAGGAAACTGTTCTTTGGCTTTTATATATAACTTAATAGAATCTGGAAAACAGAACTTTTGATTCCTTGGTATGGTATGCTAACAAACTTTCTGGGAGCTTCCAGCTGACAATTGTAGTTACCACCAGGTTTAAGGAACTAGAACAAAGACCTTCTGGACTTAAGATTTTCTTCACTTAACAGCAATGTCTTCCATTCTGCTGTAATAATAATATCCCATAATTGATTGTCTGTTGAACATCCATTCTCTGGTTCCCTGCAGGAAGCACAGGAGATGACTCCTCAGTGCTCCTGAATGGTAGTAAATATAGCTTAGGTGGCCTTAGGATGAGGGCAGGGAAAAGGAGAGTTTCTGGTCCCTTCCTGCTACAATTCAAATGAGGTATCATTAAATGTAGGAATTTGTTTTATTTGAAAGCGCTACTAATTTCTGTTCAGTTTGGATGATTATACTATTTGAGCTCTAATCTCAACTTTCTTCTTTGAGAATTAATACTTTCTTCAAAAATTCTTTATTGAATATGAATTTAATGCATTTTGGTGCTAAAGGATGTGTTTAATATCTGTGGCTTTGGTTTTATGCCCTTGTTAGTGGTCACTTTTGGAAAAGTTCCACATAGAGCTGAGAATGTGTATAATTCTTTCTGTTCCCATTCAGTAATCACCAGAGGTCTGTTACATATAACTTTCATAAAATTCTATTCTGGTCCTTAACTTCTTATCTTTTGGTCAGACTTATCTAAATCTGAGAGGGATACCCTGAGATCTCCAGTTATTTTAGTTTTATAATCTCTCATTCTATATGTTAATTTTTCCTCTAATGATAATTACATTGGGATGCTATACCATTTGGTACTATTTATTAAGTATTGATATTCTTTATCTGTGGTGCTTTAAGCATAATGTACTTTCCTTTTTTTTCCTTTTTTTAGTCAAGTCTTTTTATTATGTGTTTTAGAGAATAATTACTGCCCTTGCTTTTTGAATTTGCTTTAAGTATAACAGATTTGCCCTAGCCTCTTATTTTATCTCTGAGTCTTTTAGATTCTGCTTTCTATTACATTCTACCTTCCTTCATTTTATGGGTGATTTTATCCCATTCCCATTCCCAGTTATAATTGTTAATTATATATTTCCCTCTATCTTATCCTTTTATGTTTTTTAATCCTTGCTACTCTTTTTGTAACAAAAGAGTTGTGAGGAGTGATATCGAAATGTTGAGAGGAAAATGTTGAGAGAAGTGTCCTCAACATTACTGATCTATATTTTATGTAATTTGCTTCTTCGCTATCCTGTTTCATTCCCCTCACCTAGTTCCCAATCATGGAGTCTTACCTTTTATTTTTTTTCTTCCTCCCAACTCCACCTTCATGTTTTACCCTCCAAAAATGGAGTTTGTCTTGGGAGTAACATCTCCCTGAATTTACCCTCTCTTAATCCCCTCTATTGTTTCCCTGTCCCTACCTGATTCTCTATGGAATTTAATTTCTACATCAGAGAGAGAGAGAGAGAGAGAGAGAGAGAGAGAGAGAGAGAGAGAGAGTGTGTGTGTGTGTGTGTGTGTGTGTGTGTGTGTGTGTGTGTGTATGCGTATGCGCATGCACTCTCAATCCTCATTTGTCCCTTTCAGATCAAAGTGAAGTTCAAGTGCAGCCTACTTTCATCCATTTCATATTTGTATAGTCTTATGATTATTTGAAATAATCCATTCTAGCTTCTTTTCCCCTCTGTTTCCTCGTGTGTTCTTCACTCCTTTCATTTTAAGATCAAAATATAACAAAACTGCCCTTTGTCTTATTACGTCAATGATTCTTGAAGACATTAAGCTTCTGAGGTCATTTTTGCTTCCTCTCCCCCAGTTTTAAATGCTTCATTATGATATAGTTCCTTCTAGTTCTGAGTAGATAATCTCTTATTGAGGAATAGTTAGAAGTCCTTTATTTTATTGAAGGTCCATTTCCCAACCCATATGATTATACTCAGTTATACTCAGTTTCACTAAGTAAGTTATTCTTGCATGTAAGCCTTTATGTTTTGCTCTCTTTAGTATTCCAAACATTTCTGTCCTATATAATGGTAATTTGCCAACTGTGGCTCCTTGGTACTTCAACTCTTTCTTTCTGACTGCTTATGCTCTCTCTCCCCCAACCCACCCTCCTTCAACCCCTCTTCATTTATTTTAATCTGGAAGTTCTAGATTTTGCCTTTGACATTCCTGGTAGTTTTCATTTGGTGGTTTCTTCTAGGAAGTGACCAGTGAGTTCTTATTTTCATTTTGCCCTTTGGTACTAATAGGTGTAGACAATTTTCATTCATGATGTTTTTTTTTGTAATTATTTTTTTTTTTCAATTATCAAGCATTTGTTTTTTTCTCTCCCTTGCACCCTCCCCCTTTCTTCTGCCCAATAAGCCCTTGGAATAAATACGCATAGTCAGACAAAACACGTGCTTCTCTATGACCTTTTGACTAATTCTCAACTCTAGTACTTTACAGACAGTAATGTTTAATCACTAGAAGAATATTGGTGGATCTTTGTTCCAGGGAAAAGTTGGGTGTCATTAAAATAATTCTGTGGTTTTCTGAAGGCAATCCAATCCATTTTTCTGTTGAATTCTGGGCTTGATTGTTTATTAGTAGTATCAGTCTAATATATAAATACTAATAACAACTAAGTGTCCAACTGCGTGTCATCACCTGTGCCATATAAATTCTTCATCCACTCATCTTTTCTTGTATGAATAATTAAGCCGAATTCTTTTAGTGATTGTGGATCTTTTTTTTTTTTTGCAATCTGCATAGTTGTTAACAAATTGTAGCATCTGGAAAATCCCACGATATACAGGTTCTGTTATGTCTTTCAAGAATTCTTGTGTTCTTTTATCATATGCATAGGAGAAACCTTTGTTTAATAAACTATTAAGTGCCTACTACATGCCAAGCATCATACTAGGTGCTTGGGATACAAGTACAAGGAATGAAACAATCCCTACTCACAAGAAGCTTACATTCTAATAGGAGAGAAAAGTATATATAAAAATATATTTAATATAAATACAAAGTTAAGACTCTTTAAGGTAGTTTTGTGAAAGTCTCCATGTAATCCTTTCTATACTGTCATCAAGGATGCCATCAATTCATTAGTGGATACTTTTCAAAAATTTTATATAAGTAGTATGTCTATGGGTTGGTGATTATTGATGCTCTCTTGATTGCCTTTTTTTATATGTAATAATAAAAGTCAAAGATTTTTATCTATTACCTTTGATACCTTCCCTTCCTTCACATACTTTGAAAACCAGTCACTGAACACCCTCAGAATTGTGTTACCTCTAACACCAACCCCCTGTGTATAAACCTGGTCTAGTTCAGCTACTTTTTTGATCTTTTGTTTTTTTAAATACCATTTCCACTTCTCTTGTAGCATTCCCGTAATTGAGATGTTTGAGACCAAATGTGATTCCACTTGCTATGTATGTTCAGCCATACTCGAACAGCCTTTCCAGTATAGAATCTGCCAAAGTTTGTACCTTGGTAGTACAGCATTTAAGAACCAGGGTCATTTCCACTAAACAAATAGAGTAGGATTTTGAGGGAAAACTTAAGAGTTAAAAATGAGCATGTTCTATAAAAATGAACATGTTCTATAAATTAAGGGGACTGGCTCTTAGCTAAGAAACTATTATTTTACATGTTATAGCAGTTACCAACATTACTATTATATTTCCATTCACTTTAATACTATTAACATTTATTAAAGAGTCAATTCTGTGCCATGGACTGAAGTAGGAATACAAAGACAAATGCAAAAAAAAACTTCTCCTCAGGGATCTTACTTACTGGGGGAAACAACACTTTTACACAGAAAATAAATACAAAATTTGGGGTGGATTTGATTTTCAGTAGGGGAGGGGAAAGCACCAATAGCTGAAGGGATTGAGAAAGGTCTTATATAAGAGGTGTCAACTTGAGTTGTGTTAAATTCTAAGAGGTAAAGGTGAGGAAGTAGGTACAGCAGACAGGAAGAAGAGTCTGGGGAACGGCAAGATCATTTTGGCTATTATGCGGAATGTATGAGAAGTAGTAGTCAGTCTGGGTTAGTGCCATATTGTACAAGCTTTAAATGACAGAGTAGTTTGTATTTAGTAGCCTTAGGGAGAACAAGGGCTACTATCCAGTTACTGAAGCTTTTTGACTGACCCAGTCAAACCACTGCTCGTGGGGACCTGACTCCTGTTTTTTTATGGCCTATGAACTAGGAATGGTTTTTACTTGAAGTTTTATTGTATTTCAAAATGTAAAAACCATTCTTAGCCCTTCTGCTCATTACAAAAACAGGGAGCTGGCCAGACTTGGCTTTCAGATTATAGTTTGCAAATCTTCGCTTTATTTAGCTGCTATGTGATAGATTGGGGGACAGAGAAGAGATTGGATACAGGGAGACCAATTAGGAATCTATTGCTGTAATGCAGGAAAGAGGTGATGAGGTCCTAAACTTGGGTGGTAACCATGTTCTCAGTGGAGAGAACAGGAGTGGATGCAACAAATATTAGGGAATTGACAAGACTTAGCAACTGATTAGATGTGGGGTGTAAGGCAGCCTGAGAAGTTAGTTTATAAGGGGATGAACCTGGGTGACTAGAAGAATGAATGACAGTGTACTTAACAGAAATAGGAAATTTAGAAAGAGGAAAAGATGATGGTTTCTATTTTAGACACATTAAATAGAAGAATTTAAGTGGGACATCCAGTCAAAGGAATCCAGGAGGCATTCAGTGATGGAGCACTGAAATTCAGGAGAAATGAGAACTGGATATAAATCACTGCATAGACATGATTAGGAATTAAGTTCATATTATTCTAAGAGTAAGCCCATGAAAAACCTTGCAATGGTGAAGGATAATCCAGAAAAATATACTGTTAAGAATCTATCAGAAGCAATTTCACAAAAACTTAGGGAGGAGGGAGTGGCCATGAGTGTCAGAAAATGCAGAGACAAAATCTAGTGGATTTAGCAAATGAGATCATCAGTATTCTTTGTGAGAGAATAGCTTTAGTTGAGTGGTGGGGGTATAAAAGACTGCAAATGAATTAAGTAAAATGAGCAGGAGTTGAAATGACGTAAAACTGCGTATGGTCTTTGGCCAAATTCAGGAGAAAATATATAGGATGATAGCTTGATTGAAAGGCAGAGTCAAGTGGTTTTTGTTTTGTTTGGATGGCTAGTAGTTAGGCATGTTTGTAATCAGCAGAGAAAGCCAGTTCATAGGTTGAAGAAAAATGGGATCCAGCTATAAAAGGCCTTTACCTAGAGCAAAGGAAGAGAATGAAGAATATGAGGATATGAGATCTAGAATGAGGAAGAAGGCATTAAGAATGACCTCAATTTAAAGTATGAACTTGATGGACTTTGCTGAGATGGACTGGTGTAAAGGGCTTGAGGGGAGGTGATAGCTAATCAAGTAAGAACAAAAAGATTATCGAGAGGGCTTAGTTGAGATAATCAAATAATTTGCAGTGGACATAGTTGGTATGGTTTTACAACTTCCCCATCAGGATTTAAGCAGTATAGGAGGAGAGTATCATCTTGACGGACACTTAAAGCATCACCATTTAAAGTGGGGCAAAGTGGCCAGAGGTGGTGGAATGTACCAGTTAAGCAATTAGGACAGTGACTAGCATTTGCAATAAAGACAAAGGTTTAGAATTGGTAGGGAAAGGATAGAAGTTAAGTTCTGACAGAAGCATTTCATATTTCAAAGTTAAGTAGAACACTTGTAGATTTCTTTTTATGGAATAGGCTATGGAAGGGAAAGAGAGTTTTCATCAAATATCTTAGTATTTGCAAATAAGGAGTGGAAAACTAGGCCTAATGATTGAAGACTGCATACTGAATAAACTAAGCTTGTTTTTAGTCAAAGTAATTTTACATCTATTATAACAGTCTTATTTAATGGTTACCTACTTAAAGAGCAATGCTAAACAGAAATGTGAAAAACAGGACAATTTATTAATCCCCTACATCAGAAAAAAATCATGTCACATTTAACAAAAAAATTCATTATGATCAAGTCACTTGAGGTAATTATGAAGATATAATGATAAAAATAAATGTCTGCTTCTGTGATTTGGTGAAGTTTCAGGAGCTCTTCTGCCCTTTTTTTTTGTAAACATCAACTTGGGCATTTGGTTTTCAGTGCCAGCTTTCACATTGGGAAGGGAAGGAAAAAAGGGTTCAATCTGTAGTTAAGGCAGTTTTCTCTCAATCATAATCACATTATTGAGCCGGTGCACAGAATATCTTCAATTGGCAATTCAGTGATGGTCTACAGTTCTGATATACACACTTCTACGAAGGATGTGCTGTTTTCCTCCAATATCCTTGTGTTGTACGTTCTTGCTAATTAAAGAAAAAAAAAATAAAGAATACCTTGTTATCAGTCTAT
This sequence comes from Vombatus ursinus, assembly GCF_900497805.2. Lineage (NCBI taxonomy): Eukaryota > Metazoa > Chordata > Mammalia > Diprotodontia > Vombatidae > Vombatus > Vombatus ursinus. The sequence continues at coordinate 10,068,658 of NW_020954720.1, forward strand.
TTGATAAAGCACCAAGATTTCTTTTGGGGATCGAACATTAACACAGTGAATTAGCACACTCAGGCCTATAGTCAGGAAGTCCTGGGTTCACATGACCCTGAGCAAGTCACTTAACCTATATCTGCCTCAGTTTCCTCATCTACAAAATAACAGCACCTAACCGCACCACTGTTGTGAGGGCACAATGAGTTAATTATATGTAAAACACTCTGTAAACCTTAAAAGTACTATATAAATGCTAGTTGTTATACATTTTTAGAAACATTTATCTACTTGTGTTTGGATTAGGATGACTATTGGGGATTAAAATTTATTTCAGAAACCTATACCATACACACAAAAATCAGTGAGAAGTAGTAAAAGCTAACTTTAATAGGAAAATAATTACCTTAAAGATATATTTTTTAAATGATTCAGCAGTATATAAATTTTCTAATATATATGATATATCCTAATGAATAAATTGGCTTGTAATTTGAGTAGCATTTCTTGGCTAGTAATAAAATGTCACAAGATTCTTTTACCATGGAAATATAAAGTTACACAAAGATGACAAATATTAACACATACACGGGCTATCACCATAAAAGTTCATAGGGTTTTAAGACTTACAAAACACTTTTCCCATAACACTAAAAGGAAGTAAGTACTACTAGTATCATTTTATAGATGTTAAGAAACTAAGACTGAGAAAGGTTAAGTGGCATGCTGATTAAGAGAACCAAAAGTTAGAATTCTGGCTCCAGGAAAGCCCTGGGCCTTTCAGTAATAATGGCTGACTGCTAACAAAGCTATCCTGAACAACTGTCCACCTTCATTAGTATATAGGTTATCTCCACTTTTTACAAATGAGGAGACGCAGCTATAGTAAGTACTAGTCCCTCTACAATACCACAGCTCTCTCAATAAGAAAAGAAGCCCTTACTATTACCATTTTGAATCTAATCAGTTACCACCTTTACAGAATATGCATTAGCAGATAATATTAAAATTATTTATGCTTAGTATTTTTATTTATGAACATGTCTGATTAGTCTTGTGACTGAGATACTTCAGACATACCAGAAGACCGAACACAGAAACTAGAAAACTAGCTGTAGTGTTTTGCCACTCCCCTTAGAAAAGCCTTCTCTTTCATGATGAGTTAAAATACCAGGCCAAGTAGGAGTCCTGTTTTTAAACTTTCTGTCATTTCACACTTTCCCTTAGAGAAGGATTCTGCAAACCATAACCCACAGGCCAAATCTAGCTCTACCACCAGAGCAGCTAATGATTTTACGTTTTAAAATAAAATTTTATTTTAAAAAACCTTAGAAAAAAGAACTAAGTTCTTACTGAAATTAGACCTAGAATAAACAGTTGATGATATTGATAACTGGTTTTATATAGATCTTGTTAAGAATAAAGAATTTCACCACAATAAAACCAAAATACAAATACTGTATCGTACCACCATATAGTTTTTCCCTTCAAAAGTATCCCATACCTTTGCTTCAGCAGCTTGAGATTTGTTCTGAACTTCAAAGGATGGTGCATCATTTTCTCTACAATAGCTCTCTGTTCCAATTCCAATTGTATCAATAATACTGCTCCCACAAGTCTGTGTATTATAGCCACTATCCACCTGAGAAGAATGTTAAAAGAAGTCACCTAAGAATTAAATCGCAAACTCTAAACATTTTATATCAACATATCGACATGTGATCTTGAAGAACCTTAAAGGTATTTTAAAATTTTAATACATCTTTAAGGAACCTTAAATATATGATTAAATTTTAAACTATGAGCTAATTTCATCAACTATTAATAATTACTACTGTATATCACCATGTAATATGCAATAAAATTATGCTGAAATGAGTAAAATATGCATGATGAGTATAAAGTAGCAAAACTGTAGGGTAGGATTAAAAAAAATTTTTTTTAACAAATCTATCAGAACATACCCTTAAAGAATGAGCTTGATTCCCTTCAAAACCATCACATTTAGGGTATACAAACTTATGGCAATAATGCTGTCACTGTTAAATCTTTGGCAATAACATTTACAGACATGCCACTCAAGAAAAGTTATTTCTTTATAATAAGAAAGAGGGATAATGGACAAAAAAACTGACCCAAGATTTGGAAGTGACCTTGGTTCAAATCCCATCTCTGGTACTGGCTGTATGACCTATGGCAATTCACCTAACGACACAAGAAACCCATTCAGATGAAGTTGAAGAGCAGTTGCCTACTGTGCAATGATAGTGAATTTCCTCAAGTGGAGCTCCTTATATGCCAGTGAAATTACAGGTTGCATCTCACTTGACTATCAACTATTATGCAAGTCATTCCTCTTGTAGATCACAATGGACTCAATGATTTGGGGCTACTGACAAAAATTTGTTATATCGAAGGATCATCAAAAGAATGTGCTACAGATTCCCAAAGGGACCACGTTAAAGGGGAAAACATTTAGCTGTCAGTGTTTCACCATGTTTGCTTGGGTATTTTTTAAAGACTGCTTTATTTTATAATCACACCTAGCAACTGATAATTAGAAATTAGATATCTGAGATATAAAAAGCTCATTCACTGGCATACATAGGTAACAAACTTTTTATATGAAATGGTAGCACTCTAAGACTAATACAAATTCTTAACTTCAGAGCTGGATGAAATCAGAGGTCTTCTAGTACAACAGATATCTGAATAAGGATTCCTTCCCACAACGTATCAACCAAGTAGTCTTCCAGCCCCTGTAGAATATTGCCAATGATTGCTTTTTAGCAGTACTAGGAAAAAGTGCTAGAAAACTTCTTTTTGGACTCCCCAACCATTAAAGTGCATGCCACTTTTGACTTCTAGCTGCTTCAATTTGGCATAAATCTACACAGGACAGAGAAGCAGGAAGAGGATTAAAACCTATTCTTGTTTCACAAAATAAATGAAACAAGGACAATGAGGAACATCATTTGAAAAAATGTCTAAAAACAATGTTCAGCAGGATCCTAAATTTTTCCCACCAAAAGTAACTTTCTTTTTGGCTAGAACCTCTGGCCACATAGAAAGTAGTTCCTTATACCCTTTACTTCAGTTAAACTTAATTTTCATTAAATAATTCAGTATCTATTTAAAAAAAAAAGATGTCAGAGCTTTGAGAACCTACCAATTATTCTTTTTCTTGACTAGGCAATTGGGGTTAAGTGACTTGCCCAGGGTCACATAGTAAGTGTCAAGTGTCTGAGGCAGGATTTTAACTCAGGTCCTCCTGACTCCAGGGCAGGTGCTCCATCCACTGCGCCACCTAGCTGCCCACCTACCCATTATTCTTAAAGATCCTTTTTACTGAATAAACTTAGTTAAATTTGCTGAACTACCACCACTGCCCAACATTTATCTTGTTCAAGTCTTCAGTATTATAGCTATATTATAGTGAAAATGAACATTGTTATCAGTTATTATGTTAGCTGTTGCATATAGAAACCATATTTCAACTGGGGGTCAATATATTTATATTGGCTACTGACCTGCCAATCTTCTTCCTATAAAGGATATACTTATATATTTGCTACCTAGGAATAATACTCCACCTTGGATTACTTTGAAATTAGATATCTGGTCAAGATAGGCAATATAGGGTAGAAAATAGGATCATGAAAATAGCTTAAATTCTCAGAATGTTTGGAATCCTAGGTAAGGCTTTCAGAATTCATTTCTAAAATGAAAGCAACCTTGACCAAAATGAGAAGGGTGGTGCTTACTTGGAATTAACTTAACTACAACTGCAACTCAGGTGAAGTATGCTGAGAGAAATCTAGAGCAAAAACGACCTTTATTTAAATTAAGGAATAGATGTGTTCTTGATATGCTGTTATCTATAAAACAAAATCACGTTTTCCTGGTGCTTTAGATAAGAGTTTATGGATCACAGAGTGTTAGAGCCAGAAGAAATTTAAAGATGGCATCCACTAGATGCCAGCTTTACAGATTATGAAATAGGCTAGAAAAATAGAGCCATGACAATTCTCAAGACACAGTCTAGTGTTTTTCAAAAATACTGTAGCTGCCTAACCCTTCTAAGAAACTAGAGATTCACTTCTGCAAGAAAAATTTTAGTCCTAGGATTTTTTCCTTTTAATCATCATTTAAGAATGCACTAAACTGCATTTCCCCCCTAAATCATGGAAATGATTAATTCTATTTTCCTAAGATAAAGTTTTATAATAAAAATATTATACCAGAAACTGCATTTCCTTAGACTAGATCCACATGAGCGAAAGCTGCATCCTGAGAGGTTGCTTGGACCTTTAGAGGTAGTCTGTAGAGACCACACAACTTGATTTCCTTCCTGACCTACCTAGCCTAATATTTTCTTTTAAAATCCTAAGGTTAAAAAAAGCAACTGATCTTTCTGGTGTATTTTACTGCCTAATTAACTTAAGATAACACGAGAACCCTTATTATTTACTAACGGTTCTCAGGCTATTATAAAGGCAGACTGGTGTACTGGACAGAATTCTGCGTCTGACATCAGTAAGAAATGGGTTCAAATTCTACCCTGAACACTTATTAGTATATGATCCTGGGAAAGCCACTTAATTTCCATGTCTCTAGCCTCAGGAAGCTCTATCAGCCTTAGACACACTTGCTATCTCCCTTAGTGGAGAGCATTCCACTGTTCAAATCATAGATTCTTTGTGTAATAGTGATTTTTTAAAGGGCTGTGAAATGAAATAACTTATTTTGGATTTCACTAAGAGTATTACAAAAATCTAATAATTTACTATAGATCTAACCATTTACCATAGTATGCCAAGATACGGACTTGGAGCTGGAAGGGACCTTAGACAGCATTCATTCCAAATGAAAAAACTCAAGCCCAGAGAGGTTTAAGGATTTTCTCAAGGTCCCCATACTTTTAGTGGCAGAGCCAGGATTCAAAGCCAAGTACTTGGACTCCCCACCTGGCACCTCTTCCACTGTAGCAAACTGCTCATGAAGTATGAATTTTCATTAGTGCTTACCCACGGAATTAAAGCAACAGGCCCCTCTGTGCAATTATCAGTTCATGCTATAGATTTCATACAGTCCAAAGCACTCATTTTATAAACTAGGAAAATGAGGCCAGGAGAGCTCAAGTGACTATAGGATGGTAAGGGCAGAGCTGATGTTCATACCCAGGTCCCTCTGTCCACTAACCTAGTTCTCTTTCTCCAATGGGTTTTTAGCCTGATGGAGGCAAAGAAAGAGTGTACCCACCCAGCCAAGTCATATTATGTGGCAATAACCCTTCTGGCCTGTAATACAGGCCATTTTTGTAAAGTAGTGAAGGCATGTCACTTGAGTGCCTGTACTCCCAAATAACTCCATTTCTTGAAGCAAGGACTAACCAACCTTAGTAACAAGGAAAAGCTGGTTTTATGAAGTGGGGGGAAGATAGGATGAGCTTTTCTTACTGAGCTGCTTACAGTCCTGTGGGCATATCTTGGATGACCAACAGTATTAATAAGATGCACAGTATAGTGCTCACCAAGAAACAGAATCCATGGTATATTCCAAGTTTCAAAAGATTTAGGAATATTATATTTTGAGTTTATATTCTTATAGTAACAATATTAAAATTGTTTCTTTCTAACTAAATTCAGAGAAGTAGAGGAAGAAGAATATGTGGTTGATGCTTTAAATGAAGGCAATGGAGAATACCAAAAAATAAGTTGAAATGATTTCTAATGCCTTACCTGAATACTACTGCTTTCACAAGGAATTACACTGCTTTCTGCAAGAGGTGACATGCACATATGAGAGCTTTCAATACTGAAAGCAATACCGGTCATAAATCCAGTCATTGGTAAACTCCCATTACCAACTGTATCCTTAACCCAAATGTTCTCATCTGCTGCCTCCACAGGATCAATCATCTCTACAGAGCTATTCTCCTTTTCACCTTCAATGTCTTGCAGTAATGCCAATTCTTTCTCACAAGCACTGGATTGATCTTTTGTAATAGACATGGTAGCCACAACTAAATGTGTGCCATGTGCAAAAGCATCCCTATCTAGCTGTCGTAGATGTACTCCAGCAGTTTCCATTGATGGTAAAGAGGCATCTTCGGGAGGAGCATTTTCTTTTTCTTCTTCTTCTTCATTATGATGCTCAAGAGTAAAAGGTATACGAATAAGTGAAGTACGGTACTGAGTACCTCCTTTGCACGTCCCAAGTCTCATAGGAGACCAATTTTTAATTGGAGAACAGCCATCTATATATGGACTTCTGGTGCAGGAGCTGGTAATGCCGTTAGAATTTGGGGCAGATGGCATATCAGGAGAACGAAAGGTAAACTTCCTTGGTTCTAAAGATGAAAAAAAAAAAGTATATGTATGTGTAGATACACATACACACACACACACACACACACACACACACACACACACACAAATGAGTTTAGAAAATGTTATTACTTACATATTTATGACACTAATTAAAGTCATTAAGAACTTTTATTTCAGGAAAACTAGCTTCCTACAATTAGAATAATTATTTAACTGTTACTGCCAAAAAACAACATGAACCTATTAAATAATAAGGATCTTTCAAATCATACTCTTCTCAATCATAGACTAGTTGACACCAAGAGAAATCTTTTAAGAAATATTTTCCATTAAAAAAATATTGTTCACATTAATATAGTAACGGATGTGTGCTTCATTATTTTGTTAACAGATAAGTAGTAAAAAGCTTATAATTTCAGTTTCTAAATATAATAATAAGGGGCAGCTAGGTGGCGCAGTGGATAGAGCACCAGCCCTCAAGTCGGGAGGACCTGAGTTCAAATCCAGCCTCAGACCAAACACTTGACACTACTAGCTGTGTGACCTTGGGCAAGTCACTTAACCCCAGTTGTCTCACTAAAAAACAAAAAACAAAACAAAAAAAAAAACATAAATAATAAAAACAAAAACACAACCTGCATCTTATCAGAATGCTAAAACTTTAAATGTAGAAAATAAAGAAATACATTTTTGATCACTATTAAAGTATAAAATTTCAGGGAAGAAGGGGTTTTTGATAATTCTTTATAATATAATCCCGCCCGAAATACCTTCTTTGTTGATTTTCTTTTGAAAATGTAAAACGTGCTATGTGAATGGAATTGTATCCAAAACAAAACTTCACTGAATATTTTTAGAAATGTAGAGCTCATCTAGGAGGCTCCACCCATAAAACTATACAAATATAAGTATAATTCTATTTATATCAAACAGTAATTTTATACTTCCATGTTTCAAAATATCTGTAATTTCAATAGTATGGAAACATCCTACACCCATACAGATCGAACCTTTTAATGCTTTACTAATCTTCATTAATTGTGGCCAAAAAAATTCATGGCTAAGATTCTAGTAGTGAGTCTCTTCAAACTTTCTAGGCTGGCCTTTTGTCATCAGGGCTATAGTGAAAGCCTATACAGCTTGGTGAGACCTGCCAAATCTTGCATTCCATTACATATCCTTTAAGAACCCTAGGTCACTTTTATATCATGATGAAATAATTGAATAGGACTGTTAAAAAAGGCCTCATTTTATACTTAAGACAAACAAACAAAACCCTAGAGACATACCAGAGAGTGGCGTTTTTCCTATCTGAAAAGCAATTGGAGAGAATGTTGGTGAAGCAATAGTTGTAGGTGGGTGCTGTGGAAATGAAGGACTCGTTATGCTTTCCAAGCTATATTTTCTTGTACCTCCCCGAATAGGACTGGAGGAAAACTGGCCCTATGATTTAAAAAAAAAAAAGTTCATATAAATAGAAAAGAGGTCATTTATCAATCAACCAATATGCATTCATTAAGCACCTAAACACTTGGGATACACAGAAAAAAATGAAATAGTTCCTACATTTGCAAAGCTTACAATCTATTAGGGAAGACAATATGTATAGAGGTAAGTATATATGTCCAAAGGGCTATAAAAATATGCATACCTTTTGACCCAGCAATAGCATTTCTAGGGCTATATCCCAGAGAGATCATACAAATGGGAAAGGGACCCACATGTACAAAAATATTTATAGCAGCTTTTTTTGTGGTGGCAAAGAATTGGAAATTGAGAGGACGTCCATCAATTGGGAAATGGCTGAACAAGTTGTGGTATCTGAATGTAATGGAATACTACTGTGCTATAAGAAATGATGAACAGACTGATTTCGAAAAACCTGGAAAGACTTGTATGGTCTGATGCTGAGTGAAGTGAGCAGAACCAAGAGAAAGTTGTACACAATAACTGCCATGTTGTGTGATAACTAATATTGATAGACTTAACCCTTCTCAGCAATACAAGGATCTAAGACATCTCCAAAGGCCTCATAATAGAAAATGCTATCCACAAAGAAGAACTATGGAGTCTGAATTCGGATCGAAGCATACTATTTGCTATTTTTTTTCTTTTGTTGTGTTTTGTTTCTTCTTTCTGGTGGTTCCTCCTATTGGTTTCACTAATGTGAAAATATATTTAATAGGAATGCATATGTATAGCCTTGGGGAGGGAGGTGGGAAGGGAGGGGGAGAAAAAATTGAAAACTCAAAAACTTATGGAAGTGATTGTTGATAATTCAAAATAAATTCATTAAAAAAAAGAAATAAGTATATACAAAATAAATACAAAGTCCTTTTGAGAACGAGTGTATTAGAACCTGGGGCTGGAGGGGAGGGAGAATCAGGAAAGCCTCATAGAGCTGAATCTTGCAGTCATCAGTAACATTTATTAGGTACTTAGGTGCTAGGTACTGTGCTAAGCACTGGAGACAGAAAGGCAAAAAACAGTTCCAGCCCTTAAGGAGCTCATAATAAACAAGCTATAGAAGAGGAACATAGGAAATAATCAATGGGGGAAAAGAACTAGAATTAAGAGTAAGAAAGGCTTCCTGAAGGAGATGGAATGTTTTGCTGAGACTTCAAGGAAGTCAGGGAAGTCAGGAGATAAAAATGAGAGAGAGCATTCCAGGCATAATGGATGTCAATTGAAAATGTCTGGAGTTAAGAGATGGAGTGTCTTGTCTGGGGGACAAGAAGGAGGTCAATGTCACTATATTGAATAGTATGGGGTGGGAGAGGAAGAATAAGAAGTTTAGAAAAGTAGGGGTGGTGGAGTGGGTTTTGAATACCAGAGAGAAGATTTTATATATGATCCTGGAAGTTTATTGAGTTGGGGTATGTGTGTGGGAGGAGGTTGACATACAAGTTGGACAAGTGACATACAAGAGGACAGTGCAGAGATGACAGAGAGAAATGAGGAGTTAATTCTGGAGATTAAGGTATGGATGAAGAACAGGGTTTGGAACTGGAAGGCAGAGGGAGAGATGGAATGCTAATAGATTGTGCACAGATAAGGGAATTTTAGAGGTTATGAACATGGCAGGGCTGCACTTGTGGGTGATGGCAAGATCAAAAGTAAGACCAGTTTTGTGTGGCTGAGACAGTGAGGAAGAGAAGGTCATAGGAAATGAGGAAGTTGAGGGACTGGGAGGTTAGGATGTTTGAAGGAATATCAATATATATGGTGAAGTCCCCTAGTATGAGCACAAGAGTTGGGGAGGAAAGATAGTTAGCCAGGTACTAAACTCACTGAGGAAGAAAAGGGAGTGTCCTGGAGGACTGCAGTCAACAGCTATCAGGATTTTGATTGGGTAGTAGTTATGGATGGCATGAACCTCAAAGGAGGAGAGGTTACTGAGTATTGGTGGTAGGGAGAGAACCTGGAAGTAGCAATGGGGATCAAGGAGTATGCCAACTCTCCCACTTCAACCAGTGAATCAAGGGAAAGTATAGCCAGTGCTGAAAAGCTGGAAGGAGTGATGTCTCTGAGAGCCGGAAGACAGAGGAAGTGGGAAAGGAAAAGATTTAAGATGAAAGCAAGAGTTTTGCCCAATGGAGCAAGCATCCCAGAAGTGGAAGTGGTGGTTAAATTCTGGGTAGACCACAGGAGTAGGAAAGTTGAGAGGAATAAAACATTGGCCGGGGGTGGGGAATAGGATTTAACCTGTGGGAGTTCAGAATCACTAGGATGGGTAAGTTAAGACTGAGAGAGTTTGTTGACTCCAAAATTATGGGTTTCAGTCTGTAGCAGTTTGATAAAGCTTACTTTGACAGTCTGTTCAGGTGATTTTAGAGAAAGAGTAGAAATTTCAGGAAGACCTTCCCCCTCTGAAAGGAGGTATTTAAATATAATATTCTATGAAAATGTTATGAAGATTATCAATGTCAACGATATTATGACCTAGGAAGTAGATGGATGAGAACTGTGATTTCAACAACATATGGCAACTCCCTTCATCAATGCAGATCAGCATGATGTACACGACTTATCGTCTTTGCCTAGAACACTGAAAGATTAAGTGACTTGTCTGTGGTTACACAGCTAGTATGTGTTAAAAGGTAGGACTTCAACCCAGGTCTTCATGACTCCAACCCCAGCCTTCCACCTACTATACTACATCCATATACTGCCTCTCACATAATAACTAGACAATGTCAATAAAAGTTAATCAATAAATTACAAAACTGGTGACTGTGGTATCTGTCACAATCCCACCACTAAGAGGCTTTACATAACTTTTGGGGGGGAATTTACTTTGTAGGGAAGATTGTTCAGAGATTTTTTTGGAAATTCCCAGTAATATAATGTGATATTCCTACCAGTAGAATGTGATTTCTTTGATAACAGAGACTTTCATTTTTGTATTCCCAGAGCCTAACACAATAAAGGAATAAAGTGGTGTGTGTTAAAATGAAGTTGATCAAAAAATTTTTTTAATGTGTTAGATACACAAAGATAGCACTGTATTCCTTAAGAAATCAGTGAAAAAGCATTAGTCAAGCACTTACCGAGCTTGGTGTTTCCACGGGGCTCCTACACCTAACTGGGGATAAATCTATTGAGTAAAGGACTTCAAGTGATGCTGGAGCATTACTATATGGACTCTTGGGAGATGTTGAAGACAAGGAGTCAGACATACTTCCATTTCCATCTAAAAACAGTTTTCTTCTTAGAGATGAGGAACTGAGGTTTTCTTGAGATTGGTCTGCAAATTCATCTGCTCTGAAATATTCCCCTACATTAATTTAACAAATGATTAAGCCATTAGCTTTGAAAAACAAAGGGCAAAGTTTTTAGGGGGAATTTTTGTTTAATATGAGTAAGATAGCACTGTCAGGTACATACTTAATCCTTATCAATTAAAATTACGGGTTTCAGTCTGCAGCAGTTTGATAAAGCTTATTTGACAGTCTGTTCAGGTGATGTTAGAGAAAGAGTAGAAATTTCAGGAAGACCTCCCCCTCTGAAAGGAGGTATTTAAACACAATATTCTCTGATTTATAAAAGAGCAAATACATAAAAATCTGACATCTAAAATGAAAATCTAAATAAATATAATACTTACCCAACAATTTTTCTAAATTAAAATCCACAGGGAGAGACAACAATGTCTGACAAGCAACTGCAAAGGATAAATAAATAAGGATCAGAAGAGTAAGTAACATAACCAAACTCACAAGCCCAGTGACTCTCCTCAGCAGAGGTTTTCCAAAATGAAGTTAGCACAAACATTACACCGAGGAAATACTATTTGCTGTACAGAATTCTACAATTCCAACAGCAGGGTTCCTGATTTTCCCGCTGAAACAAGAAGTTTTTCAAGGCTCAGTGGTGTGCCACTGCTCACTATAGGAAAGAACTACTTGGTGTCCTAAGGGCACCTAGCCAGCAGGGGATCCCAAACAGTCTCCTTCATTTCACATTAAAATTTGGTTCTGATATATCAGAAGACTATTAAATAACTATTAAACTGGCTAATGTTGAATCCATGCCCTTTGTCCAGGTCTTTCACTTTCTAGCTCATCTTGAACAAGAAGGCTGTTCACAAGTCTACATAAAAGCAGGAAGCAAAAAGTCTAGTTAGATCTGCTTAAAAAAGGTGGAAGATGGACATTGGAGAGCTCCTCCCAGATCCTCCACTATTTAAGGATGGCACCCAGGAATTCTCATCATTTTCCACCAGATTATTTTTGGTCTTCATCTTTTCAGAAACTCATAATTCTTCAAGATGAAATCAACTCAGAAACTCACACCTACTTAGATCATTTTCCACCCAGCTACATTATTTCATCTTACCCCTGTGCCTGGTAATCTCTTCCCACCCCCTTTTCAGCTTCCAGTTATGTGACATCTCTCCCATGAGACTGTGAGGACCTTGAAGGTAAGGGTTGTGTATGCCCTCCTTTATATGTGCAGTGTTTAGCACAGTGCCTGGCACACAGTAAACACTTAATAAATATTGACTCTAACTCTGAGATTATCTCCTGCTCCGCCTGCCATGAACTTCATAACCTCCTGTTTGTGGATGAATCGTAATCTTTTTGGGAGTTGCTAGTATTCTACAAATGAAATAATATTTGTAAAGTGTTCAGCATACCGCCTAGCATATAGTAGGTGTCATAAATATTAGTATGATCATCATCATTATTGTTATTACTACTATTGTATGATTACTCCCCTCTACTTTTTGGGTTGACTTCTCCTTGCTAAAAGTAAGCAGAAATAAGTAAAATTAGAGAAAGAAGGCTAGGATTATAGGTCAGAAGGTAAAGCAAATGATTATAATAGTGAGGAATTTGTGGAAGATTGCTGGAGAGAAGAACATAGGATTAGAAGTGGAGAGGAGTTTCCATTAAGTGGTCCTATCTATATTAAGTGTGAAGTCAATTTGCAAATTCAGAAGTGTATTCCTGAAGAATAAGATCCAGATTTTGTAGTTTGACTATAAAGTAATGAAATTGTTTTTCTTGTTTATCTTGCAATGCTCCTAAACTGGACTCAAAGGCAATTTAATTTTGGAACAAAATGAATATCCTTTGCAGGACATTTGAATGTATAAATTCTATCACTTTGGTATATAGCAGTTTCATTACTTTATACATATATAATTACTTTTCAAACCTAAACTGTATGTACCTTGTTTACTAGATATGACTTCAAATAACTATTTGCTATTTCAAAGGAAAAAAATAAAATATTTACCACCATTAAGAAGATTCAAACAATTGTGCTTCAGGTTCTGAAGGCAATAATTCCAAAAACATTTTAAGCAATGGCAACATACCTAGAATAAGCATATATTCTTCCAAAGTGACCACTCTGAATAGGACAACATTCATTCGGGTGTGTAGTTTGTACTTAAGAAGAGTCACATAGTTGGTGGTTATATAGTTTGTTTATAATAAACTGAAGGTACTTTAAAATTTAAAAAGGCATTAAAATCCATGGATTTTAATAATAAGTGTACCATTACTTATAACATTTTTATTTTAGATTATAGTTATATATACCATTGTTTTTTCCAGAAGATAAGGTCAATTCTCTTCCAATTGGAGATACCTTGTTTATGTCTATACCTGTAAAAAAATTTAAAATTGAAATTACTCAGTTTAACATTTTAAGTTTGGGGGCTTGGTCTTTCCAAAGTAAGTGATAAGCCAAGTGCATTTTCTACTAGATGACATTTGTTTAAAAAAAGAAAAAGTGAAGAATAATATATAAAAATATACATTTTGGCATACTTTGATACCACTACTACTTCTCTAGCCAACACACTAAATATGAAACACAAGAGACTTATAAAAATTACCATCCTAGGAAAAGACACATGATCTATCCAGTCCAGACAGATTACTGACCAAAGTGGTATTTGAGGATGGTATGGTTGTTCTCTAAAATATCAATTTCAAAATATTTAGGATGCAACACAATACTTAGTTTCTCTTGTGGCTTTATCATAAATCAATTTATTGAAACCAGTATTTCCTGAGCTAATCTGGCCATGAAATAAACATTTTGGGGGGTAGCTAGGTGGTGCAGTGGATAGAGCACTAGCCCTGAAGTCAGGAGAACCTGAGTTCAAATCAGGCCTCAGACCAAACACTTGACACTTAATAGCTGTGTGACTCTGGGCAAGTCACTTAATCCCAATTGCCTTAAAAACAAAAACAAATTTAAAAAAACAAAACAAACAAACAAAAAAATAAATATTTTGGAGATTTAAATATACTGAGAGAACACATAAATGCTGGCCTAGAAGACTTATAATATCCCCTAGGTCTGGGAGGGTGTAGAAATTTAGAGCAAAACAGAAAATAAGCAATTTCCATTTTAAAAATCCATTTTTGTACAAAATTACAGGGATATCCCAAAAATCTTTGTGCAGTTTTAAACTACTAAGGTTGCATTTAATAATTTTGGGAGGAAAATACTAGAATTGAAATTTTCTCAAAGAACTACTCTATACATAATGTGGGATTCTAGATAACAGTATAAGAAATACTGATCTAAAGTTTTAATAGATGATTATAAAAGTATAAGCTAGAGGCAGAAAGCATTAACAGTCTGAGAATAGAAAGGCAGATGAGGGTACAAATAGCTTGTTAAGATTTAAACAGTGTGACCCTGGGCAAGTCACTTAACCCCATTGCCTAGCCAAAAAAAAAAAAAAAAAAGACTTGAACAAAAATTTTGAAATTTTGGACCCTAAGTTAATACAAAGAAATGATATAATGTCACAGATGGACCACACCTAATAAATGCTAGTAAAAAATGTTTCTCTGGAGTGACAGAAAGACTTAAGCTAGTGAAAAGTGAAAACTCCCCAAGTACACTATAAAAAAGACAAAAAGTAGAGACCAGTAATTCACAGGAGAAAATATTCAAAAGTAGAATAGTAAGAAAATTTATGGTTTGAGATACTTATATACAAATTTGCATAGCACAGGTACTAAACAAGGTGAAATAGATACCTTAATTCAAGGGGGTAAATTAGACCAAGCAAATATCAGAGAAGGAGAAAGCAAAGAACTCCATTCCCCCCAGGCCAGACAGACCACAAATAATGGCGGAGGAGGAGGAGGAGGAGAAGCAGCAGCAGCAGCAAGGCAAAGCCCCTACCCCTGCTCCACCTACAGTGCAAATACCTCCTCCATCCCACAAAACTACTTTGCTTGGTGGGTAAAAAACTCCTTGCTGAGACACCAAGAAAATATGCTGAAGAATAAATATGCTGGAGACTACTGAGACAAAGAACATTCCAAAAAACCTCTCAGGCTAACAAACTCCCACCATTTGTTATTCTCCTCATACCTGTGTCAAAAGAGTCTATCTAGAATTAACTACTAGCCCAATCTATCAGCCCCATCCTTCTCAGCTTTATTCCTTTAGCTGAAACCAGTATTTTGCAAACTCTTGTTTCCCACTCCAATCCTGCCACCTGGAATGAATTCCTGTTCAATATTTCCCATTATTTTCTACTTCCTCCTCTCATTCCTTCCGTTTTCTTGCATTTAGAAGCCTGATAACACTAGTTCCTGGCCATCCTTCCCTTCAATGACTGTACCTTCCTGTTATACCCCACCCTCCTTTGGTAGGAGTATCAAAAATATTCCATGTTTTTTTATTGCCACTTCCAGACTCTCTCTTTCCACTCAGCAACTTCTCCTTTGAAGTTCATTCTATCAAGATTTATCAATTAATATAGACTGATGAATACCAGCCAACAAGTCATTCACCTTTCTCAACTTCTGTCCCTAGCTCAATACGGGAACAAAATGAGGCACTTGTAGGTCATTCAACAGTTAACCACCCCCCCCCCAAATAAAAAAAAAATAGATTTACTTAGCCACAGCAGAGAAATATATGCACAAAGACAGGCACTGGGGACATGTTGAATTGGTTCAACTGAGTGAAGCTCCCTTGCCTGAGTCTACCAGTCAAGTATCAGAGCCCTTTGGAGATCCTTCTGGCTGTTTTGTACTCAAGCAATGAGGAAGTTATATCAGCGGGTCTGAGATGTTAACCCCGAGCCAACCAAAGGCCTGAAAGTCTTCCAGGGCCGAGGTGTCAAACTTTCAGCCCATGTATTTAACACCTCTGCCTTTGTGCAAAGCATTCAAATCCTTCAACCGCATAAATTGAAGGAAACTTGCCTCCATCAGAGACCTCCTTCGAATTGACAATGAACTATTACTGACAGCTATTGAGCCATTATTGACAACTCTCAAGCCAATCATTTAGCCATTTCCAAATCTACGTAACTATATTACTGTCTTGCCTATATAAGAATAATAAGTGAGACATTTATACAAATGTTTTGCTAAAAGAATTTGATAAAAAAAAATCTGTATTTTGATACAGAATATATACAAAATAAACACAAAATGATTGAGGAAGGAGGTACTATTAAATTAGGAACCAGAAAAGAATTTTTGAAAGCAATAACACTTGAGCTGAGCCTTAAAGGAAGCCTGAGGTTCCAAGAGGTAGAGGTCAGAAGACAGAACATTCTAAAGATGGGGGATAGATAAAAGCATAGAAAGGGAGATATATATTGTATAAGGACAACACCAAGTAGGCCAGTTTAGCTAGATCAGAAAGAAGAGTAATGAGAAAATATAGGCCCCGAAAGGTAGGTTAGAGTTAGATCATTAAAGTTTTTAAATGTCCAAAAGAGATGCTTCCATTTTATCCTAGAGGCAAGAGAAAAAAATTGGAGTTTCTTAAACAATAGAGTAATATGGCCAAATTTGTGCTTTAGGAAAATCAATTTGGCAGCTATATGCAGGATGGACTAGAAATGGGAAAGACTTGATAATCAGTCAAATCAGTCAGGAAGCCTCTGCAATTAGCCAGGCAAGAGATGATGCAGGTGCCTAGCTACACATACAGAAGATGACAAAATTTACAAAAAATAAGCATTTCTGGAATATCAAAGTAAATATCTAACATTTCAGGAAGAGCCACATAAGCTATAACCTTGGGAAGTCTGGTAAAATTTAAGATGGAAGGATCAAATTCTGAGAAAGTTATTACTTGTGTGTGCTTTATGGAAGAGATAACAAACACAACCTCTGTAAGAACTGTGCTTTGTACCATATTATGAAGCAAAAAAATGTTCAAGGTCATATATTTAATCATTGCCAAATCCAGATATGGAAAATACATTGTATAAAAAGTTTTAAATAGTAATTTTCTTAACATTTTCAAAAGAAGACTCACACTTACTGGAATGACATTGTGAAAGTTGCTTTCCTTCATGATCAGTCCAAGGAGAGGGTACAATGACACCTTTAGTGAAAAACTGGAAGAAATCAAAGACTTTTAGACACCAATTCTTCACAAAATGTAATTTTATGCATTGACCATCATCTAACAATTTACAAATGTCTTTTGTGTATGCAAACATACATGCATACAATATGTATCGATCAATTAGAATATACACCTGCTAAAAAAAAAAAAGCCAAAACTGAAAAAGTACAGTTCAAATTAATTGCTTTGAATGCTATCGATCAAGAAATTCATCTAATTTTAAAACTAGTCTGTTATCTTGAAGAAGCCATTCAGATTGTAAATAAATAAATATGCATGTATGGGTAACTCTCAGAAGCTAATACCAATAAAATCAACATAAACAAATCCCTAGGGGTAAAGTGCCAGTTACAAACACAAAAAGAAACTAAGGATTCACTAAAATGTCTATAGTGCCTGGCATATAGTAAGCACTTAATAAATGTTTTAGCTATCTATATTTCCATCTAAAAACTCACTTGATAAAGAATATTTGATCCTGATGCAAATCAGTTCTTTTCAAATAAAACCAATAAGAAGTCTGATTATCTATTCTTATTTGATTAAGAAAACATGTAACAAAATACACAGGTAGAAGCTGACAAAAAGGCAGGAAGTTTCATTTTTTACTTTGTAATTGAACAAAATCAGTTCATGGCAGTAGACATATTTTACCCTACTTTCTTTGTTTTCAGGACAATTCAAGAGATATAATGGATCACTCAACTCAGATATTTAACTCTAATCTTTGGTGTATCCTTCATTTTTCCAGGTTTTACATTCTAAGCTTCCACTTTAAAACAAGGTAAACAAACATGGAATTTCAGAAAGAACAAATACATACATCATAGCCAAAAATGTTTTCAACAGCATAATTTTTTTAGTAAATAACTAAAAACAACCATTTTAAGAATAACTTTTATTTCTTCTCTCAAACCATTGATTACTAACATATGTTAAAGTATGTAAAGGTTTCTAAAATGCATATTTCTAAAACAAGAGTTCATATGACTGATATATATTAAAAAATGAAGGGTAGATGTTTCTGGGTCACAAGGTTTAGATGTGAAAGTACAAGATGAAGGAGGCAGATGATAGTACTTGGTAAATAAGAGATACACTTGAGAGTACTGTGAGACTTTAAAAACAAGTTTTATCTGGAAAACAAAGGACAGTATCTGCTTAAGTGTATGGAGAAGACAACACAGGAATATCTGGTTTCTGATCATGCTACAGCCTAAGACTTTAGCAGGCAACTGGCAAAAATTACAGGAAACAAACATGCTGATAAACAATGGCTCACAATTTTTAAAACGTGTGCATGCATACATCCCGTGTGTGCATGTGTGTGTACAAGACTTTTTTAAAAGGAAAAGAGGAATAAAGAATCTTAGATCTTATGCATAAAGATTCTCTAAAACAACAAAAATACTAAAACACGTGAGGACTGGGTTGTCTTCAGATAACTACTAGTTAGAAGGGAAAAAGAATGAAAAATGGATTTTATACTTATAGGAAACTAAAGATGAAATTGTCAAAATGTTTTTGGTTTCTATGGTGGTGAAAAAAATTTGCCTGTATTTATAATATATAAATGCACTTCATAATTTAAAAACCGTTAAAGGTAAAAACTCCATCCATTCCCATCAAGATTTTCATCAGTTCAAAATATTCAATATACTTAATTTAATATAAACTCCTACTCAAAAGAGTAATCTATATCCATCAATATTACAGCAGCATCAGGGAGAGTTTTAAACACACATGCATGTACACACACACACATATGTGTGCAAAATGATAAATCATTTTCAATGTACTAAATGGAAATTTGGTTTTTAAATTTCAGACAAGCCTTTTAAGTGAAAAGTTCAGAATGTAAAATATTCTGAATAAAATAATGGCCAATAATAATAATAATGATTGTAATGCAGTACTTTTCTCTCTAGTACATCTAAGCCAACAGTCTTTGAGAAAAGCTATTTTATTGGTTATATTTTCATATTCATGACATACATATCACAGGAAATCCCCATAAACACCGAGCAGGTTTATACTTCTGATTTTTTTTTTCTTGAAGAAACTCAAATCAAGAAAAAAAGGGTCAGCTAAAATTTAAACAATTCTTCCAGGAAAAAAGGTGATGCTTATGATTATGGGGTATCTTTAGAATTCCAAGAAGATCTTTCAGGTACTCTAGGGATAAAAAAAAAAAAAAAAAAACCTTTGTTGAAGGTTTATTATAAAAGGGAAAGGAAAGTAGAAAAAAAGGCCAAGACAAAAGAAAAAATGATAGAGCTAGTAGTTAAACTGCATATTTCCCTGATGTACTATGTAGATACATTAACAGAGAACAAAAGTTTATCCAGGTTGATGTTCAAAAACAATTTTAGTTACCTCTTCAATCGCTTTTTGTCTTTTGTCTTCCACATCTTTATCTATTCTATATAAGGCAAAGAAAAAAATAACCATGCCATTACTTCATCCAGTGGAGATTTTTAAAAATCCTATCAAAGTAGTAATTTTATTGAATACAAAGATGGTAAATTTTAATTTCATTTTACAAAAAACCCAGCATCTTGACACTAATATGTATACTTTGAAATTTTAGTGTCTTACTATTCAGTGTTTGCCTCCTTTTCATTAAAATATAGGATTAGAATAACTTCCTCTCAAGAGGCTTTTTATTTATGCAATAATTTATAATCTTACCATATTATAGATTCACGTGAATAAACTTTAATCTTCGATACTAACTTAAATGTGCAGAAAACTAAAATCACTATCCAAATTCCTCCTTCATTTTTCAGTATATAAACACCAATAAAAACTTATTTCACATGATCAATTGTACTGTCTTTCTTATGACTTCTAAACATCAAACTAAAATTTACAATGATGAAGTGAACTTAGGTAGAAAATGTGAAGTTTGCCCCTATTAATTCCTTTTTCACCATCAATATAATGCTCCATAAAAACAACAACAAATAGCTGCTAAAATAAATATATATGTCAATATGTCAGATCTTAAGCAATGTTTAAACATGTCTAAATGGCTGAAGCAGTTGACTTTAAGACACATATAAGAACTAAAATAAAAATATATTAAACTCCCAATGGGTACAAAACACTTTATGCACTGAGGAAAAAAAAATTAGATAATACATAGTCCCTACTTTGAAGGGCCATGACATTTAGTAAGTAGAAAAGATATTAACACAAATAACTTTAAGATGTGATAAGGAAAGACAGTACTAGGGTGGTGACAGTACAACTAGAAAAAAGAAGATAGACGCAAGAGATGTTATAGAATTGAGAGGGCCTGGTAATTAACTGGATTCAAGAGACGAGAGAATATAAGGTAGTGTTAAAATGAGTAACGTATGACCAAACATACAATATTTAAGACCAATAAATGAATAGTGGTGCCAGTGACTACAGTGAAGTCGGAAGAAACAGGTTTAAGAGCTTGAAATTAGTATTCTAATGCCATAAAATGGAACACCTAATATGTGCTAGGGACTATGAGAGGTGCTGCAAAATACAAAGATAAAAATTAAACAGTCCTTGCCCTCAAGGAGCTTACAAATAGTATTTAGGAGAAAAAACATATACAGAAAACTGAATCCAAAATACATGCAAAGCTCTTTGAATCAGACCAAAGAACGCATTCTAGGCATAGAGGACAGTCTATGCAAAATGCACAAAGATTAGAGATGGAATGTAGTATACAGGGAATTATCAAGTAAGACTGTTTGAATGGAACATAGAATACATAAAAGAAGAGAATTGCTGGAGCAGTCCCCTAAAAAGGCACTCTGGCTTCCTTTTAGGACTTTCGTGCCTTCCACCAACTTTGGCAAGCTCAGGTTTGCTCATTCTAAAAAAAAAAAAATAGCCACTGAATGTTGCCATCAAGAATTAGATATTCCTGGAATTAAGTAAGATGTCTATAATTTATTTACTACAATAAAAAGAGAGTGAAAGTAACCAACAGGTTTTGTCTTTCCAACCTTAATCCAATCAGTTGGTACAGAAGATACAAGAGTTATTTGCTTCTATCCCAATTCTATTGTGAAGAAGGATTTTTAGTAGTCTTCATATTTCTTGCAAATGGTAGTAATCACCTGTATTTAATCCTTTCTGACTTATTGTGCAGTTCTTCATAACTTGGCGTTATCTACAATTTCATCAGCTTGCAACAATGAGTATCAGGAAGAATAATCCATGTGACCATATCCTGAAGCCAATATGAAGAGCTCAGAAAAGAGGTCAGGAATGTAGACAGCCAGTTTATTAGAGCTATTACCAAGAATAACAAAGAAGAAGTACATAGAGAAGGGAAAATTTTGTGGTAACCTGCAGAGTGTAATGCTTATATTTCTGCCATGGCCAACTGACTACTACTGATGCTTAACACATAGACCAGAAGAAAAGATTTAGAAGCTCAACAAATACCTCTCCACATTCCATGTTATCAGGGAGAATGAAATATTCCCCTGAAAAAGAAAAGTAGGAGGGCATCAATATGGAAACAAAGAGATTGAGAGGAATCATGAATGATATCAGAAGGATGAAAGAATGTGACATGAGAAAGAAAAAAAGAACCCCTTATCACTTGGAGCTAAGTAACAGAAAGGAGGCTGTTCTAGAAGAGGAGTTAATTCAAAAATTTATAGGACACAGAATACAAGAAAGTAGCCAGCAATCAAAACCATGGTCTCGGACGTCTTACAAATCCACAAAGTATGTCTAATAAGATAACTAGAGATCACAAAACAAGGAGTTAAAGGTGACTTCATAAATAAAAGTAAGATTTGATGGGAAGAAACTGATGAAGCCTCTTTCCCACTCTGATTTTTCATTCATCAACTTTAGCTCTCTTTCTTCTTCAGCTTGAGTGAACCCTTTCTTTCTTCTCCTCCTTCAACTCGGCTGTTCTTCAACTCTTCAGGTCCTCTCAAAATTCCACTTCCCAAATTTATTCTAGCTATCTTCCCAATGCCAAAGCACTTGAAAATCACCTTCACAATTTCTACTCCTTCAATTAAAAAAAAAAAGTCCTAAAACTCAGAATGACCTGAGACTGGTTAAGGAAAAGCTGTTGTTATTTGCCCTTAGTTTTTGAAAAGGACTGATGACATCACAGGGTGATGTCTTGACTTGCACGTGAACTGGGCTTAAATGAGGCAGAGTTGCACAAAGTTGTCAGCCTCATCTAGCTGCCCTAGGAAGAACTAGATTCTCCCTGGAAGCTTAGGGAAAGGTTCAATCACTATTGTAAGTTATGTTCAAGAGAATTCTTGTTCAGGTACAAGTGGGACTAGGTAAGATCTTTGAAGTCTCTTCCAAATCTGCAAGTGTTTGATTCTCAGCCTGTGAGATTGCCAAAAGGGAAAATAGAAAACCTTAAGGAACACCCATATTAAAGGGTCAAAAAAAATGGATGAAGAGCCACTGAAGAAATCAGAGGCCTGGTTAGAATTAAAAGAATCAGGAGAGTACAGCATCACTAAAACCCAAGGAGAGAATGAATATCTAGTAGGAAAAGTAGTCAACAATGACAAAAACTACAGAAAATTCAATGTAGATAAAAACTCAAAAAAGGCCATTAGATAGGATAATGAGGTCATCATTGACCTCAGAGAGGGTAAACTCAGTAGTTGCAACAAAAACACAATTAAAATGGGTTAAGGAGGGAATGGTTGTAAAGTGGGGCTCCTAGACATAGAAACAACTTTTTCCAAGAATCACTGGATCATAGATTTAGATTTAGATTTAGAACTATGATCTTAGGGACCATTTGGTGCAACTCCCTCATTTTAGAGGTGAGGAACCTGAAGAGGAGAGAGATTAAATGACTTGCCCAGGGTCATACAGCTACTAAGTGTCTGAAGCCAGATGTGAATTCTTCATCACTTCAAGCCCAACATTTCATCTAATATATCAAACAGTTGCTTCTAGCAGCAAAGGGAAGGAAACAGACATGGCAAAACTGTGAAAGACTATGAAGAGCTCAGCATATATATAGGCAAGTAGGAAAGAGTTGGTGGCTAAGGAGAGCCATGAGAAAGGAAGAATGACCAATGAAGCAAAGTCCTTGGAGAAGGCCAAAAGCAATAGGATTAAGTTTTTTCTCAAAGCTCATCCTTCTTGATCTTTTCCTGCCACAGCATTTGGCTTTGTTGCTTTTCCCCTCCAGGATCCTTCTCTCCTGCCACAGCTCTCTCCTGGTTGTCTTCCTACCTTTCTGCCTCTTCTCAGTCTCCTTTGCCATTTCATCAGTCATATAATGAATCCAAACTCTGTATGCACCCTAAAGTGCCAGCCTTTTATTTATATACTCCCTCACTTGGTGACTATATCAGCTCCCATGTGCTCCCATTTAATTATCATCTCTATGTGGATGACCCCCAGATCTACATATCCAGCCCTTGTCTTTCCCTAAGCTCCAGTACCACATCACTAGTTGCCTACTGGATTTTTCAAACTAGATGTCCCACAGACACCTCAAACTCAACAGGTGAAAAGTAAAACTCATTATCTTCCCTCCCCCAACCCTACACCCCTACCAAACTTCCCTGTTTCTATCAATGGCATCATCATATTCTTAGTCATTTAAGTTAGCCATCTCTAGGCCAATCATCTCATATAGTTAGTCAGCAGCCAAATCTTGTCATTTCTACCTCCACATAACATCTCAAATCCAATCCCTTCTCACTACTAGCCTAATTCCACATAGGAGCCTCCCTCATCACCTCTCAACTGGATTGCTGCAAGGGACTCCTAACTGGTTTCCTTGCCTTAAATGTCTCCCTTCTCCAATCAATTTTCCACACAGCTGCCAAAGTGGTTTTCCTTAAGTGGACTTTAGCACTCCATTTTGCTATTCAAACTCCAGTGGTTCCTTATTGTGTTTAGGATCAAATTATAAACTCCTGTTGGGCCCTGAAAGTTCCTCACAAGCTGGCCCCAACCTACCTTTCCAGGCTTACTCTCACTCCAGTACTATATACTTGTTCTTTACACATGACAGGCTTTATTTTTCTACTTCTTGCCTCTATTCTGGCTAGAAAGTATTTTCACCTCACACCTGCCTCTTATAATACCATTTCCTTCAAAAGTCAGCTCAATTGTCACTTTCTACCAGTCTTTCATGATTTCCTCCAATTGCTAGTGTCCTCCCTCAAAAAATGAATTTTTCAATTTATCATGTACATGTGTGATGATAGAACATATATGGTACTTGAGGATGGGGTGGTTTCATTTTTTGTCATGCCTAATACAGTGCCTAGTACATAATAAGCATTTAATATTTCCTATTAACTGAAGCACAAGGCTAGAGGTAAAACACAGTATGACTACCACTCACTAGAGGCAGCACTCTAATGCCTTAATAAGTAGGCAAGTCATATTCGTGCCTGGAGAGAATAGGTAATGATGGCGATAAAGTTTAAAGGAGAAATTGTCCCTCGTTTATTGTTTTTATTTATTTTTAGGTGATTGGGGTTAAGTGACTTGCCCAGGGTCACACAGCTAGTAAGTGTCAAGTATTTGGTCTGAGGCCAGATTTGAACTCAGGTCCTTCTGACTTCAGGGCCGGTGCTGTATCCAATGTGCCACCTAACTGCCCCCTTGTTTATTCTTTAAACAGCTACATCTTAAAGGGTGCCAGTGTACCATCTAGTTTAGCAACTTATTTTCCCTCATCTTTTTTTTCCATTATATACATCTTTAAAAGACCCTGTTCTCTAGGGCAAGCCCCAATCCTACCTTTCCAGTATGCTTAGACTTTATTTTCCTCCTCACTCTGACAATCAGCTGTAGCAGCCTATCTGCTACTCCACACACAAAGGATGCTACATCACCTGCCTCCATACCTTTTCACTAACCATTCCCCTTCTCAAAGCTAGTAAACTACTTCCCCAAACTACATTACATTTATTTTATCTGTATATACTTATATATGTACATATCATTTCTTCTGTTAAAATATAAGTGCCCAATGGAGAGGGACTCATTTGTCTTTGTCTTACCGGTGCTTAGCATAAGGACTGGCACATGGTAAGCACTTAATAGGACAGTTAGGTATCAAAATGGACAGAGTGCCAGGCCTGGAGTCAGGAAGACCTGAGTCCAAAAAAAATCTGATTTCAGACTCTTACTAGCTGTGTGACCCTTATTTAACCCTGTTTGCTTCAATTTCCTTATCTGTAAAATGAGCTGGAGAAGGAAATGGAAAACCATTCCAGTATTTTTGCCAGGAAAACCCCAAATGCAGTTGTGAGGAGTCAGGTATGACTGACAACTGAAACTACTGAACAACAACAACAAAAGGCTGTTGATTGATTTCATTCCACTTCTTGAATGCAACCACTAAGGAGTCTTTCTATTGCCCTTTGATTTGTCTGTGATTTAACTTTTTCAAGATCTTTGTGTTACATATTAACCAGTGCCACCAACAGCTTAGTGGTGGCAGAAAAGATGGGCTGTTGGAGCGTCATGAAATCTGGCATTCTGGAAAGCACTGCTTATATTCCAGATACAAGGGAACAGTCATCACCTGTGAGTCTCTAACTGCAATGACACAGATGGAGTTCATCAACCCTACCCTTCTAGCCAAAAAGGGCAATAGTACTTATCATCAAACTGGGTGAAAAAATTTCATGTGGCTGCTGACACTCAATAATTTTTGTATTTGTTCTTCTACTCTGCACTTCTGTTCATTGGGGTATTACTCTGAACTCAGATTCCATTTTAGCTAAGCCCTTCTTGGATACTGTATACTATTCTTACACAGTACTCTACATTATCACCTTCTTAAATACTATTTTGAATGTAGCTCTTTTTGAGTTTGGGACCTCACGTTTAGAAAAGCTACCCTTTCTCATCCATCTGGATACTGATTGTTCTCCAGCTTTTTCAACCTACGGCTCTATAGAATAGGTACATACACCCTATCAAAATAATTCATCAGTATGGGAATCTTAGACTCAATCCATAGATGAAAAACTGACCTGTCTCCCTTACTTCCTTCTTGGGCAAGACTAAAGCCAGAAAAACTGGTTGTTTTCCATGACAAGGGTTAGCCTTGGGGAAGAGGAAAGATGGTAGCTTATAACAGCACCAGAGATCAAGACTATGTGTAAAAAATCTATATAAAAGAGTTTACATTTACATAACATTTTAATATTAACAACATCCTTTCTTTACAACAATCCTGTGAAGTAGACAGTACAAATGTTATTATCATCATTTTAGAGATGAGGAAACTGAGACTTAATAGGACTTACCTACGGTTACACAGCAAGCATAGGAGCCAAGATGAAAACCCAGGTCTCCTGAGCCTGTGTTCAGTACACTCTTCCCTATACCACACTGAATACATATGTAAATAGATTTCCATTTGGGGTTGTCACTAGCTCACCTTAGTCCAAAGTTTCTATACTGTTTGAGAAGTTCTAAAAGTATTTGTTTCCTATTTTCTATTTATGGGAAGCAGTCAAACCAGCGGTCTGCTTCCCTCACATTCTGAGAAATAAAGTGTTTTCCTAATTACTTCTTAAAACCAGCAGTGGATAGCTTCACTAGATGTGTGTGGAGTAAAGAATTCTAACACATCCTTTCCTACAACTGTAAGAAAAATCACCTGACTTCTAAAAATCTGCAAGAGTAACTTTGTCATCATAGGGGAATGATTCCCATTCAGAATTGGAACAATCTATACTCTCTGAAAGTGAAACATCCCTGTAATACATCTGTACCTGGCATGGTGAATCTGCACAAATTACTCCACTTTGCTGCCTTTATATCAATTTAAAGGCTTTCCACTACTTTTCAAGAGCAGATTATTACACTTCAATGCAAGTATAGGAAAACTTACCTAGAATGACTTAAATATAAAGCTTGACGATGAATGTCTTCTGGGTCTATTTCCACAGGATTTATGACAGCAAGTTGATCAATAGACCATCTAAATTTCCCTGGAGTCTTTAAAAAAAAAAGAAAGAACACTTATGAATAAAACAGCGAGCTGCACGATGTTTACTATTCTATCAAAAAACTAATAAAAGTCACCTTCAGGAAGACTAGGAGCAGCCAACATTTAATACAATGTTCTCTAAAGCTAATGAAACGTGAAAATTAGGATTTTTTCTTGGGGAGAGGGGGGAGGCAAAAGAGTAGGAGAAGCAGGGCAATGCTATGATTTGATCAGAATAGACAAACCTGGTATGGAAACTCTCTCCATCAACCTAAAGGAGCAATTTATCAGTAACTAGTTTTAGAAAGTTGCCTAGGGCACTGAGACGTTAAAATATCAGACCACAGCTAGTAATACCTCAGGCTGGACTTGAACCTAGGTCTCCTTAAACTTCCTTAACATCTGCTATGATATCTTGCCTTTCCAAAATTAGAATAAAAACTACTAAAATTAAGAATAAAAAGTAATTTAATATGGACAAATTGATTGGCGAAATTTCTATTTTAAATAATCAAACACCCCACAGTGATGATTTTGAATTAATACCAACCATTCAGTAAATAAGAATTTAAGCGCTTGCTATATGCCAAGCATTGTGCTAAGTGCTGAGGATACAAAGAATAGCAAAAGACAGTTTCTGTCCTGAAGGAGCTCACAATTTAATGGGATTATAGGAATATCGGGACTGACTTTTCCCAACAAAGAAATATGCTAAGAGAAAATTGTGGATGTAATGAAAAGACCACTGGATTTGGGAGTCAGAAGACCTAGGTTCAAATCCCTGCCATGTTACATTAGTTATATGTTGTTGTTTAGTCATGTCTGACTCTTTGCAACACCATTTGGGGTTTTCTTGGCAAAGATACTGGAGCAGTTTGCTATTTCCTTCTCCAGTTCATTTTACAGATGAGAAAAATGAGGTAAACAGAGTTAAGTGACTTGTCCAGGGTCACACAAGTATTAAGTGTCTGATGCTGGATCTGAATTCAGGTCTTCCTGACTTTAGGCCTGACTCTATCCACTGCACCACCTAGCTGCCCACATTAGTTGTGTAATTTTGAACAAATCCAACAACTTCTCTGTATGTCTCAGTTTCCTCATCTGCAAAATGGATTTAAACAAAACATATGAGCAAAGAAGAACTGCATGAAAGAAGAGGTATAAAGGATGTCAGTGAAATGGATCACAGGAAAGACGGGTAAAATCATGTAGCAAAACAGAGAAATAATGACAATGATAATAACTAAAATTTGTGTAGTACTTTAAAGTTTGTAAAGCACTTTACATACATCACCAAATCAGAACTTCAGGATGAGGTGAGGTAGTTATTACATGTATTATTAACTCCACCTTAAAGCTGAAGAAATAAATCTTAGGACACTGTGACATGCCCAGGAACACATAGAAAGCCATTAAATATCAAGAGGCAGTATTTAAACCTAGGTTTTCTGAGTCCAGGTCAAGTACTCCATCCCCTATACCATGCTACCTACCTCACCTCAGCTGACATTTATATAGTGCTTTAAAGTTTGCAATGCAATTTACATAGATTCTTTCAAATCTCACAACTTCATGACAGAAAAGGAACACATGACTTAACTATGGTCAAAAAGCAAAGAAGTGTCAGAGGCAGGTTTAGAACTCAGGTTTCCAGATTCCAACTCCAACACGCAACCCACACTACGCTGCAGTCAGCCATATATGAAGGACAGTCTTTCTCTTTCATTGTATTGACCCCACCTTCAAGAGATGTAGAGAAAGATCCCATCTCTTTGGATGGGGTACTCATTAAGAATTTACATGAGGACATGGTGCAGTCTTCCAGGATGAGGGCACATAGATAGATTACAAGTTAGATTTCTGAAAGGAATGCCTACAATGATGAGATCAGAAATCTATTGAATTATCTGTTTCATAGGTCATAATAGACAAATAATTCATTGTTTAATGGTCAACCTCTTGTTGATAAGCTTCTCTATTCTGGATCCTGAAGAGCATTGAAAGGGTACTTAAAGACTTTCTACCTTAGTGCAACCTGCCAGAATTTATGCTGTTGGTATAATTATTAAGAATTTAGAGTTACCTTCATAGTAAGATGACATCAGAGAACTTTCCCAGAAATTCAATAGAAATTATAATCCCAATCTATTTTAATTAAATGTATTATCACGATAGAATCTGTGATGTTAAGATTTTCTGATAAAATTTGTCAAATTAAAAGATGAACTTGGAGGAATTTTTATTTTTTTTTAGGCCATCCACAAGGCTTTACAGAAATGCTACTTTTGGCTAAAACTGAAGAAACTTAGGAAGCTTAAATAACTTCATATTTTTCACAAACTCCAACAAGGGAGGCAACAATGAAGACTTAGATGTGCACTGACTTTGAAAGAAGAAGACCTAAGTATTACTCTTAGTTTGGGCACTTACTAAACATGAGACTGCTGGCAAGTCTAAGTTCAATGAACTCATCTTTAAAACGGAGCTAATATGCTGCTGACAGAAGGATGCTGTGAGACAAAGTGCTGAGAGCTATAAAGCACTATGTAAGTCTAGGACATTGCTATCATTGTTATTAATAAACATGTTCCCTAAGTGTCACACTGTTACCTGTAGTGAGGAAATATTTTTATTTGAATGTATACTTTTATAAGTTATATGATTCAGTTCTTACTGATGAAGACTTTGTTGATTTAAAAGCAGAAGGACTAGAAACGATTTGTTCTTGCAGACTTGAATAATCACTTGGACTTTCAAAAGGATTCAGGACAGTGATCTTCCCTGGAGTTTCCGGTGTTATTTGCATTTTGGTTTCTTTGACATCTCCCATAGCACAGTGATGAAACTGAAAGAAAATCATAAGATCATCAGTTTTCCTGTTATTAAAAATTTGACGATGGCATTCATGACAGTCCTTTACAAAACAAGAAGAAATGACTATGATGGTAAAAAAAAAAAAAAAAAAAAAGAAACCGAATGTCATGACAAAAAAATCTAGCTCCCCACTCAGGAACTTTGCCACATGCCTAATCAATCAGCTTAAACTTCTCTTAAACAGCTTACCTCGATCGATAAGACCCCTGGGGTATTCCAGCAAACCCGGCCCATCAAGCAATGAATATTTTATTCAGGAGCTATGTGCCAAGCATCGTGCTAAGCAATGGGGATACAAAGAAAGGCAGAAGAGTCCCTGCTCCGAAGGAGCTTACAGTCTAATGGGGGAGAACACATGCAAACAACTACGTACAAACCGAGATATATACAGCACAAGGTGGAGATAATCAACAGAGGAAAAGCATACATCCTCTTAACCCACCTAAATAAAGTCCAGAGCCTCACCTCAACCAACCCTTTTTTTTCTCTCTGTCTATCCCAACTCGGGTTCAACAGATTACTCCAGAACAACATGCTTGGTCAGGGCTGGCCATTTACAGGCCCACGTTCCCCTAGGTGGGCGAGGTGTCAAACGCTTCCATGACAGGAAGCAAGGCACAGGAGGGACGGCCGGACACGCAGGTGCCCCCAAGGAGAAATGCGCCTTCCTAGAAGTCCCACAAAGGCAGGCTCAGACTGCCGGAAAGAGGAAGTTCGCAGAGATCTCCATCTCCCCCTGCTCCCCCTGTTCTCCTAAGGCACACTTGGCGCGGGAGGACGGGCGAGCAAGGAGCCCGGGAGAAGGCGATCTCGTTACAATGAGGGAATTGAAGGGAGAGCCCCCTCCAAAATATGTACCTAGAGGCCGTGGGTGAGAGGCCGCGACCCTCACGGTCGGGATCGGCAGAGATCGAGAATCCAGGTGGTCCAGCACCTCTCCCGAGGGTCCAGCAGCCGCCGCGGCAGCAGCAGCAGCCAGCTACTCTTTAACTCCCAGATTCCGAGATGTCCAGCGCCAACCAGGGCTCGGGGCTTCCGGGAGCTCAGCCAATCGCGGCTCCGAGCCGTCCTCGAACTGGCCAATCACACCGCAACCGCGTAGGAAATTCGAATGGAAACTTCGCGCTTCACGCCCCTATAGTAACAGGCCCCGGGATTCAAATGAACCTAACTTTATGGAGCGCCTCACAGCGGCAGAAACACAGCGCGAGGGGCGGAGTCTCCCTCCGGCGTGAGGAGGCAACGTGCAGCCTGATTGCCCGGGAGGACAGGACACTCCCTCCTGTTCCGGGTCAAACAGTCCTCCCGCTTTTCCTCGCCTTGGCGGGCAGTGGCCATGGCAGGGAGTAATAGCGGTGCTGCGGTCGCGGCGGCCAACCTGAATGCGGTGAGGGAGACCATGGACGGTGAGTCCCCGTCCCTATTCCTTCCTCTTCTCTCCAGTTCGCAGGCAGACTCGGGGCCCAACAAAAGGGGATGGTTCTATTGGAAGCTTGAGAATAACCCGTTCGTGTCCCGGACCGCTTCACCCGACACCCCCGAGTCCGTCGACGCCTCGCCTTCGAGGGGTGCCTCCTTGGCTCTTACGTAGGTGGTCGCGCGCGCCGTCCCGTTTCCCCACGTCGGCCGCGCGCGCCCGGGGCTCGGAGTGTGCGCGCTCCCGATCCGCCCGCAGGCCCGTTATCCCTGGCTGGGCTGGAACCCCGTGGGCCGCGGGCGCGTTCCCGCCCTCTTCCCCCGCCTCCTCTCCATGCTCTGAAGCGGGTACAAATGCTGCGCAGCTCGGGGGCCTGTGAGGGATACGGGGGGGGGGGGGGTGTGTGAGGGACGCAGGTGGTGGGGGGCGGGGCAGGGGGGGGCGGGGCGTGTGTGTGTGTGTTTGTGTACACCCGTACTGAGTGTGGTGAGGGTGAAAGGAGCACGCGTTGTGTCTGTGCATATGAATGTGATGAAGTTGAAAGAGAAAAAAAAAGTTGCTTCAGTGTGAGTGAAGTCCATCTGGTTTAAGTGAAATTCGTTATGCCGAGATAGTTTAAGTATTAGCTATGAATGAAATAATAGCTTATATAAATGGGAGTTTCACCCAGGCGTGGCACCAGAACCAAAAATGTGCTGGTGTCCACTCCACTTTTACCCTTGCAGACGTGTTGACTGTTTCCGGTGTATCCTGAATAGAGCTCCTTTGCACATAGCTGTTTGCATGTTGTCTCCCCCATTAGACTGAGCTCCTTGAAAGCAAGGACTGTTTCTTGCCTTTCTCGGTATCCCTAGCACAGTACCTCGAACTTAGTAGACAATTAATAAATGCTATTGACGGGATTTGACAGACTTAACCTACTTTATTCCTACTTGCCCTTTCTTGTACTGTACTTCCCACTTGAGCTTTATACAAATATGCCCAGGACTCCCCATCCTTTTAAGAAAAAAATGTCCTTACAGGAATCTACCATCGGACTCCTGCAGTTTACAGCCAGACTTCTAGAAAAAGCAGTTTATACTCATTGCCTCCACTTCTTAATTCTCAAACCCTTGTTACAGCCTCATCACCCAACTGACACAGTTCTTTTCAAGATTAGCAGTGGTATTTTACATGCCAAATCTAATGGTGTTTTCATATCCTAAGTCATCTTAAGCTCTTTTCAGCATTTTACACTCCTTTTCATCTTGGATACTTTCTTCTCTTGGGGTTTGCTTGATACCTTATTCTTTTGGTTCTACTAGTCTGACTGTTCCTTCCCAGACTCCTTTGCTGACATCATTCATATCCTACCCTCTAACTAGTTAAAATTAAGTCTAATGCTCCCTCCTCCTTTCTCTGTACCCACATTCTTGGTAATCACATCAGCTCCCATGGTTTTAGTTACCATCTCTATTCAAATGACTTAGAATCAGGGGTGGGGAACCTGCAGCCTCCAGGTCACATGTGGCCATCTACGTCCTTGGGTGCAGCCTTTTGATTGATTCCAAGTTTTACAGAAGAAATCCTTTTATTAAGGGAATCTGCTCTGTGAACTTTGATAGACTTAGCCCCTCCTTAGCATTTCGAGGATCTAAGGCATCTCTAAAAGTCTCATAATGGAAAATGCTATCCATATCCAGAGAAAGAGCTATGGGGTTCTTGAATGCGGATCAAAACATGCTATTTGCCCTTTTTTTTTCTGCTGTTTTGTTTTGTTTTTTCTTGTGGTCCCTCCTATTGGTTCTAATTCTTCTTTACAGCATAACTAATGTGAAAATATTTTTAATTGCATTCCGTCTTGGAGAGGTAGGGGGAGAAAATTTAAAACTCAAAAGCCTTATGGAAGTGATTGTTGAAAACTAAAAATAATTTATTTAAAAAAGAAAGAAAGAAACAATGTTCTAGAGCAGGGGTGGGGAACCTGCAGTCCTGTTCTAGAGACTTCTTCTTTTTTTTTTTTTTTTTGGTAAGGCGATTGAGGTTAAGTGACTTGCCCAAGGTCACACAACTAGTATGTGTCAGGTGTTTGGTCTGAGGCCAGATTTGAACTCAGGTCCTCCTGACTTCAGGGCCGGTGCTCTGTCCACTGTGCCACCTAGCTGCCCCTAGAGACTTCTTAAACTCAGACATATCTGAAACAGAATTCATTATCCATCACCCCCCTTTCAGCAAAAAAAAAAGTATCCCTCTTCCAAATTTCCTGTTTCTTTCTAAGGCATTATTTACCTAGTATCCCTGCTTTGTAATTTTGACTTTAAATTCAGCTCACTCAACATATCCAACAAGTTTGTTGAGGTGTCAGGGTATGTTGCAGAGTCATCTTGAAAGATTCACTAAGACCATATCCAACTCCAGCAAAGGCATTTATTGAGGATTACACTCTCAGCAAGTGGGCTAGGCTCCTTAGAGGAGCTAGCAGTTTAGCAAAGCAAGACAGTGAGCACATGGTGTCATTAGCATAATAGAAGATATGAATATTAAAATATAGGAGGGATTTACTAATATGGGGAGGGAGTCCTAGCCTTGGTGGAACTGTGCATGCAGCTACC
This sequence comes from Vombatus ursinus, assembly GCF_900497805.2. Classification (NCBI taxonomy): domain Eukaryota; kingdom Metazoa; phylum Chordata; class Mammalia; order Diprotodontia; family Vombatidae; genus Vombatus; species Vombatus ursinus. The sequence continues at coordinate 10,102,672 of NW_020954720.1, forward strand.
CAGAATGCATACAGAAAAGCCCAGTGGGGGGTTATTAATGTAGTGTAAGTATAATAAGCCTCTCTACATCATAAGTTCACCTAAGGGCAGTTCTTTGCTATTACTGTGCAGGTGTCTACTTAAAGAAAGTACCTTCTGTGATTTAGGGTCAAACATCCTGCTCCGCATCCTGTTGGTGCTGCTTTCTTATTGGCTGACTATTGTGGTTTTGTCTAAAACTAGATGGATGGGGTTGTGGAAGTGCTGCTTGTTCTAGTGAGGTGTATGAGGAAGTTGGGATATTGGGGGATGTAGTTAAGACTTCGTCATTCCCCCCTCAGAGAGCTGGGTCCCAAATTCATTTGGGAGAGGGACCAAGGTGTTGGCTTCTGTAGCTTCTTCAGGCTTAACAAGGGGTGTAGAACCATCCATGTCTCAGTGGGTCCTGAGGAGGAGGTGGACTGGAACTGAGCATAGGCCACATCCAGGGGATGATGAGTGGGTATGGGTGGGTATTCACTGTATGCTGCCAACTCTAGGTGAATAGCCTGTTGTCTGGAAAACACAAATCTGACAAGCAAGTTCAATGTGCAGGACCCAAATATAAGGAGCAACAAAATAATTAGAAGTGGTATCAGAATAGGGGAAAACAAAGAAAGAAACCCAGAACTCCATTAAAATCATTTATATTTGACATACAGGATTATCTGATTTTGTTACTTTCTTAAAAATTTCCACTCTGCTCTCCGCAACATTTTTTTAATATGGCTACTCTCTGCTCACACAGTCTACCTCTTGACTAGATTATCGCAGTGACCCCCTATTTGGCTCACCTGCCTTGTTTCTCCATTTCAGTCCATCCTCCATACTGCTATCAAAGGCATTTTCCTTCAGCACAGGCCTGACTGTCATTCTTCTAAACTCCAGTGGCTCCCTGTTTACCCCTCCCCCCCAAATAAACGCCATTTAACTTTTTTTTTTCCCTTTGGGTAGATTCTTAAGCTCTCACCTGCTTCTATTGGCAACCCAATAAACCTTGTCTCTGACTGAAAGAAGGTTTGAGTAGTCGAATTCCTTTGAGGCAGATCATGCCCTTTGCCCTTCTGTTTCAGAGTTCCCAAGACCCCTAGACCACAACACAGAGGACTGCATAGAGTTGAAGAGATCAACCCTAGGTAATGACTATGAAGTGGAGTCAGAGCAGGGGTGATGTGATGCAGTTTAGGGGTTCAGGGGTGCTGGGACCCCACGATCACAACACGTGGGTCCTTTCAACCAAAGACAAGGTTCATTAGAACATCGGTCATCTTGGGCAGACTCTTAAGAGCCTGAACATTAGTAAGCTGTTGGCTAGATTATAAGAATCTAAGCCTCCATTTAACTTTTAAAGCCATATACAGCTTGTCAGCCTATGCTTCCAGCCTCGTTGTATGTATCATTCCAGACCATCTCCCCTCTCTATCTCTCTGCATTGACTGTCCTCATACCTGAAAGACATTTGTAAAGTCATAGATCACAGAGCCCAAAGGGACCTCAGAGGCCAACCTCACTTTACAGAGGAAGAAACTGAAGGAGAGAGTTTTTTACTCAGTGTCCCAGCTAGTGTCTGAGAAAGGATTTTAACCCAGATCTTCCCAACTCGAAGTCAGAGGTGGCAAATTCAAGGGCTGCAAGTGGCTAGCGAAACTTCTTAAGTTCAGCCAGAACCAGATTATTGGGGGACGTTTAACAGAAGGAATAAAAATACCAAATTTTTGTTGTTTCAGTCATGTTCAACTTTTTGTGACCCCATTTGGTGTTTTCTTGGCAAAGGTACTGGAGGGGTTTGCCATTTCCTTCTCCAGCTCATTTTACTTGTGAGAAACTGAGGCAAACAGGATTAAGTGACTTGCCCAGGGTCACATAGCTAGTGTCTGACATCAGATTGACTTGAGGACTATGAGTCTTCCGTGCTCCAGGCCAGGCACTCTATCCACTGTGCCACCTAGCTGCTATCGCCTTCCCCCCAAGTAGAACATAGATAATGTTTATTTGTGACTTTCTAAGTCACTGTCAGCCTTTAGAAATCAGTTCCTATTTGAGTTTGATACCACTGTACCACATCATGCCCTTACCTCTACCTCATAAAATCCCTTCTTTCTGGATGCATTTTAGCTTCTACCTTCAGGAAGTCTTTTTCTGATTATGCAACTTTTCATGCCTTCCCTCCTGTACTTTCTTTTATTTAACTACTTGTATTTATTTATAAATGTATATTATTATGTATATTATTTATTATTGTTCTTTTATATTTATTCTGTGTATACGTATACGTATTTGTTTTCTCCTCTGGTTGAACGTAAGCTCCTTCAGAGTGGAGATTGTATAATTCTTTGTCTTTGTATCCCCAGCACTTAGAACAGTGCCTCGTACGTAGTAGTTGCTTAGTAAATACTTATTGATTGATTAGTAATGGTATTAGTGCATAAAATGTATTTTCTTACTTCTATCAGTGTTCCAGCTGTTGCTTTGGCATATGGTGACTGATGAAACCAGTAGAATAAGCATGATTGAACTTTGAAATAAATTTTTTTTTTTTTTTAACAATTTGGAACTCACAGTAAAAGTTAATACAGTGCTTTACCTGATCACATAAAGAGGAAACAGACCACTTCAGCAGCAAAGGAATGTTGCTGGTAAAGCTATAAAACTCCAGAGATAGTAAATGCTTTCACGTAGCGCATGGCAGGTTAGAGTATAAATGATCTAACCTTAGGCTAGAATGTAGAGAATCTTTATATAAATCACCATTACTAAGTGCTAATAACATGAGCACATCAGTAAGGCATGGATGCTAAAATAAGACACCAAGAAGCACTTGTAGCCTTTGGTTAAACTCTGATCTACTACTTTTCGTATTTTGAGATTCATTCTGTTAGACATAAAAATGCTACCAGAATTTTTTTATTTAATGAATCTGTAGGTAATGTATAATACTGACTCTACTATAAACACATTCACGTTTCAGTTAATTATAGAGTTTCAAGGTTAAAAGATTTACTACCAATACAGTTAAGTGTATAATATGAGGTATTATGTGAAGTTCCTTTAGATTTAAAGCTGCTTATCAGTGTTTACTGATGGGCAAGTGAAAAGTTGTTTCTCATTTTTATTCTAATTTTATTCTAAACTGTGATTTAAAAATGAGAAAAAGCACCTTTTATGCTCAAGTATAATAATGTTTTACTATTTTAAAAAACTTTTTTAGCAAGTAGATTTGTGCCTTTTTGCAATACTAGGTTGAAAGGATGCATGAAAGTAATATTTTATACACCTCTTCTTAACTTGATTATTTAACCTAAAAGATATGAAGCTCCTTTATCCCTTTGCTTTGCTGGCTTTTTTTTTTTTTTTTTTTTTTGGTTGGTTCTCAGAACCTTCACTCTCCTCCCTACCTCTTCCTTCTAGAACATAATACAGTAGAAATAATATTGGACTTAGTCTTCTGACACCCTCAGGCTTCTGGTTGGTGACCATTCACTGTATCTAGCTTCAGCTCAATTCACCACACCAGTTTCATGCCATGCTTCTGTGTTTTAGCCTCTACCCTGGGACTTAAGGCCCCAAGCTCCTCCCTAGAATCCCTGGCTTTTGTTGCTGAGTATTTACTTTATCAAGCCCAGATCCAGAACTAGCATGCTACTCCCCAGCTATTTTCATGCCTTGCTGCTGCAGAGTACTCTTTCCATCCCCTTTCTAATTCTGATTCTGAAAATAGTAATGAAATCAACACTAACAAAAACTCCTCTGTGGGCACCACCTCTCATATAAGTTGTCTTTTCCCCATTAAAACATCAAGGACGTTGAGGCAGGAATGGTCTTGTTTTCTTGTATTTGTATCCCCATCACTTAGCACAATGCTGGCAAATAATAAACACTTAATGCTTTTTTATTAATTCATTCCTCAGACTTTGGTTCAAATCAGATATAATGGTTATTAATGCAGCCCTGGTCAACGTAAAACCTATTTGAGTCTCATTTTCCTTATTTGTAAAAGGAAGTTATAGTATTTGTAATACCTCCCTCACAGTTAAGGAGAAGCACTTCGGATTTAGTGCTGAAAAGAAGAGATCTTAGAGATCATCTGCCTTACCCATTTTTTATTCCCTAATAGGTACTCAATAACTATCTATTGAATTGGTTTTGGGCTTGGGGGGGAATATTCACTGTCATCCAGTCCCGTCTGACTCTATGTGACAAAGTCCATGAAGTTTTCTTGGCAAAGGTACTGGAATGGTTTACCATCTCCTTCTCCATCATGTTCTCATTTTATAGCTGAGAACTGAGGCAAATAGAGATTAAGTGACTTGCCCAGGGGTCATGTAGCTGGTAAGTGTCTTTAGCTAGATTTGAACTCTTGACTTCAGGCTCAGTGCTGTAGTAACTGAACCACCTAGCTGCCTGTGGGGATTATAGGAAAGGAACTAATTAAAAGAACACTTTCCAGGTTAGGAAATTGCCAAAGGAAACATACTCTATATCTGTTACAAGCACCATAAAGCTCTAGACAATTTTTCCCTCAAAACCTAATGAAGTATATAGTTCTGCGTTTGAAGTCACAGAACATGGGATTGAATTCTGACCTTGTTGCTTTCTGTTTATGTGACTTGGACAAGTCACTTAATCTCTCTGGACTTCAGTTTCATCATTCGAAAAAATGGGAAGAGGGAATAGAGTAGATAACCTCTGGAGTGCCCTTCCATCCTTAAATCTGTGACCTAAGTATGTTGAAGAACTCAAAACAAGCCTTTTTTTCCCCCGCAAGTTCTGCCACCAGTCAGAGTTTACCAGGATTCATCAAAGATTCCCTCCACAGTTGGTCAAATTGGTAGATATAATTACAGAACTTTAGGTCTGGGAGGAACTTTGGTGGTCAGCTATTTCCAACCCCCTTTGTCGATAGAGATTGGTTTTGACAATTTACTGCTCCTTAGCAGTGTGTTCTAGGTGAAGCTGCTTTAGTATACAGCAAATACGTGTATGTGTGTGTATGTGTGTTAAGCAAAATTTTAATAATTTATACAATGTTTTATTTCATTTGATCCTCACAACAGTCCTTTAAGGTGCGATTATTCTCCTGTTTTACAGGTAAAGAATGATGATTAGAGAGGTTAAATTATTTGTCCAGTTAAGTGGCTAGGGCAGAATTTGAACCCAGGTCTTACTGACTCCCAGGTCCAACTCTCCACTGCCTGATGGTGCCTTTCATGGTCAGCAGTTCAAAATTATGAACTGGCAAAAAATACCATATAGGGTATTTTTGGAGAGGCAATAGATAAAAGATAAATTATCAGCAATTATTTTATGACTTTTTTAAACTTTCATATTGCTCTTGGGTCTAAGAGTTTAGATTATTGTCTTATATTTCATTTTCTAAATAATAAAAATTCTACTCAATTCTGTACTTCATTGACGTTCTATGCACCCTCCTTTAAATTAAATTTAAATGAGATATCTTATCATTTTTAGGTTTTCTCCTTACCACTTAAAGGTCTGAGTGGATAAGCTTTTCTTTGGGAGATCAAGACATGACCTGATCACAATCAATATTCTTATTTCTCATACTAAAGGTTTTAGAACAGTCTTTTCTATTGGAGGTACTATGTTTCCAGTTCTGGATCACAAGGAGTATAAACATCCACATGAGCATCTGAGCTAACAACAGGGTTTGGTTTGGACTAGATAGAAGATATACCCCTGATGAAACATTCACCAAAAAAAGACTCGTGTTAACACCTCACTTTAGATCCCAATCCCCAAATTTCGGAGTTAGAAGAAACCCTTAGCTTAAGTCTAGATGAACTGTATCTATAGCAGTCCTCTAATCCAGTGGTTCTTAAAGTTTTCCACAGTGGCAGAACCCTTCAGTTTAAACAAAACTTTGGCAGAATCCTTATAGTAAAATCCTCTAAAATTATTATTTTAATGCCTATTAAATAATATACAACCAAACTTTGGATGTTTCAGGGTTTCTTGCAGGATAGTATAAGAAATATTGCCCTAATCTACCAGTTTAGTAATCCAGAATTTTTTAAAAAGTCATTTTAGTCTGGCAAATTTATTCTTAGTGACTTTAATAATCTGTAGTAGAAAATATTTGTAGAAATCTAAATTAAGGTAACTGGCATGCTTTTCTCTTCTGAGGGGGAAGAATCAAGACATTTTCCTTTCTCTAGTCCCGTAGTACTGTGAGAAATAACTCGTTTGGACTCAGGAGGGATGAAGTTATAAGCCTAGTTTGTTATGCAGTTGCAACCACAGGTGTCCTATGGACTACAACACAAAGCAGGAGTTCACTATTTATCTCTAATCCCAGCCACTAAGTCTCTCCTTTGTTTCTTCATTGGCTGAGTACTCCAGCATGTACAACTTTCCAATAAGCCTATTGTACATCTACCCCTTGATAGGTCTTCTCCTCCTTCTACATACATCACATGTTCAGAAAATGGCATCTTAGCCCTACCTTGAGGTGGAGAAGTTAACATTCATGAGCCCATTAAGCATGCTCACTATAAGCAAAGCTTAACCTTTGACCTACTCACTGGCTTCTCACGGCAAAACAAGATACTGTCTGTATCCCATTTTGTTACTTTTCTAGTGGTTGTTTCAGTTTTATGGAAATATCTCTCAGTACCTTTTGTATTCTCCAAAATCTTTAAAATATCATTGATAATTGCACAGCAATTTTATCTTCCATTACCCTAGGTTCCAGTTCATCTGAACCAGCTGACTTGAACTCATCAGGGACAAGTAGATGCTTTTAGTATCCCCTTACTTTCTTGGGTACCAACTCCCTATTAGCTTTTGTGATTTTAGGCACTCCCATCCAGAGGGAAACTTTTATAAATTATCCTATTCCGTCCTAAGCAGTGGTTCTATCTCTGTAATCAGTCAATCAGTAAGAATTTATTAAGTACCTGCTATGTGCCAGACATTGCTAAGAATGGGGGATACTAAAAGAGGCCAGCAAGGGACAGTCCCTGCCCTCAAGGAGCTTACTATTTAAATCTCTTTTTCTCAACATAGCTTGTGGGGGTGGGAAGAAGAAACTAAACTCGTACTGTTGTCCTTAGCTTTTCTAGCTCACGTCAGCTTATTTTGAACTTTTAGATTCCTAACAAATGTTTAGTAGTACTGTACCATGCTTTTGTATTTATGATTTATTGCCTGCTTTTATCTTCTGTTCATGTTTTTTTTTTTCCACATCTGAGTTGTTTGGTGAGTTCTCTATATATCCATATTTATTCTCTTCAAGCACTTTACATTTTTCTTACTCATTAGAATTGCCTTGATTTTGTTCTCTTTCTGATCCACACATACGTTCAAAGTAGATAATTAATTCTGTTCAGAACTACAGATCCGAGTGGTCCAAGAGTTGAGTCTGTGCAGGTCTTATGCTAGTCTTGTGCTAAGGTAGATCACAAAAAGCTGGAGTCCTTTTAATATCACTCATCTCTCATTTAATATCACTCAGGAAAAATGCAAGAGTAGAATTCCATTGTTTCCAATGGCTTTGATGAGGTGGTGGGACCTGGACCCCAAAAAGCCCTAATACCATATCTAAGTAACCAGGTGCCCCCACCCCAAAATTTTTTCCCTTGTTACAGGCACAGAGTGACCCTGTAATTCCTCAGATAAAAGTTATCTTAGGGGTGCCTGACCCATGAACTCTCTCTTTGGCACCAGATCCCCAAGGACCAGTCTCTGGTAGCTAAACAAAAACGTCTTTTCTCCCTTGAAGTCTGGTATCAACAAAGCTATCTCTGTTAACTCCCTCAGTTTTCCCATCCATTCCAGCAGCCTTAGCACCCTGACTACTTGCATATACTGACCACTCCCAAATCCCCACCCCATCACTTAATTAGCATGTTTCTTTTCTATATAAGCTTTGGTATCACCCCATCAGGTTGCAGGTTCCCTTGGAACTTCACTTGCTTCTGTTGGCATCACCATAAACTTTGCTACTTGATTAAGGGACAGCTTGAGTATGTGAATTCATTCCAGGCAGCACCGCCTTGTACCCTGACATTCTCGGAGTTCCTAGCACCCCTAAACCACATCAGCTTCACATAGTGTTAGGTGTCAGAGGTTGTTTTTAATCTAACTCTGAGAAAAGCGACCCAGTTTCTCCCCTTACAATTTTTTAAAAATTAGAATAAAAGAGGGGTGCACATTCTATCAGAAAAGTCCAAATTGTAGAAAACTTTTGAGGAAAAGAAATTTCATTATATTTAAATACTTCCTGCATTATAAACTAAGTATAACGGCTTCTAGTAATTATATGAGTTGTTAAAGGGAAAAAATTAATTGTATGTTGTGTACCATTGTACATTATTAACATCTCCTTTTAGCATATAATAATTGTTGGGTCCATAAGAAGATTTTAAGTGAGTGAAATGACATACATAGCTCACATATAAGATAATAGAAATGTAGTTTCCAAACTAGATGCCTCTTTTTTTGTTTTTTGTTTTTTGTTTTTTCATTGAAATGAGAAAACTGAGGAACCACCCCACCCCCACCATGGTTAAGTAACTTGGTATAAACATTTGAACTCAGTGCAGGATTAATAGTATTTTGAATTTATGTTTTACTAATCTGATTTTACTAACCATAGTCTTTAGAAGCGCTGAAGAGGTCATGAGGGGAAAATGGTTAAGAAGCCCTGGTCTAAAGCATAGGGCTAAGAATCAGAACTGGGCCCCTAAATGACTAATGAACTACTTAACTAACCCACAATGTCTATTGCACCATTTGTCAGATGAAGATAACATCACCTTGTCTACCTATCTCACAGGATTATTATGCTTTTTTTAAAAATAAAATAATAGATATGAATGCATTTGGAAAAGTTAGAAGTATTAAGTATTAATTATTTAACTTAGTATTACATTACTAAATTCTAGTATTAATTCCAAAATCTCTTAGGAAATTACAGTCTTGTGACAGTATCTGGACTAAAGGACACTATCTACATAGATTGAAATTCTGATGTCTAACTTTTAAGAAACTTTTGTATATATTTTTCAGTTCTGCTTGAGATTTCAAGAATATTGAATACTGGCTTGGATATGGAAACACTATCTATTTGTGTTCGTCTGTGTGAGCAAGGAATAAACCCAGAGGCCTTATCCTCTGTCATTAAAGAACTTCGCAAGGCCACAGAAGCATTAAAGGTGAGGAAGACTATTAATTTTTGCTTCCAAGCAAAAGTTCTTTAATTCTTTTTCCAAAAAAATTTTATGAAAGGTAAAACTAGGTCATTAATAGAATAGTTCGGGTAACGGTTAAACAAATTGTGATGCATAACTATAATAGAATATTACTGCACAATTAAGTCTACAAACATAAAGGATTTAGAGAAATATGAGACCTGTGAACTGATGAAGGGAGTAAGTAGAACTAAACACAATGAATGCAACAATGTAAAAAAGCTGTCACTCCTCCCCTAAAAAAGCCCCAAACTTGAGACTATGTAATTATAATGACCAGCCTCGACTCTGAAGAAGAGTTGATACACCTTCCTCACCTTTTTGTGGTTGTGGTGATATTTGTTTGGAATGGTATACAAATTGTCAGATAAAGTGGTTGTGTTGGTTTTGCTGAATTGCTTTTTTTTTTTTTTTTTTCTTACAAGGGTTGACTCCCTGGGGAGTGGGGGTATATTCAGAAATGAAGATGTTACAGAAACAAAAGTGACCAGTGAAAATAAGATTATTTTTTTTTTAAACATTAGGAGAATTCTCTAAGTCCAGAAGAATACAAGAACTCCACTCCTGCCTTTTCAGGCATTATTTCTTCAATATTCTTGAAGAAGTGACCTTTCTCCTTACCAAGGCCAACATGCATCCTTGATCCCAAAAGATATCTCTTGTCTTTTCCAACAGATTGCCCCCCCCACTAGCATCCCCACTGTATCTTCAGTTATTCTCTAATGACTTCTCTGCTGCCTGCAAATATATCAATGTCTCCTCTATACTTAAAAAACCCTCACTTGATTCTACCATCCCCACTAGTTATCATCCCATAGCTCTCTTTAGCTGAACTTGAGAAAGCCAGGTATGCTTGTTTCTTCCACTTTTTTCCTTTTCTTTCTCTTCTAAAACCCTTTGCAATCTGGTTTCTGACCTCCAACTGAAACTACTCTCTTTAAAGTTACTAATGATCTTAATTGCCAAAGTTAATGGCCTTTTCCAAAATACATCTTTGAAGTGTCTGCAACATTTGACACTATTAATCACCCACTTCATGTATATACTTTAGGTTTTCTTGACACTGTTTTCTCCTGGTTCTCCTGTTTGTCTAACCATTCCTTGCCAGTCTCTTTTGCTGATTCTTCACATTAACGGTGGGTAGTTTTCATGGATTAGATTATTATCTGTATGATTGATCTTTATATATAGTCCTAATCTCTCTCCTCAGCTATAGTGCCACATTACCCATTACCTTTATATATAAATATCTGAAACTCAACATTTCTAAAACAGCACATTTTTTTTTCTCCAGACTCTCTCTACTTTGAACTTCTCTGTTACTTTCAGGCACTACCATCCTCCTAGTCATTCAGTAAGTATTATTCAGTTCCTGCTGTGAGCCAGATAACTATACTAGGCAGTGTGGCTACAACTGCAATAAATGATATTCCCTACCTAAAAGAAAGGACAACTTGGCCAGAGTACCTGGCCTAGAGTACTGAAGACTTATTTTTCCCCCCCAGTTCAAATCAGACCTTAGACGCTTCCTAGGTATGTGACCCTGGGCAAGTATGTCATTTGACCCTGTTTGCCTCAGTTTCCTCACCTGTAAAATGAGCTAGAGAAAGAAATGGCAAATCATTCCAGTATCTTTGCCAAGAAAACCCCACGTGGGATCATGAAAAAATGACTGAACAACAAGAACTTAAAAGAAGCTTATATTCTAATGAGGGAGACAAGAACACATAAGTATAAAGAAAATAATTACCGAGTAGTTTGGAAAGGCTAGCACTAACAGCTAAAATAATTAGTAGAAGGTGGGTGCATGCCCACAACCATGTTGTCATTCTTAGCTCTTCACTCTCAATCACATCTCCAGTCTGTTACCAAATCTTGTTTCTACCTTTATTGTGTTTCTCATACCTCCACCCTCTTCACTTCCACATCTTCCATTCTACTTAAGGCACACATTGCCTCTTTCCTGGGCTATTGCAATAATCCTCTGGTTGATTTCTTGGCCTCAAGTCTCTTCTCACTCCAATTCATCCAGATTCAAATATCAACTCCTTTTTGTTTGTTTGTTTAAACTCCTATGTAACACTCTTAATAACTTGGCTGCTTCCTACCTTTCCAGTTTTCATAGATTTTACTTTCCTCCACAAATGCTACATTTTAGTAGTTCTGGTCTGCTTGCATTTCCTTGAACATGACACTCTTATCTCCCATCTCTATGCTTTTGTATTGGCTGTCTCCTCCTCTACCCCTTCTTCCCCACTTCTATGCCCCCTCAACCCCAATTCTTGGAATTTTCTTCCTTCTCATCTCTTCCTCATAGTTTCCTTGGCTTCACATCTCAACTCATAAGTCATCTTCTGCAGAAGACCTTTCCCATTTTCCTCTTCACACTCATTCCCTAGCCAGCTTCTAGTTCCTTCCCCTCTGAAATCACTTCCCATCAACTCTGTATGTATCTCATATTTTATTTACATCTTGTGTCTTTCTTGATAATGTGAATGCCTTAAGAGCAGAAACTGTTTTTACTTTTCTTTTTATCCCCAACATAGTACCTGGCAACATAGTAAGTGCTTTAATAAAGGCTTTTATATTGATTCTTCCCAAAACCAGTTGCATTTTTAAAATTTTCACATTGGTCATGTAAAGAAGAATTAGAACCAATAGGAGGGAACACAAGAAAGAAGAAACAAAACAAAACAGAAGAAAGGAAAGAGCAAGTAGTGTGCTTCAATCTGCATTCAAGGACCCCATAATTCTTTCTCTGAATATAGATAGCATTTTCCATCATGAGACTTTTGGAGATGTCTTAGATCCTTGCATTACTGAGAAGAACTAAGTCTCTCAAAGTCAGTCGTCATCGCACAATATGGCTGTTACTGTGTACAACGTTCTCCTGGTTCTGCTCACTTCACTCAGCATCAGTCCATATAAATCTTTCCAGGTTTTTCTGAAGTTTATTTGCTCATCATCTTTTTTTTTTCTTTCTTTGTTTTTTGAAGTAGTTGGGGTTAAGTGACTTGCCCACGGTCACACAGCTAGTAAGTGTCAAGTGTTTGAGACCGTATTTGAACTCAGGTACTCCTGACTCCAAGGCCAGAGCTCTATCCACTGCGCCACCTAGCTGCCTCTTCATCATTTCTTATCGCATAATAGTATTCCATTACATTCATATACCACAACTTGTTCAGCCATTCCCCAGTTGATGGGCATCCCCTCAATTTCCAGTTCCTTGCCACCACAGCAAGAGCTGCTATAAATATTTTTGTACATATGGGTCCTTTTCCCATTTGTATGATCTAGGTCAAAAGATATGCAGAGTTTTATAGCACTTTGGGCATAGTTCCAAATTGTTTCCAGAATGGTTGGATCAGTTCACAACTCCACCAACAATGCATCAGTGTTCCAATTTTCCCACATCTTCTCCAGTATTTATCGTTTTTCTGTTTTGTCATGTTAGCCAATCTGATGTGTGACCTCAGAGTTGTTTTGATTTGCATTTCTCTAATTAGTAGTGATTTAGAGCATTTTTTCATATGACTATAGATGGCTTTAATTTCTTCATCTGAAAACTGCCTGTTCATATCCTTTGACCATTTATCAATTGGGGAATACCAATTGCATTTTAATGAATAGTTCTCAAACTTTTTTAGTATGAGGGCCCATTTGTAATGTCCAAAAATTTAGTGATCTCTCCCCTCCAGCGCCCCCTTCAATCTGGTTATATTATTAGTGTTAATTGGTTAAGAAGATACATGATGGCAGAAAACTGTTAGTAATTCAGTAATAGAAAGTGAACCTGTGATTTCATAGGCATAAAGAACTACTTGATGAGGCTACTCCCTCTATTAGTAAATGTCAGCACCTTTTCTGCAACTTATAATCCTAAAGAGTTGCCTAAAAAGGTTTAGTGACTCTCCAGGGTCAAATATCCAGCATTCATTAGGAGTAGGACTTAAATTCAGATCTTTCTGGCTCCAAGGCCAGCATTCTATATGCCGTCTTGCCTCTCAACATGAATTCAGTAATGCTCTTTAATGAATTCACTTAAAGCTGTTGTAATCCATCCATCCATCCACATGCACACACACACAAACAAGTGCTTGCACTGGCAGATATATGGGTATATAAACACATACAAATGCTTGTTGCACACATAGATTCTCAAACCACTTCTACGAAGATCTGTTTCCACAGGTTGGAAACTGCTGAATTGGTTCTCTTTTTTCTGTTGATTTCTTTTGCTGTATTTCTTTGTTTCTCCCACAGTTGAGTCACAGTCAGTATTTTGCTTTCATTCATTTCCGTCTCTTATATGGTATAAGACTGTATTCAAACCTTTCAGAGCTGGAAGGACTTTTGAAGGCCATCTGAACCAAATGCCTTGTTTCGTAGATGAGAAAACTTCATCCTAAAGATGGCTTGCCTAACGTCAAAAAACCTGGTTTTCTTTCCTCAGTTGAGTAGAACTATGTCACCTGAATCTCTTAACCTTCCTGGGTCTTTTTAAGCCCTCCTTCCATATCCCCACCCTCACTTGAGAATCCTAACCTGTAGTATTGAGAAGTGGATAAGTTGCTGTCCTCACACTTTGAATTCTGGCATCTTTTCCCTTAGAACCAGAGGGAAAAATTGAGAATAAAACCTCTGTAGTTCATTTGAATGTTTGCTAGCTCTCATGAAACCTCATTTGGTTTTCCTTTTAGGGTGAAAGACATAGAAATTTAGAGCCAAAATATACCTAAAAGCCCTCTCACCTTCACTTTATAGATGAGGGAAAATATTTCAGTCCCCAATAATGACGTTTGTGTAGCGCTTAAAGTTTTACAAAGCACTTTGGATGTATCATTTCATTTGATCAAGAAACAGACCCAGGAGGCTTCAGTAAAGTTCATTGATATGAGGCATTGTTTCATTTTTTTCTTTATTTACCCAGCACCTAGCATAATGCCTGGCACATAGTATGTGCTTAATAAATACTTGTTTATTGGTTAAAAGATTCAGAGACTTATTCAAGATCTTTATAGTTGCCAATTTGGATCACCTGATTCCAATTTATTATTCTTTCCCTTATACTACACTATCTTTAGTCTTTATTGATTTTGCATCTTCCTATTTGAAGAGAAGATTTCTCTTTTCCCTTTTGTCTCTCCTCCTTTTTTGACCCTGGTTACTGGTCTTAAAACCTGCCTATATTGTAACTCATAAACAAAACAAAATAAAACAAAAGAACCACTTTCTAGTTAACAAAATTCTTACCTGTACCAAAATGTAACTTTTAAAATCCATTTAAGTAGATCTAACAAGGTTTTTGAACAGATAAATAGTGGTTTCTCTGTACTTTACAGAAATGTAATCGGGTCATACCTGATACTAATAATAAAAATACTAATAAATAGTATTTTTAGTTATTACTCCTTTCAGCCTGCGTAGAAGGATGTCATTACATTCCAGAGCAACCCAGGAAGAGCCCTTTTTGAGTCTTAACCCTGTGCTCTGCTTTCTTTGCCATCCATATGTGTAACTTAGCTGTTATATTGATACAAGAAAAGAAAGTGAAACTTATTGGAGTTTAGTAATGGATGGAAAGAGTATTGCGCACAAAACATGTCCAGACCCTACCAGTAAACTGACTCAGTTTTTGTTATGAAAGGACTATAGGGATAGGGATTGGACCTGTGATGTCACTAGCATAGGGAACTCCTGGGTGAGGAAACTTCTATCAATGCAGGTCGGCACCTTTTCTGCAACTTAAAAGAGTCTTACAGAGCACTGAAGGCTTAAGTAGCAGCCTGAATATGTAAGAGGAGGGACTTGAACCCAGGTCTTTCTGACTCCTAGTCCAGAGTTCTGTACAATACATTATACTGCCTCTTGTAAAATACACACACATGCACACATGCACGCACATGCACAATCTTTCTTTGTGTTGATCTTCAACTTGTCTCATCCCTTCCCTGATTTTACCCACCCCCATAGATTTCCTCCATACATCTTACATACACAGTGCTCATCCTCTCTCATCCTCTTTTTAACCCACTTTTTTCTTCTAAATATGATCTCTCCATACAGAATAGGTTTCTGCTGGGTTACACATTTCATTCTACCAAATCCCAATAATATATTAGGTCAAAGGATGTTTCCCTGCATTATTAGGACTATGCTATCTTTAATCTTTATTGGAAATCCAAATGTTATTTGAGGTAGACTTGGCATGATTCATCCAAGTCTGATGCTTCAAGTTTGGAATTAGAATCAAATGAGATATTTGTGGCCAGAGGTGTGCCAGTAAATGTTTAACAAACATCTCTCCATAAATTAAAAAACAAACTGTGTACAGCACACTTTTAAGTTTAATTTGCATTATTAACATTTTTTCCTCTTGCTTGTTGCCAAAATATTGGGCAGGAGAAGAAGTTGAATTTTAACACTGGCTCCTTTTTTGGAATTTTTTTTCCCTTCCATGAACTTCTAAATCTTTCAACTGTTCTTCTTTTGTTGTTGTTTTATGTGGTATTTAGCTTGGTAGATATGCATTGACAGTTTTCCCCCACCCCCTTCCTTTTCAGTTAAACCTTTTCTTAAATATTAGATTTGCGAGACATGGAGCAGATATATTCCTTTTTTTTTTTTTTGGTGAGGCAGTCAGGGTTAAGTGACTTGCCCAAGGTCACACAGCTCGTGAGTATAAGGTGTCTGAGGTCAGATTTGAACTCATGTCCTCCTGACTCCAAGGCCGGTACTCTATCCACTGCTCCACCTAGCTGCTCCCAGATACATTCTTACTATCTCATTTTAAGGGTACTTCTTCACTGATCAGGAGCCATGGGCCAGAAATCCAGATGTTATTTGAAGCAGGCTTGGCGTATTTCAGACTAGTCTGGTACTGTATGTTGGAATTAGAATCAAAGAAGATACTTGTAACCAGAGATGTACCAATAAATGTTTAAAAAACAGCTCTTCACAAATTAAAAAACAAACAAGAAACTGCATACAGCATACTTTTAAGTTTAATGCAGTATTAGCATTTTCTCCATTACTTTCTTAGGTCTAGACAATCAACCAAAGAATAAATCAAGCCCTGATGTGTAGAGTGTGCTAATTTCTGAGGTATAAATGCTCACGCTGAAACTTGAACATTGAAATTTTAATTTTAAGCTCTCAAGCCCAATATAAGCTGGCTCTAGTACACCCCTGCTTTTGTAGCCTATTTAACAGTTAACAAAAGATTTTAGCCATAGCATGGAAAGGTACTCGGCAAAGATACTTTATGGACATAGCAAAACACAGTCAAGCCTGATTATACCATAGCTACTCCTGCTTTTTCATAGTATGGCTCTTGTGATTAGGTTGCTAGGAAGCTATGTCAAAGGCATTAGTCCCCTGAGCCAATTAAGTTTTGGTGATGATTTTAGCACCTTTGAAGGGAAAATTAACTTAGCCTGCTTGGCGTAGATGTTGCTTCTGTGATAGCATTCATTCTCATTTATTTCCTTAACCAATTCTTTTCCTAAATCAGTTTTTTCTTTTATGCACCCTTTTCCTTCAGTGTATAACCTGTGCACTTTGAATGGTCTTCAATTTTCTTGCCTAAGATTCTTGTAGTGCTCTCCAACTTTTGTCTGGTAATAATGTTTGTGACCATTTGAATGACCATAATTGTATAGTAATGTATTTGGAATGAAAGGTTCTCTATTATATTTTGATAATATGACCCATCAAGAGAAAGATCCGGTCAATCAATAGGCACGTATTCAGGCACTTTATGAAGCACTGGCAAGAGAGATAAAAATGAAATTGCCTCTACCCACAAAAGAACTTACAGTTTATAAGGGGAAAGAATGTGTACATGTATAAATATATACAAAATAACTATAAGATAATAAGAGTAGGAGGAAACACTATCAGTCAAGATCAAGAAAGACTTCAAGTAAGAAGTGTTATTTGAGCAATTCTTTGAAGAAACTAGATTTTAAGAGTCAGAGGAGAGGAGGGATAAGCTAACTTCCCTATATTTGTTATCAGGCCAGCCAATAGCTAACTTCATACCCCTAAGTAGGCAGTCACCAACCATCTTTACTATTTTTTTTTCTTTGACCCTTTTTTCTTGATGTCTTACCTGGAAACACCTGTGAATTTGAGCATCAGGCTTCCTCCTCTTCAGAAAGAGCCTCTGATTTGTTTTTTGTTTTTTAGCTCCAGGTATTTAATATTCCTTTCCTTTATTTGATGTTTTTTAGTCTCTAACTTCCTGGCATCAGTCATTTCCCTTTTGCACTTCACATGGTTTTGTTTTTGTTTTTGGTTTTTTTGACATCTTTTCCTCCTTCCCTCATACTCCCACATTAAAGCTTTGCTTCTGTTTTGTCCCTGATAAACTTGAATGTGGTGGAGAGGTATTTCTTAAGCCCCTTCATCATGTTTTTTAGTGTAGAGGTCACCCAACACTCTTCTCCAGTATCCTTGTTCTTTTACCTTTTTATTTCCCTATCCAGTTGGAGAAATGGCAAATAAAATTGTTCTTTCTCTTTCTTCTACTCTGTGATGAGCCCCTTTTATTGTTGTTTTGGTCAGGTGATGGCAGAATTAAAAGTGCATTACTGAAGGTGAATTCAAGGATGTAAATCAAACTTTTTATATAGTTAATAACTTAAATATATTATTTAACATTACAACCTATTAAATGCAGTTTTAAGAAATCGTTTTGAATTGCCAAATCTTTATCTTTAAAATATCTTTTATTGGTTTCATTGTAATGAATCTAATTTCTCTTTTAGGCTGCTGAAAATATGACAAGCTGACTTCATGGAGGGATCTCTATGAGATGAGCATCAAGATCTGAAAGATTTGAAGATTGCATACTGGAATGAAATTACTTTTTACAGCAATGTAAAATTAACAAACCATAGCTTTATACATAGTGGAAAGTAGCTTATTGAGATATTATCAGATAACTGTTTAGTTCACATCTTTATTTTGTTTTTTAATAGTTGTAATGGTTTACAAATAATAAGCTGTTATTTATATTTTCTTTATAGTTTTGAAAGCTTTACTTTTGTAAACACTCTGTCAAATATTGCACATTTGCTGTGCCTAGTTGAAAGTATAGTGGAAACTGTCAACACTGATGTAGTAGTTATGACTTGTTGACATTTCCATTATAAATTCTAATTTTGAATTATTTATGTATAATAACTTTATGGCTTTACTTTTCACTGGACTAGAAGTTGGCAGAATTTCAGAGATCCTTTGAGTGTGTCAGGTTTTATTTAAATCCATTGTGTGTGTCAATTTTGTTTTGTACAAGAGCATGTTAATTTCTTAAGATCTCTACTATTGTAACTGAAAGACAGTTTTTTAAACACAATTTAGTTGAAATTGAATAATGTGAACTAGATCACGTTATTAAAAATAAAACTTTGGAAACAGCTATTAGTTGCTGTTTGAATCATCTAAAGCTAATGAGAGTATTTTAGTTATGTTTTGCCTCTTAAGATTTATACTGTTATCATTCAGAGACCTCAGTAATAATGTACTTATGATAAACTAATGTGACCAACATGCAAAATCCCTTTTATTAAGTAAAAATAATTTGGTTACTGAATAAGAAATTATCAGCTAAATTTTTATTCATTGTATGAAAATTCTTTTAAAGTTTAAATTTAACTTTTTTTTTAAGAAAACAGATTTCAGGTCATTATGCAAAGACTAAAATAGGCCAAATATCAAGAATTGTTAAACTGTGCCTTCTTAAAGTCACTTTTGTGATATTATTTGATCCTCATAGTTCTGTTTCTGAATGGTGCAGTAGAGAGGGATTTTTAGAAAAGACAGAGTATAGAAGTAAAAAACTAGCATTACTGATTCTCTCTATCATTATTTATTTTTATGGCATGTTAATGTGCTTTTAAAAAAGGCTTCTGCTTCCTCCACTGTTGTTTTTAAAACATAAGCAGAATTTTTTCCGTCACTTTATCATTCAAACACATACAGAATTCACTGGAAAATTTCTTGTGTATAAGAGGGATAAGTAGTAGCCAAATCTGTTCTGTAGTTTCTATAATTGTCCAGAGATGGAGGGATGAAGGAGGGCAGGGAGTAATAACTTGAAATATCAAGAACATAAAAACTGCATGTTAATATTTTTAGACTGCTACTATCTATAGAAAATGAACTCTTGGTTTGCTTTTAAATAAAAAATTTTGTATCTAGCTCTTAGGGCTGAAAATGAAAAGCAATTTAGTGCATTCAGTCTTAATTTTTTTCTTCTAATGTAGCAGCCCAGATTCAGTTTAAAAATTTATAATGTCATAAATTAAGTTATATGGGAAACACAGGAAAAAAATGTGGGAAGAGGTCTATGTTTACAGAGGGCTTCCTGAATGTGTTATATTTCTGAAATGTAAATCTATTTTTTTAATGCATATTCATAATATTTCAAAGGATATTTAAGGAAATGAAACAAACAACTGTAAAATTATGGTCTTGTGCATGTTATCACTGACAATAAAACTGAATAGTCTTGAAAGGTACTTTTGATTTGTTTCCCATGTAGTATGTATTGAAAAAAAAATAACCATGTGAAGTACCATAGTCACTTTATGCTTATGTGTTAGTATTCTTAATATTTCTATTGTAAATATTTATGTACTTAGTTATTCATGGTTTCCTTAATTCCATAGAAGTGCTGTGTCAATGTGTGTCTTTTTGTAAAATAAATTTTTATCAATATCTTCTATTTACATGTCACCTACCTTTCTCAATATATTTTTTTCCTTTCCCCCGTCAGAAAGCCTTCCTTTATAACAAAGAATAAATATGAGGAGGATGGGGGGAGAAAGCAGTTTAGCAAAACTAACCAAACACATCCAAAAAATCTGACATAATACAATGTTCCATGTCCATAGTAGCCCAGCTGCAAAAAAAGCTGAGTGAGTTGACTTCTAATGTCTCTTCTATGGGACTAAGCCTGGTCATTCTACTTTTGTATCATTCACTTTTTATTATATTCTGATTATTATTCTTTCCATTTCTGTTGTAATTGTATATAGTGTACCTGGTTCTGCATATTTCACTTTGTATAATTTCATATATTTTCCCATGTTTCTCTATTCATCATTTCTTATAGCTCAGTAATATTCCATTTTTCATATGCCACAAGTAATTTTGCTATTGATGGATATAAGTTTTGTTTTCAGTCCCTTGTTGCCTTAAAAAGTGATGCTACAAGTATATTAATTAGAAAAATGTACAAAATATTTTGATTTTTTTTCATTCTGCCATATTCCTAAATTTTAATGAGTTAAGCTTGCTTTTTCCTCCATTTGTTTAAGTTTTTAAAATTATTATTCCCTATCTCTCTTCAGTTAGTACTGTTTCTGCAATTAATTTTGCTTAAGCTTATTCAACTGTTCCTATAGACTCTTCCCATTCCTGTTCCTGATTGCTTATCCTTTCCCTAGTTTTGGGATTTAACTTCATTTATTGCTTTCATTTAATTATTTTCTTTTATGTCCCTTCTCTTTCCCTCTTTTAGTTGAATGGGTAGTTTAAAATCTCCTTTTCCTTTGGCATATTTTTTCCACAATTTTTTGTCTTCATTAACTTTTCTTCCCATTTAATATATTCTGAAACTTTATTATCTGATTTGTGGGCTATACCCTTATTTACTCTTTTCATTTCTGTTCCCCATGTGATTGCATTTCTGAAGTAAGTGTTCTAGGCTTAAGTTCGTTATTACCTTTGTAGATCTTGCTCCATCATCTCTCTTTTCTGCTGCACCTCATTTTAGAAGTATCAGTTTAGTGATGTTTGGTAGAAGCAGTCCCATGTAGAAATTAGTCTGTCTCAAATTATGCAATCTAATTTTGTTCTCTGCCTTTCCCATGATCTTTCCAAGCAAATTCCATCTCAGCTAAGATGTTACCGGAAGCAAGAAACTGCTCCCAGTGCCTCACCTCTGTTAATACCCTCTAAGTGGATAGAGTGTTGAGATTGGCATCAGGAGACCTGAGTTCAAATGTAGCCTCAGAAACTTCTTAGCTGTGTAACCTTGGGCAGGTCACTTTTTACCACTTTTTACCTCTTTTTGCCACTGGAGAAGGAAATGGCAAACCACTCTGGTGTCTTTGCCAAGAAAACTCCATGGATAGAAGTCACAAAGAGTTTAAATGAAATTAAATTAAATGACTGAACAGCAAAGTCTTTTTTAAAAAAATAAAATCTAAACAGAATTTTTCCCCCCCTTGGTAATTGCACTTTATTTCCCCTTTTGACTTTCTCTTCCCACTGTTACTGTTTGCAAATCTACTATTGTGGTCATATACATACATACATACATATGTGTATATATATATATATATATATACATATATATATCTATATACATATATATATCTATATATATGTATTTTCCCTTTGCAGGAACATCTCAAGCACTTCTCTTTCTTAGGCTCATTTATTAGGGCATATTTTGTGTTGCACTTGAACTCCTTTGCTTTCAGGAATATACTAATTCCATTCCCTCATACAATTTATCTTCTTCAAATTGCGCTTTTTTAAAAAATTGTCTTGGTTGTGTGTGGTGGGAGCCAGAGTGCGAGAGCACAACCCATGACTCCACAATTAATGTAAACTATTTTGAATGAATGTAGACAGCAAAAGAAGCTCTAGCCATCCCATGGAAAAAACTTACATGTGACCACAGATCATCCCTGGCACTCTCTTCTTTGTTCTGTTTTCTGTATAATAATCTGGCCTGGCCTGAGGCTGGGTGTTGGGAATCCACCATTTTGTCTTGTTGCCTCCTAGGACTGGCCTCCTATTAATAAACTCCCCCAATTCACCTAAAAAACTCCAATAGATCTGTACATATAACCCACACTGTCATGGACTTCCCTGCTTCAGTATCTGTTCTTTCAGAGGGTCTGCCACCCTATAGTTGGCACAATCAGTGCAGAACAGGTCTTGTGTCTTTACAAGGTGAGAGAGAGTAGGGATAGGGATATGGTCCTCTTCCCCTTCAAAAGGAGAAGAGGACAAAAGAAAGGCCAGAAGGAATCACAGATAAGCAGGACAGTTTTGAAAGTTAAAAAGTGAATTTATTAAATATATATGTATTTGTATATATGTGTATATATATATATATTTTTTTAAAGCAAGACCTATACAATAGAGATTCAGTTTCATGTACAAACCTCTCCTGTCTTATACTGTATGTAGAAGTGCTAATTAGATTTGTTTGCTGAATTCAAGCTTTTAGAGGGAAAAAAACCGTTGTAACAAATGCATAGTCAAGTGAAACAAATTCCCACCTTGGCTATGCTCAAAAATGTATGTCTCATTCCGCATCTTGAGTCTACCTCTCTGTCAACTGGTGCTTCATCCTCACTGTTGGTCATTAACATTGATCAGCGTTCTTAAAGTCTTTCAAAGTTGTTTTTCTTTGAATTGTTCTGGTTTTCACTTCACTCTGAATCAGTTCACATTTTCCCAAATTTCTCTGAAACAATACCTTTGAGTATTAATTATGTCTTTTTTATTTTTGAAGGTCTTTTATTTATTTTTTAAATTCTGCATTAAGAGCTCTGAGTTCTGACCTATAATAATTCCTCATTCCTTCTTTTATGAATTTAATTTCTGAAATTATTCTGGAGTATTTTTGTGGTTATATGCTATCTTAAGAGTTTAGCATTCTGTATTTTCCTCTCTCTTAATAGTTGAGAACTTTGTATTTTCTTTGAAGAGTTATTGCTCATCCATTTTTTTTTTCCTACTTTAAGACTCCTGTCTGCTGATTTATCTGCTTATGCACTGGGCCTTTATAGAGACTTTTTCTATTGAGATAATTTGTTAGCCTTTAAAAAAAGTTCCTCCATCCGTTTTCTTACTCTTCTTTCCTCGTGAGTATACCCCTAAGGTTGAACTACAATGCAGCTTCAGCCTACTGGTGTTAGAAAACATGAGGTTCTTTAGCCTAGGTCCTCACCCTGAAATATGCCCTGATGGTACATATCTAGCCATAGCTGAGTTGCATTCCTTCTTCAGACCTGGCATAGATAAACAGGCTGCCTTTTCCTCCTTCCACCCCTTACCTCATTTCCTTCCTTAACTCTCCTTGTGACTGGACTGCAGTAGGGTCTGGTGCTTTTTTGCAGAGTGGTGGGAGGATGGGACAGACTGCAGCCCAGGCTTTGGGGGTTCCTAACCTAGGGTCCAGTCCCAGTTGGAAGGCAGCATATTTTTGTTTTCCCCTCCCCCTCTCTCCCCATATGGCTTAACAAAGGCAATATCTGCGACTTTTGTGAGGGTAGGAGGAGAGCTTAGGGTGTGCTGTGATAGTCTGGGTGGTGGTGCAACAGGATTTTTCAGTAGAACCCAAGCACAAGCCTGCTAGAAAGTTTGTGTTAGTTGCTGTGTAGTTTGGTGCTCAGTGCTTAGTGATTACTTTAAGGCTTAGTTTTCCAGTGATAATTCATAAGGATTTTACTTTGTCATGTCTCTCTTATTTGTCTTACGGTTCCAGTATGATTACCCCTGACATATCACACTTTAAAAAAAAAAAGGTATAGAGGAGGAAGTGATTAATTTGCCATCTTACTGAACATGTGACCTAGACTAGAAATAGCCTTTTATGTATCTTAATGTAATTCTAAGAAGAAATATTTCCTTTATTTAGCAAATATTGGAAGACAAAGATGTATGTGTTATCTTCTAAGTTAATATTGTTACAGTACAACATAAATATGCCAATATTTGAAATACATTGTTTAAGGTAAATATTTTCATTAACAATCTTAATTTTTATTCCCTTCTACACCAAAATAGAAAGATGAAATTAAACCATATCCCACAGTGGTGCCCCTACTAGTAAGGGCAGTTTAAAAAATTGTTTGACCAGCAATAGGCTTGTGCTTATCCATCCAGACCCTCTTATTCCCTTAATCAGCAGTATGCCTCTATGAGAATTGTCTTAAGAACATAGTGGGTGGTCATTGAATCAAATAAAGCTTAGACTGCATTATTAGAGGCATTCTATTAGTATAAAATAGATACATAACCTATCAAGTATTTATTAAACATCTACTGTGTACCATATACTTTGCTAGGGATACAAATAAATTGATAAAAATTTAGTGAATGAAACAATCTCTAAATATAAGGAACTTGTATTCTAATGGGGGAAACAACTAGGACATATATAAGTATATACAAAATAAAAAGTAAGTATAAGATAGAGAAGACATTAGCAAGTGAAGGGATTGAGAAAGGTTTCATATTGAAGATTGTGCTTGAGTTACCCATTGAAGGAATAAAAGGGATTTTATGAAATAAGAGAGGAGATAGTAAATTCTAGGCGTAGGGGATAACAAATGGAAGTCATGGAAATGGGATGGAATGTCAAGTATGAGAAACAGTGAAGACCAGTTTGGCAGGATTCTTCAAACAATATCTGATGCTTGGCTGGCTGACCAAGATGGGCTACTCAGGCAGGGGAGCTTCACTCAGTTGAATCAACTCAGAGTGGCCTCAAAATATATATACCTTTATTGAATATCCTTCTGTTATGGCTAAGTAAATATTTTATTAACTGTTGAATGATCTGCAGATATCTCATTTCATCCCAAAATTGAACTCAGGGACTAACCTGAGTCAAGCCCAGTGCAGAATGCTAGAGGTTGGACAGAAGCAAGGAGAGACTTTAGGCAAGAAGACCAGTTAGGAGGCTGTGGCAGTAATCTAGTCAAGAAATTATGAAACATCATACTTAGCAGATTGGCTAACATGACAAAACAGGAAAATGATAAATGTTGGAGAAGATATGGGAAAATTGGAATATTAATGCATTGTTGGTGGAGTTGTGAATTGATGCAACTATTCTGGAGAGCAATTTGGAACTATGCCCAAAGGGCTATAAAACTAGGCATACCCTTTAACCCAGTAATGCCTCTTCTAGGTCTGGATCCCAAAGACATCATAAAAATGGGAATAGAACACAGATGTACAAAAATATTTATAGCAGCTCTTTTTGTGGTGGCCAAGAATTAGAAATCGAGGAAATGCCCATCAATTGGGGAATGACTGAACAAGTTGTGAACAAGTTATGAATGTAATGAAACACTATTGTTCCATAAGAAATGATGAGCAGGTGGACTTCAGAAAAACCTGGAAAGACTTGCATGCTGAGTGATGCTAAGTGAAGTAAACAAAACCGGGAGAACATTGTACACAGTAATAGAAACATAGTGTGATGACCAACTTTGATAGACTTACCTCTTCTTAGCAATATAAAGACCTAAGACAATTTCAAAAGACTCATGATGGAAAATGCTATCCACATCCAGAAAAAAAACAATGGAGTCTGAATGCAGATAGAAGCATACTATTTGATCTCTTTGTTTGTTTCTTCTTTCTTGTGATTCCTCCCATTGGTTCTAATTCTTCTTTACAACATGACTAATGTGAAAATATGTTTAATATGAATGTATTTGTAGAGCCTATATCAGATCGCATGCCATCTTGGGTAGGGGGAGGGGAGGAAAGGGGAGAAAATCTTATGGAAGTGAATGTTGAAAACTAAAAATCAATATTTTTAAAAAATAAAAAGACATTTCATCATAAAAATAAAGAACTTATGAGAGTACAAACTAAGTTGATGGATGCTTGAAATATTCTGTAGGGAGAAATATGATTTGCAACTGATTAGTTATGTGGGGTGAGGAAGAGTCAGGAGTCAAAGATAATGCAAAAGTTACTGACTGAGGAGAATGAAAGAATGGTGATACCTTCAACAGAAATAGAGAAGTTTGCAAGAGGGGTGTGTTTTTGGGGAGAAAGATGAGTTATCTCTTGGACATGCTGAGTTTGAAATATCTCCATGATATCTAGTTTGGTATTCCAAGATTGAAGTTCAGTGGAGTGACTAGGGCTGAGTATATAGATCTTAGTCATTCACATGGATTTGATAATTGAACCCATGGAAACTAATGGGGTCACCAAGAGAGTGTAAAGAGAGAATTGGGGGCCTATCAAAAACCAAAGACTATATAATCAATTTCCAATTAGCCATGCATGGATTAACTATTGTGTAGAAGGGGTGGGAATTGAAACACTTTCTATACAGAAGTACCCAGAAAACTGCTCTTGCCACTCAAGGTAGCTTTATTTTAGTGAGTGAGCACTGGAATATGGAAGACTTGAGTTCAAATTCTACTGCAGACACTAGTCAGGTGAGGTTGAACAAGTCACTTAATCTCTCTCAGTCTCAGTTTCCTCATCTGTAAAATGAGGGACTTTGACTTGTGTTCCCTTTCAGCTCTAAGTCTATGATCCTATGATTTGATAAGATAAGTTTAATAGAAAAATGACTGCAGCTTTGTTATGATAAGTTATGTGTAACTTCCCAGACTACTTTTAAGAATATTAACTCCTGGAGATTGCTTTTCAGTTCTGAGATTCTTAACAACTAATGGTTTCTTAGAATTTTAGAGATGGAAGGCATATGATCATATGATCAGCGATTATCCAACCTTCATTTTGCAGATAAGAAAACTAAGGCCTAAGGTCACAACAAAATTAAAATAAAAATACATCATTTTAAATATATGTATATATGTGTGTGTATATGTACATGTATATGTATATGTGTGCATATCTATATATAGATAGAGCAATATATATCTATATAGTTTAGGTGTTATCCAAGGGTTTGTCCTGGCTCCCCAAGCCTGATTATAATGTAGGGTTTGAAAGGATTAAAAATTACCTCAATATAACTGCCATGGGAAGCTTAAAGGGAGTAATAGCATTGATTTCATTAACTCATTGATATAAACTCCTTATGTGAGAAAGCAGTAGGGTTTTTATGGTTAGCAATACAAATGAACTTGGTGGGAAGAGGAAGGAATGAAAAAAAGATAAATATAAAAATATTCAAATGAAACAGGGGGGAGCAAGAAATATTTTGATTTTTGGTGTCAGATGAGAAATAAGTGTAAAAGAGAGAGCAAATAATTCTGGAGTAAACTATGTGAGATGAGGGAGAGCAAAAGAAGTCAACATTTTCAAAAAAAAAATAGGTACTAGAAATTTAGAGACTGATCAGTATTGTATGTGAGTATGAGTGGGTAAGTGAAAAATTAGTATTGAATTGGTAATAGTGAAATAAGTATGATTGCATTCCATGACGCTAAAATAAGTAACATAAAATGATGGAAGGAAAACTAAATTAACTATTATAACCTTGAGCATAAATGGAATGAATACTTCAATTTAAAAAATGAGAGGAAAAGGTTACAGAATCTATTTTAAAACACACAAAAAAAGCAAACCAACAATCCGTTGCCCACAAGAAACTGTCCTAACAGATGATATTTGTGCTTCATGGAAGGTTCAGAGTAGCTGATCTTTAAAATCCCATTAAATTCTGAAATTCTAGATTTTATGGGTCCTAATTTAGAATAATACTTAGATTTTATAATTAAAAACCTAAGGGTGACTTTGTGAACTACCTTTTTTAGGAGTGCTACCTACAGTACCTATTGCAAATAGTTAATTAGCCTCTGCTTCAAGCCCTCCAAAGATGGGCAGCTCAGAACTTATAAAACAGCCTATTCCACTTTGAGGTGGTTCTAATTGTTAGGACAATTTTCTGGAAACTACTTTTAGTAATGTAGCCTATGACCAGATTTGGCTATTATGACACATTGTTGAATTATATTGAGATTACAGTTCCCAATGATGCTTATGCAGCTAAAATACTAATGACAAATAATATAAAAAGATATAGGGGAATATAAGAAACTTTAGATTAGTTTCTCTCTAAAAAGCAGAATCTAATACATTCCTTGTTTTCTAACCTAAATATATGTTTATAAATATGAAGTGCATAATTCTTGAGTAATCTATTAAATGATTACAGACAAAATTTTAGAAATCATAGTACAGTGAGAAGATTCTTCAAAGAAACTGTGATGGGAAATTTAAGACTCTACTCAACAAGATATATTTATTGGAAAGAACAGCAAAATTCACAGAACAATCATATTGATGCAATCAGAAAGACATATACAATATTTCACTAAATGTGTGGAAATAGTTAACAAACCATCCTGAAAGTCCATTTAAGACAGATTTAAAGTCCATTAAAGATGGGTTTGAGCTAGAATATAAAGTAGTGAGGGAGAGATATTAAACAAAAATGAGCATTTATTGATAAATGAAAGCATGGGAGAAGTAGACTATCACTTTTATTAGTAAATCTTTTTTTATTGATAGCATTTGTATTTCAAGTAATACATACATACATACATACATACATACATACATACATACATACATCTCCTTCCTTTTGCTATCCAGCAAGCCATCCACTGTTACAAAGGTTTTTAAAAAAAAAAGAGAAAAAAAGTTCATCAAAACCAACCAAAAAGTCAACTGTATGACAGCATATGTAAGTTTTCTAAACCTATAGCCCCCAAGCTGTGCAAAAGGGTTGGGGGGAGGATAATTTCCTCACCTCTTTTCCAGGGCTGAAGCTGGTCATTATAATTATACATTGTATAATTTCAGAGTATTTTGCTGCTGTTTCTTTCATTTTCATTGCTATATTCATTGTGTATATAATTTCCTGATTCTTCAATTTGTGTCTTCCCAGGCTTCTCTGTATTCTTCATATTTTATTATTTCTTGGGTTCAGTAAATTTTTAGTACATTCATGCAGCATAATGTTTAGCTCTTCCCCTGTTCAATGGTTGTCTGCTTTCTTTCCAGTTTTTGTATATCTCTTCTAATAGGAACTTTTATAATTTTTAGAATATTTCTATATATTCTTCATAGAACCAAATGTAGAAAAAAAGGATTTTATAAGTCAAAGGAAAAATACTAAAGAAAAAGATCTGCTAATAAATTATACAATTAGTGAGGAGACTAACTTAGCTAAGACACTGAACTAATTTAAAAACATATTTAATGAGGATAATAGAAAAAGTGGAGCAATTAACAAACAGTGGAGATTTTAAAATTAGCTATTTCCAAGTATAAAGGATACTGCTCTTGAAAGTTAGCATGTATAATACACATTTTGGATTTTTAATGAAATTCCAGCAAAGAGACCAAAATGCTTCTTTGATGCCAGGGAGATGAGGGTGGTGAAAGAAGCAAAAGTTTTCTTATCTTAAAAGATAAAGCTGGGGGTAAGAATTGCCATCCTATAAATCTAATGCCAACAATTAGTTGAATGATAAAACAAATGTTAAAGAAATTGGTCACTGGAGGACAATTAAGGCATAAGCAGTAAACAGCATTGAGACTAATAAAGGGCAAATTATTTTAAACAGCATAGATAGTTATGACTATAAAATTATTGGGAAATATTGTTGCCTTACATTTATATAAAGATTTACAGTTTACAGAACATTCACCTATATTCCCTTATTTGATCCTCACAACAGCCTTAGGAAGTAGGCACAACAAACATTATTCTCATTTTAAAATGAAAAGAAAAATAAACAATACATTTTTGTAGGATATTTATGACATTGCATAAACTATGATATCATGGGATTATAATAATATATGCCATTATATATTAAATGCATATTTAAATTGTATCAGCACTCTACACATTTTTATTGTAGTTTCTGTTTGTTTCTCTTGTGTATGTGTGTATAACCATTTCTTTTCCCTTTGTTGTTTTTGTGGGATATGTAAGGAGCCTGACTTCCTTCACTCCTCTCACTCTGACATCTCAGATCAGTTTGATATAGTTATATATACTTATTATAGCTCAAGTGATGGATAGATCGCCATAATCAGGTGTGGTCTAAGAAGATTTCAGTAAGTGGCAGTTAAGCTAGATATTGAAGGCTAGGTGAGGAATCGGGTTGGGGAATGAAGAGGAGATATCATGAGTAAAGTTGTGGAAGGTAAGAATGTACAAAGTATGTTTCAGTATAACTAGAATGAGGAAGAAATAACAATAGTCATTAAACATTTATTAAGCACCTATGTTCCAGGCAGGGTACTGAGTGCTGGGGGCACAAATATGAAAATAAAGTATATATGGGAACAGTTTAAGTTAAAATCAGAAAGGTTGATGGAGACCAGATTATGGAGGAACTTCAGTGTTCCTCCTAAAGGCATTTTTGCTTTTATCTACTTGGCAACGGGAAGTGAAAGTTTTTGCATGGGGCAATGACTCAAGTACTATTACGAAAAGTTTAATTTGTCCCTTATGTGCAGGCTGGATTGAAAGCAAGGAGAGTCTGGAGGCAAGCCAACTAATGAAGAAGTTATTGCAGTAGCCTACTCATGGCTATGAAAAGTACCAGATCTGATCCTCTTCTCTTTTTTTAATGGTACAAATATTGATAAATTATTTTTAATATAAAGATTACTTATACATTTTGAGTAAATTGTGTCATGTATAAGAAATTGGGCCTTTAATTTCACCTTTTTTACTATTTCTAGCATTTCTAGAATGATGTCATCAGCAGGGAAAGACATCCTTCCTTTCCTTCTCTATTTATTGTAAATACTTCTAGTGTTTACCTATAGCATAAAATGCTAGATTTTGGCTTCAGAGAGATATTCTACCTATGTTTGTTGCGTTTTTAGCATAAATTAGTATTGTATTTTGTAAAAGACTTTTTGCATGTATTGATATAATAATGTGAATTTGGATGTTTTTGTTTTAAATATGATTATATTGTTTTACTAATATTGAACCGTCATCCTTACCTGCTTAGTATATGTATAACTTGATCATGTTAAATGATTTGGGGTGGAAAGGGGATAAATTACTGCAGTCCTTTTGCCGGAATTTAAAAAAAAAATCTTTGGGTCAAAATTTAGTAATGAAATTTATGTATAGCTCTATGCTTGATATTTCCTTTGTTTACATATTAGGTTTATATTTGTCTCAGGAATTTGTAGTGGTTTTGATCTTAATTTTTGAGATTAATCTGTATTATAGATATTCTTTAAAAATTTGATATAATTTTGTAAATTCACATGGACCAGGGTTTCTCTCCTCTCTGTCCCCCCACATTGGTAATTCCTTTTCACCTAGTCCTTTTTTCCCCTTGAAATTGGATTGCAATCTCTATTTGGTGTTGTTACTATCTATCTTTTCATGTTTCAAGTAAATTTTACTTTATGGATTTAGATGCTATGCCATTTGGTTTATATGTTCAATGTTAATATTTGCTCATTATCTATAGTTCCTTTGAGTATTTTATAATTTCCTCTTTATATCTATTGAAGTTGTTTGTTTTTATTTTTGCTTCATCTGAAAGCATGTTTCTAACTCTTACTTTTTTAGATTCACCTGATGCATAGTAAATTTTGTTCCAGCTTTTCTCATTTTGATTCTCTGTGAATCTTTAAAGTTATGAGAGTTAAGATTGTATTTTCCTCCATTTGTTTCTTTAGGGCTTTTTTAAAAAAGATTTTAAAACTTCCCTTCCTCTTTTAAGTCAGTACTTTGTTTCTGCAATTAATTTTGCTTAAACTTCTTTGCTACAACTCTTTTCCCACAGACTCTCTTCCCACTCCTGCACCTAATTGTTTATCCTTTTTCTGGTTTGAGGGTTTGGCTTTATTAATGTATTTCTTTCATTTAGTTACGTTTTCCCTTTTGTCCTTTCTGTTTCTTTACCCTTTCAGTTAAGTGAGTAGTTAAAAATCTCCCTCTTCTCTAGCTTATGTTCATATTTTTTTCAGAAGTTTTTCTTTTCTTTGTTTTCTTCATTAATTTCCCTCCATTTCAATATATTCTGAAATTTTGTTTTCTGAGTCATGGGTTCTGTGTGATCTAAGCCTAACTTAAAAATAGGTACTAAGTTATCTCAGTGGGAGAGATAGATAGTATACTAACAGATGAAGAATAATAAATGCAAAAAATGGCACCTGCTCTGTCTTGTAAAGGAAATCACCTGATTTTAAAAGGTAGAAGTAAGAAGGGAAGAGTCTTTCAACAATGGAAAACTGCCTAGCCAACTGGGTGGTACCATACATAGAGTAGTAGACCTAGAGTCAGGAAAACTGAGTGCGAATTTTTCCTAAGACATTTTCTAGCTGTGTGACCTTGGGCAAGTCACTTCACCTCTATTTGCCTCATCTATATAATGGGGATAATCATAGCACCTTACTCCCAGGGTTGTTATAAGGATCAAATGAGATAATTATAAAGCACTTAGCACAGTGCCTAGCATATAGTAGATGCAGCTTCCTGGTCATCTAAGGGCACAGAAAATCCTAGCAATGTAGAGTCTAAGCCTCTCACACTTGCTGGGTTTCTGAAGACCACAGGAGTCACTATGTCCTTTGCCACATCCTAAGAACCCTAATGACCAGTTAACTATCCAATAATTCATGAGTGCCTCATTTCATCCCAACGATGAACCTGGACTCAGAGTGTTAGTGTTAGAGCTGCCTCCTGCAGAAGAGAAGGGGAGAAATAATGAACTCTATTTGGACACATCAAATTTGACATATCTACGTGCCATGCAGGTGGAGATGTCCAAAAGGCAGTTCAATACAAAACTGAAGTTCAGGAGAGAGATAAGAGCTTGATGTGTAGATTTTTGAGTCACTTGCACAGAGGTGATAACTGAACCCATCATTGAATCATTGTATTATTGAAGTATAATAATTATACTTGTGCTACCTACCTCATAGCGTAGTTAATAAGGAAAGTGTTTTGCAAAATTTAAGGTATTATATAAATGTAAACTATTATTGTTATTCTTATTTTTTACATCCACTATACATTGTTTTGTACATCCCTGAAATTCACTGTTGCCCCTAATACTGATCAGATATTTGGCTAGCAGAGCCTCCTGGTGGTGAAACAAATACTTTAAAAACTCCTTGGCTTTATATTCAGGGTCCGCCAGAGTCTTGCTCTAACAAAACTTTTCACCTTTATTTCAAAGTACTTCCATTCCTGTTCTCTCAGTTCCAGCCAGAATAGACTGTTCACTCTTCTCTGATCTCACCTTGTTCTCTCAGGTTTCTGTACATTTTTCAGGCTGTCCACATTCCAGAAATGGATACCCCACTGCCAAACATACAAAACCAATTGTACTTTCTTCCTGCAATACTCAGCTCAAGGTACCAGTTCCTCTATGATGACTTCTTTGATCTCTCCAGCTATAAATGCCCCACCTTGAATTTCTTAGATATTTATGATTTTCTCAAATGTATTAAAGTTATTTGGGTAGGCATCTCAATCCAGTACTAGATTTTAAACTATTTGAGAACAAGAACTTTATTTATTTATGATGTTTATATTTCATTTGTATTTATATGTTTATATTTATTTATGATAATTTTATTATATATTTAAAAAGAATAGCAAGTTGTACACAACAGATTTGCAGCTTCATGTGCAATCATCTTTTTTTATTATACTGTGTTATGGAAATGCTTGTTTTATTCCATAAATTAAAAATAAAAAGAACTATGTTTTATTTCATCTTTGTGTCCTCTAAGATTTCACAATATCTTGCAAACAGTAGGTACTTATATCTATTAAGTTGAATGAATTAAATTGGAATGTACATTCTTTACCAACTCTTAGGTATAATTATTAAGTTCATTCTTCGTACTGAACTGGAATCTTAGCAGAAGCTCTGTGGCACAAAGAATAGAGGATTGAACTCAAAGCCAAGAGGACCTGAGTTCAAGTCTCACCTCTGACACTTATTGGCTGTGTAACCCTGGGCAAGTCACTGACAATAATTTTGTAGAAAAGGTGCCATCTCAAATTGGTAGAGGGAATTTTCTCACCTGGGAGTACACTATCAATAAACTCACAGGCCCAGTCCCTATCCCTCTACAGAATCTTTATAAATTAAGTTCTTGGGTATTCTAAGTATTCTTAGGTGCCTTGAATTAGTGCATCTCCAAAATGTGTAACCATCTCACCAGCAGGATTGAATCCAATGTTTTAATAAGTATTCCTTTAAAGATATAGTTTGGGAGCATAAGCAATTTATTTGTTTAAGTATGTATATACCACACAGAGGAAAAAGGATAGATATGGCATATTAACAGAACTAAAAGAACAAGAATTAAGTGTCAGGCTTGCATAGTTAATTATTGAGGGGAGCCTCTGGAAAAATGTGTTGGGGGAAGAACTGAGGAATATGAATAATTTTAAAATCTCTATTCAACATAAAAAGAGCTCATTGTTCTCAGTTGCTTCAGCTGAACCCAGTGCGGATATCAGTGATTTTGTTCCTGTTGAAAAGCAGGACCTTTCATGTAAAATAGGAGCAAACAGCTGACCAAACTAATGGAGGCTTGGAAGCTTGCTGGCACAAGTAGGCAAAAGACTCTTTAAAGTTTGTGTTCAAACCCTGAATAAATACTGCTCCTGTTTCCCTAGGCCTTTACCTAATAGAATTTGAAACGTTTGTATCAATCAGAGCCAAAATTCAGCAGAAAACACTTCATCCTCAGCATAATTGTGAAATAAAGTTGGGGGGGGAACCTCAGTAACACTGTGAAAGTGATGCATGCCCTCTTTAAAGTGTGCACACCCTGAAAAGAAACTGATATAGAGGAATCTGGGGTACCCCCTGTAGATATAGGAAAATACTCCATAGAAATCTGACCTTTCAAGGTAATTTTGACCAAGAACTAGATAGGACTAGAGGACTACACATGTCTTGATGAAAGCAAGGTTTAGTAGTGGAAAAAAAAAAAGCAATGAATTTCAGAGTCAGGAAATCTGGATTTGTATAAATGGCTAAATCACAACCTCAATTCTTCATCTGTAAAATGAGCATCATAATACTTGGCACCATTTGTGGTAGTTGTGCAGAAAAATGCTTTTTTAAATTCTAAAGGGTTATAGAAGTAACACTTTGAGGCAGCCAGATGGTGCAGTGGATAGAGTTCCAGGCCTGGAGTCAGAAAAACTCATATTCCTGGGTTCAAATTTGACCTCAGACATTTACTAGCTGTGTGACCCTGGGCAAGTCATATAATCTCTGTTTGCCTCAGTTTACTCATCTGTAAAATGAGCTGGAGAAGGAAATGACAAATCACTCCAGTATCTTTGCCAGGGAGATCCCAAATGGGGTCACAAAGAGTCAGACAGGACTGAAACAAATGAACAAAACCAACATGACTAAAGAGCTATCAACCTGCCCTTTCAGGAAGAGTCTTTCTAACCATTGCACAGAAAGGAATTGGGATGGTTAGCAAACAGTCCTAGGGAGATGATACCGAGAAGACCAGGGGCATATGGGGTGTTCAGGGAAGACTAGTACTTCTGGTGTGGGGCTTGCTGAGCCCTTTTCAGGGCTGCTCATCCTCCTTTGGTGCCCAACCAGTCACAAAGCTCTCACCTATGGCTTCAAGAAGCCGCAGCATGCACAGCATCTACACCCTGGTAAAACTGTCTTGGCAGATAGGCTAAACCAAGTTAAGGGTAACCAATAGTCTTCTGTGAGGCCCATCTGTGAGTTAGGGGGATGTGTACCTCAAGCATGTGAATACTTACCCCTCCCCACAATGGATGGATGAGAACAATTTGTTCCGATATTTATGAAGGCGCCTAAAACAGGCTTTGTGGAGCCTCAATAGCTTGATCAGACATCAAAGATGCCAAGGTCATCCACTGCGTTCTTGGCCCTCTCAGTCACCTGACTTTTATCTTGCCCGTGGACTTTGTTGACTCTAGGAGAGAGAATCTGGCTGATGACTGTGCAACTCTGCCTCACTTAAATCCAATTTATGCACAAATCAAGACACCATCATCTTTAGTCCTCTTCAAGATGAAGGACAAACAACACCATTTAGAAAACCTTTAGCAGGGAACAGCACCTAGCAGTGGTGACAGCAGAGTGACATGTCCAGAGGTGGGGAGCAACAGAGATAAAACACCTGGTGGGGGGCAGCAAAAAATATGATGTGAGGCTCAGCACAGACTCATCAGAAAGTAGAACCCATCAAGGATCAGACCCAAGGAAAAGAGCATAATGGCATCACCAGCGGTGCTAAAAATTCAATTCAATAACCATTTATTAAATGCTTATCATGTGCTAGGCACAGTGTTAAGTTCTGGGGATACAAATAAGAAAAAGAAAAACAGTCCCTGCCCTCAAGGAACTTATAATCTAATGGAGGAAAATAAGACACAAAAGGAAGCTGGAAACTGTAGTGGACGGGGACACCAGGGCCAGGGAGTTCAAAGCAAGTAAACCTGCAGTTGGAAAAATGGTGAGTGGGCTGAAAAGTTCACGGAGTACTCAGGAAGACCTGAGTTCAAATGTGGCCTCAGACGCTTCCTAGCTGTGTGACTCTGGTCAAGTCATGTAATCTCTGTTTGACTCAGTTTACTCATTTGTGCAATGGGGATAATGAAGGAACCTAGCTCCCAGAGTTGCTGTGAGGATCAAGTGAGGTAGTTGTAAAGTGCTTAACACAGTATCAAGTACATAGTAAGTACTATATAAATATCATTATTGTTATTATTAATATTAAAAGCTTTAGTGCTCCAACTCCGAGGCCCCCAAACAGAGGGGAGAGGAGGCTGAGGGAATTAGGAAGGTAGTGCATATCCAAGGCTGAGTTAGCTGCATGGTGATAAGATTTCAAGTAATCAGCTTATCCTGGGAAAGGCATCTTATTCCGTGGTGTTCAAACCAAGCAGAGCTGCAGATAGAGAAAGGAGAGAGGCAATAACCTTCTTTTTATGCATTTCCTTAGCCCATATGTGTTCTTTATGTTTGTGATCCTCCATGCATGTTTCTTGGTCAAATGTATTCTCTGTATATATGATCCCACACTGTGCCCTCTAAATGCATGGACAATTGTGAGTGAGTGTGCTCCAGGTTTGGGAAAATTCTCTGTTACTCCTTGTCTTACCATGCTGTTTCATTAAATATATTTGTTTTGAAATAATGGCATCCCACAGATAATTAACAAAAGTAAACACATGAGTGAGGGCTTGTGGGCCATTATTTTTCAGTGGATAAAAATACACTACTTTACTTTTTTACTACAATACTTTGAAGATGGGGTAGATATGTAGGTTCCCGGTGTTTGAGAGGTTCTACAAATGACAATATAGAGGAAGTTATAAATATTTTAATGACAATTTTTTATAGTTTCCCCTACATTAAACTAGTCTAAAGGCAATAGGCAAAATGATGGTGTTGTCCAGATTAGGTACATGTACATATGCCACAGTTTCCCCAACATGGAGTTGGCTAGTTTTTTTCCCCCACTTAATAGTATTTTATTTTTTCCAATTACATGCAAAGATAGTTTTCAACATTCACTTTTACAAGATTTTGAGTTCCTAATTTTTTCTTCCTCCCTTTCTTCCTCCCTCCCCAAGACGACATGCAATCTGATATAGGTTATACACATACAACAATGTTAAACATATTTCCACATTAGTCATATTGTGAAGAAGAATCAGAACAAAAAGGGGAAACCACAAGAAATAAACAAAACAAAACAAAACAAAAAAAAAGAGAAAATAGTACGCTTTGATCTGCATTCAGAGTCCATAGTTCTTTCTCTGTATATGGACAGCATTTTCCATCATGAGTCCCTTGGAATTGTCTTAGATCATTGCACTGCTGAGAAGAGCTAAGTCTATCAAAGCTGGTCATCTCACAATGTTGCTGTTACTATGTACAATGTTCTCCTGGTTCTGCTCACTTCACTCAGCATCAGTTTATGTAAGTCTTTCCAGATTTTTCTGAAATCCACCTGCTCATCATTTCTTATGGGACAACAGTATTCCATTACATTCGTGTACCACAACTTGTTCAGCCATTCCCCAATTAATGGGCATCCCCTCAATTTCCAATTCTTTGGGATTAGGCTAGTTTTCCCTTAAAAGGTAGCAAAGTTGTCCCCAGGACTTAATTGGTCCCAAGTGGGTCAAAGCTCAAGTTAAGCCTGCCTTGATGCAGTTTCCTGGTAGCCTCTGCCAATATTGCCTTGGTTTCCTGGTCACTTAGGGTATAAAAAGGCTGACCATGGGGTCAGGGCCCTTGAGACTTGGAGAATGTCCCAAGACCATGAAATTCATTGCAATCTGCCCTGTTTCCCTATAGACCTGAGGGGGCCCATGTCTACCCTATGCTATGGCTAGGAAAAACTCCTTTTGTTAACTGTTGAATATCGTACCATTCTCAACATCTAACCTAAACTAACAGGGTATGACCTTGAATCAGGCCTGCCTTTAACAGTAAAGGATCAAGGATCAAGGCTTTAGGTTTCTAGCAAAGTTAGATTTGTGTTGATAGGGATTTTGGGCCTCATTTAAAGTCTCCTCTCAAGTTCTGGAGGACTCCAATTCCAGGAAGTTATTTCTCTATTTTTGTTGTTGTTCAGTCATTTTTCAGTCATGTGGGACTCTTTGTGATCCCACTTGAGGTTTTCTTGGCAAAGATACTGTAATGGTTTGCCATTTCCTTCTCCAGCTCATTTTCCAGATGAGAAAATTGAGGCAAACAGGGCTAAGTGACTTGCCCAGGGTCACACAGCTAGTAAGTGTCTAGGACCAGATTTGAACTTAGGAAGATGAATCTTCTATAGTCCAGGCCTGGCACTCTATCCACTGTGCCATCTAACTGCTCATATTTCATTATTTAGTTCCTAGATATTTAGTTCCTCCTGTTTTACTTAGATCCTCCTAAGTCCAAGGCCAATGCTCTAGCCACTGTGTCACCTAGCTGCCCCCTTCATTAACTTTTTCTTGAAACTTATCTCAATGTCTACCATGTGGAAATATCCCCAGCAAACTCAAATTCTCTTTATGTTTGAAAGCTGTTATTCCCTGTGGGACATATCTAACCTTCTATTTCAGGTCTGACTGATCTTTTAGGTTCCATTTCATTTCCAAAGCTGAGATGATATATATATCTCATCCCAATGAATGACTATGACTCAGGTAACAAGCTCTAGTTTTCCTCTAAGTTATCTTTTGTTTGTTTGTTTGTTTCTTTTTTTTTTAGGCAATTGGGGTTAAGTGACTTGCCCAGGGTCACACAGCTACTAAGTGTCAAGTGTTTGGTCTGAGGTCACATTTGAACTCAGGTCCTCCTGACTTCAGGGCCGATGCTCTATCCACTGTGCCACCTAGCTGCCCTTTTTTCTCAGCCAAAAACAAGGTTTATTGAAGATTCACCATATTAGCTAGACTCTTAAGGAATCTGAACATCTGTGGGCTAGATTGTGAAAATCTGAGCAGTGGCTAGATTATAAGAATAAGAGCCTCTAAATTATCTTTTGATGACTCACTTATCTCCAGTTTTTGTCCCCTTCAATTATTCTGCACATTGTCCCCATATTAAACTTCCCCAAACCTCTTTCATCATGGTATTCCTCAGTTCAAAAACTTTGAATGGCTCCCCATTGCTTACTGATTCAAATTCATACTACAAAGACTATCATTCATAGCTTTAAAGATAAAGGAACCCTAATCTGGTTCCTGTTATATTTGCCATTATTGTCTTTTACAAACTCTCTGCTCCAGCCAATCCAAAGTACTCCCTTGTCCTTGAAATAGCCCTTAGGTTTTCCTACCTCTATGCTTTTGCTCAAGACTTTTTCTTACTTGGAATGTTTTTATTCATCCATCTTTATTAATGAAACTCTATTTTTCAGTCCTTAGCTCAAATCCTGTGCCCTTCATCAGAAAAACCTTAAGAGGATCACCCTAGCCAGAAATTATCTCTACCTCTTCTGAAGAGTAAGGTAGATAGTACCTGCCAGATTTTCCTTTTTCCATAGACAAAGCACTGACTATTACCCTTAAATATAAAATGAGCTGAAGAAGGAAATGGCAAACTATTCCACTATCTTTGCCAAGAAAATCCCAAATAGGTTCACAAAGAGTTGGGACTGATTGAAAGTGACTGAACAACAACAAAATGACCCTTAGAATAATAGAATCTTCAATCTGGAAGTAGTAACCCAGTTCTGAAGCTTAGAGATCATTTAGCCCAAACTATTTTCTATATGAGAAAACTGAGGCCCAGAAATGAGAAATGACTTATCCAGTTGATTAATAGCAGAGCCTGGAGCCTATGTCTCTATCTAGGGCTCTTTTCATGTTTTGTTTCCAATGCTATTTGGATATCAGGAATTTAAATTGATGTCACCTCAAAGACCTAATGGAGAACTGGTAAAGCTTAATGGCTGTGAAAGTCCTGGGGAAGGAATGAAGGGGAGCATTGAAGAGATTTTTCTTTCCTCTCTGCCCACTTGGGCAATGTATAAGAATGAAGTAGATTATCTTATACTGAAAAGATCTCAAGGGTATTCTTAGGCACATACCCTTTTAAGATAGAGTGAGGTCTTTGGAGTTTGATTTGTCATGATTTAATCTCTAAACTCCTGGTTATCTGTGAAATGAGGAGGTTGGAATGAATGACTATATAAGCAACCTTCAAGCTCTAAACCTGTGATCCTATTATCCTATTCCTAGTCTCTGCTGGAGTGTTCCTGGAGGAAGCACAATTAGTAGCTTTTTAAGTATAAACCAGCTTAATATGAGTTATCTAGGATTGAGGTATTGGTAAAGAAGGAACAGAAGGGAGAACTTGCTCAGTATTTTCGCAATGGGTGATAATTATCTATGCAAAACAATAAACATCAATTTTTTTTAGACAGTAGCTCTAGTACTTTCTACAAAAAATCAGAAACATTTATCCCCGTCCCCATCCCCAGTTTTGGGGTCCCTATAACACTTTAGGATACTTCAGTAATATAAAGAATTGCCTACATCTAATTTACTTAAGAACCAGAGTCTGAGAAGAGGTATAATATTTTTTCTTTTTTTCTATAAATTTGAAACCGGCCCTTTGTTAGGCATTTTAAGAGACAATAGAATACATTATTTAATATTAGCAATGTAAATGCTATTGAATTCTTATAGTTCATTTTTCCACTAGATGGCACAAAAGCATTTATAAATAGTGTTACATTACCTTGGTTTGTTCTTTAATCTGGGCTTCAGACTTTAATAATTTTGTTTTACTTTTAAGGAACATGATTATAAGTACATTTACTCTTTTAAAACTAATTTAATTATATGACATTAAAAAAACTTGGATTAATTTGTATGCATACATACATGTGTATGTCAATTCATTGAAAATAAGTTGTCCTTGCATTAGAACTCCATTAGGGAGCTGACCTATTTTCTTAAGAAAGAGGAAGGAAAAAAGGAAGGACAGAGGGAAGAAAGGGAGGGAAGGAGGAGAAGAGGGAATGAAAAGAATGAATTAAGAGAGGGAGGGAGGAAAGGAAAGGAATGGAAGAGGAAGAAAAAAGGAAAGAGGCAGGGAGGGAAGAAGGACAGAATGATACAGAGAAGTAAAAAAAGAGGATAAGTAGGGGAGGAGATTAAAAGGAAGGAAGGAAGGAAGGGAAGGTGGAAAAGGAAGAGAGAATGGAAGGATGAAGCAAGGGAAAGTGGGAGGAAGAATTAAGGAGGTCAGGAGAAGGGAAGGAAGGAAAGAAGCAGGGAAAGAAGGAGGGGGGAAGAGGAAAGGGAGAAAAAGAAATAAAGGTGAGCAGGGAGGAAAGAAGGAAAGAAAGGACTACATTCATTCAACAATTGCCTGCTCTGTAAGGGTCAGTTGAAGGAAATATAAGGATATCATAATAACTAGCATTTATATAGCACTTTAAAATTTGCAAAGAACTTTATAAACTTTATTTCATTTTATCCTCACAACAACCCTATGAGGCAAATGTTATTATTATCCCATTTTTATAGATGAGGAAATTGAGATAAAGAGAGAGGTTAAATGACTTGACTGTGGTCACACAGGTAGTAAGTGCCTGAAGGAGGATTTGAACTTGTGTCTTCGTGACTCCAGGTACAGAACTCTATTCATCATGCCACCTTGCTGCCTCACTGGGTCATATGAGCACACATGTTTTCTAGAATTCCATCTACAAATAATCACACAGATCCATGCAGATTATAAAGGATACTGAATATGAATATCAAATGATATAAACAGAAATGTTTATCTATTTGGATACAAACTCACTCAAAATTTTCTAGGAACTTAAAAAAAGAAAAGAGTGCTACATGAACTATATTGATATAACCTAAATGTAACATATAATGGAGAAGCCGTGCCCTTTATTCAGCGCATGAGCACGTGTGCTTTGACGATTTCTGATCTGCTTACTGCATGATTTGCTTACTTTTAAATGGCTGCTTATCTGGGACTGAATGTGCAGACAAAAGGGTCCAGCAGAGGAATCCTACTTCTCTCATTGCTAGCAGCAAATGAGGCAAGAATTGCTATAAGCCTGTTGGTAGGGAGATAGTACCAGTGACCTATTCTCTCCATCTGGTCTTCCATGTACCACCATTATTCTGCAAGCCCTCCGTTTCCCATCCCTGTGCCTTTGCCTGGAATATACTGCCTTCTCACCTTTGCCTCTTGGAACTTTTGCTTTCTCTCAGTGCTGAGTTCAGATCTCACCTTGGCTCCTAGTTGCACCCTTTCCCCAATTTACCCTGTATTCATTTTATATATAAATACACATAATATATATAATGCATAAATATATAAAATATACATAAATGTATATACATATATGCTTAGACAATCATAACTGTACATATCTCCCTCATTATAATGTAAGCTCCTTGAAGGCAGGGATTTTTTCACTTTCCTTTTTTTATCTCAATTGGTCAGCATGTAGATAGCATTTAATAGATGCTTGTTGATTGACTAATTTAAGCACAGTGGAGTTATCCAGTCATCCTTGACAGAAGCTCACCAAAGTCTCAGAGGGAGGGGGCAAAGGAGCAGGCAACCAGAAGTCAGGTATGCTGCTGGACGGCTCATTTTCCCTTTTTTGTTATACAAAGTGGAATTCTTTTGCTTTCCTGCTTCTCTTTCCCATAAGGTTTTTTTTTTTTTTTTTTAGGCAACTGGGGTTAAGTGACTTGCCCAGGGTCACACAGCTAGTAAGTGTCAAGTGTTTGGTCTGAGGCTGGATTTGAACTCAGGTCCTCCCGACTTCAGGGCCGGTGCTCTATCCACTGCACCACCTAGCTGCCCCCTCCCATAAGCTTTTAAAAAACAATTTTAAAAAGATATCACAAAACTTGTGAACTCTGGAACAGAGTCCATTCACCATTTCTAGAATCTAATATCTTCACGGCAGCACTCTTAGGGAAGCAGACTGAGAGACAAAGATTAGATAGAACGGGATTTTCACACAGAGCAGCCAGTTGGCTCTACTGCCGCTGCTAAAGGCCCAGGGCGTCTAGGTTTTAAAAATTCCATACAGACTATAGCCAAATATGTCTGATCTTGTGGTAAGTCAAGGTGAGTAAACAAAATGTCTGGGAATAAGCTGCTCTCAATGTACAGTGAACTATTTTCTGGGACAATGTAATTTCAGGGTAAATTAACCTCTTCTGGTACACTGAGCCAAGGCCTCTTCTTCTGGCCTGTGACTATCCAGGCTTAGCTCTCTTCTTCTTTTTAAAAAATGCATAATAAAATTTTAAAAATTATTGCTTTCTTTTGTTTTTACATTAACTTTACTTCTAAATAAATTGCTAAATACCCCCCAAAACCCCATGCTGTATAAAAGAGAATTAAAAAGAGAGGGGAAAAAATCAGTTTAGCAAAACTAATAGCCCAACTGTGTCTTGTGGTTTTTGCGGTGTTGGGTATGCACAGTCTATAAAAAAAAGAGGAGTTACTTTTTTTTTCATCTCTTCTTTAAGACTAGATTTAGTTTTTTATAATTA
Source organism: Vombatus ursinus (assembly GCF_900497805.2). Lineage (NCBI taxonomy): Eukaryota > Metazoa > Chordata > Mammalia > Diprotodontia > Vombatidae > Vombatus > Vombatus ursinus. Next base: position 10,146,667 of record NW_020954720.1, read on the forward strand.
TACAGTGCTCAGTTTTGTTGTTCTTTCCATTTATATTGTTGCGGTCATTGTGCATACTGTTTTCCTTATTTAATTTTGTTTCAATTCGTATAAATCTCCCCATGTTTCTTTGTATCCTTCATATTTATTGTGTTTTACAACAAAATGTTTCATTATATTCCTTTTTACATTTATGTATATATTACAGTCACAATTTGTTTCTCCATTTCCAATGACTACTTTGTTTTCAGTTATTTGCTATGACAAAAAGTGCTACTTTAAATATGTTGGTGTATATGATATCATATACCTATATCTGCCTAGCAGTGTAATCTCCAAGTCAAGAAGTATGGGCATTTTAGTGATTTTCTTAGCTTAATTCCAAGATGCTTTCCAAATATACAGCACAGACTTGGGTCTTTCTAAAGGGAACTTTTTATAACTGTGGTCTGAGCATAGTCTTTCATGAGACATTGTACCAATTCTGCTGTAACCTTCTTCTTTGACATCGATTAGAAGAGAATGGGAAAGAGTAGGGGCTGTATCAGCTCCTTTCTGAACAGATTTCTCCCCTATACTCATGATAAAGAAGTGTGGATGCTTCCTCTTTCCCTGGGCCCTTCCAAAGGATACCACTGAAGAAGTATGTGTAATGGATACAGCCTTACCCATGTAGTAAGAAAACATGTTTGGAAATGAGTGTCTCCCTGTTTGTGGCTCAGCTCTAGGGGTAAGCTTTCTCTCTCAATGTTGAATGTTTGTCTCTAGTTGACTCAGAAAAGAATGTGGAATTGGGCCTTTCAAACTTTGGAACCCTTGGGGAGCTACATTCAACACATCTCTAATGGGTTAAGCCCTGGTGACAGTTGTGACGAATACCATGGCAATTTCCCAGATAAGATAGTATCCTAGTGTGGGCTACATTTCCTTCATAGTTGCTAAGGCCATTATTATTCTTTGGAGAGGAATTCTATGAGGAGGAAATAGCTGATTTAAATGCCTCCTGTCAGTTGCCAAAGAAATAGTTACAAAATACTGTTATAATAATGTGGAAAACTGCTCATTGCTCTGGATCATACTTTCTCATACTCTCTCCAGTCCCCCTCCCTGGCTTCCACATTTGGTTGGACAAAGAGCAGTAAGAACAAGAGAGTTATAACATTAATAAAAACCTTCATTTGATGAAGTGGTTCTGCAAGTGATTGTAGAACTCTGGTCCATTTTCAATTTCTTGTGACTTTCCTTTTTTGGCCCTATAATTATTTCTTATCTACTTCTTAAACTCTCAGTCTCCTAGGAACCAACATGTGTGTTGTCCTGTGCAAAAGCACTGACTTAGTTTTCTTCCATAATTAAAGTACATTCATAGTAGGATGCAGAATGATTAGAAGGGAAGGAATTAGGATGACCAGTTATGAGGCTATTAAAATTATCCAGGCAAAAATTAATAAGGATCTGAGTTTTTTAGTTAATGGCAATTGAAGCATGTCTGCAAAGGAAGGGACACATAAGAGAGGACACCTAAGAGGTTCACTTCTCTGGCTTAATTCATTTGTTTTTTGATTGCCCTTCTTGACATCTTACCCTATTCTTGTTTTGGTTGCCACTTTGACCTGCTCCATTCATTTTGTGTGTGTGTGTGTGGTGTGTGTGTGTGTGTGTGTGTGTGTGTGTGTGTGTGTGGCAATTGGGGTTAAGTGACTTGCCCAGAGTCACACAGCTGGTGAGAGTTACGTATCTGAGGCCAGATTTGAACTCAGGTCCTCCTGACTCCAGAGCTAGTGGTCTATCCACTGCGCCACCTAGCTGCCGCTGCCCCTGTTCCATTGATTTTTGACATTACTCTTGTTTCTTTCCCTTTCATGGACACAGCACAGATTAACCCTCTCTAGAAGTCTGGCTGTCCTTTGTTACAGCTTCGAGATTGATGTTGGTCATTTAAGGAGGGCACTTAGGCTAGCCACCTTTTCATTTCCTATTTGTCTATACTCATTTGGTCTTCTCCAGTATGTCCCCAGATCCAGACCTTACTTCTTTCCCTTACTCCCACTTTTTAATCTTCCTTTTGTGTGTTGTCTTTCCACATTAGATTGTAGGCTCCTTGAGGGCAGGGACTGTCTTTCTTTTTTATTTTTGCCTTGCCAGCACTTAATTCAGTGCATAGCTCTTAATAAATGTTTGACAGGTATATTCAATGTACCTGTATATTGTATATATATTGTATAACATTGTATAACAGGTATATTCAACAGAGATTAGATGTGATGGGCAAAGGAACAGAAGGACTAAAAAATGACTTTAAGGTTTTTGAACATAGGTTTCTAAGGAGAAATATAAATAGGGCAATCAGCAGAACGGGCAGAAAATTGAGGCCAGATAAGATGACTTCAGCTCTGGACACATTGAGTGGGAAGTGCCAGCATGGTATCTAGGGGAAAATGTCAGGATGGTGGTAGACATTACACTTGGTCTCCAGGATTAGGAGTTAGAGATATAGACTTGGGAGTTTTCTACAGAGATGTGATAAAGTCCTGGGAATGTATGACATTACCAATTGAGGGATAGTAAGGAAAAAAAAAGAGTTAAGCATAGAAGCTCGATAATCATTTAAATTTAGGAAATAGAGGAAGGAAGTAGCAGAAGGTATATAAAAAAAGGACTAAAGATTGAAGAAAAAAGAGGAGAGTGAGATATTTGTGAAAACAAGTAAGGAGAGTTTCAAGATAGGGATGTTAATAGTGTCAAATAATGCAGAGAGGTCAAGGATAATGAGGACTAATATAGCAGATTTAGAAAATAGAAACATCACATCATTCATGATTTTTAAAATTTATTTTATTTTTTGGATTCAGAAGACTGAGCATGGTTGTAGGCTGAGGAAATGCACCAGTAGTAGAGTGACTAAAATATACAAGCAGGAGAAGGGATGATTGATGGATCAAACATTCTAGTGGGATTCATAACACAGATCTCAAAAGAGTTAGTCTTAGTAAGGAAGAAAGGCATTTTTCTTCTTCCTCCAGCTCTCTGACTCTTGTCTCTCTGCCTTTCTCCCTTTCTCCCCATCTCTTCCTCTCTGTCTCTCTCTCTGTCACTGTCAGAGAGATTAGAAGGGATTCATTGAATAAAAGATGGTTGAAGAAGCAGGGGGGGAAATGAGATGGAAAGGAAGGAATTTGAAAGAACTCCATATTGTAGGCTTTTGATCTCAAGTAAGAGAGGGATGAGTTCACTCAGTCATTTGGCCATTATTAAGCATTTACTAAGCACTTCCTATTATTCAGGCACTGATGTCATGGTCTTTGAGAAGGGAGGACAAATAGCAAACTATCTTTCAGGCATTGTACTAAGTATTGACACACAACGAAATGCATAAACAGTCTCTCATCTCTGGGCAGCTCCCATTCTAATGAGGAAGATAACATATAAATAACTAGGCAGGTACACAGTATATGGAGTCAATAGAAGGTAATCTCAGAGAAAAAAGCATTGGCAGAGTGTATCTAAAATAAAAGGGGCTAGTTTAGAAGCTTGAGAAAAATGGAAAAATTATAGAATAACTTTTGTAAGTGACTACCCTGGCGCCTATTGCCTGAAGGCCATTTATGTTACATTTTACCCCTCCCCCAGGGTTCTTTAGTACTTTTAAGGGGGATTGGGAGTGTCTGGAATCTAGACTCTTTTCCACTGTCTCAAGCATCTACCAATGGTTTTCTCCCAATTTTAGGGGTACCCTATACCCTAGCTCCTTTTAAACAAAGTCAGATAGTCTTTACAAAGAAATATTTACTTCAAAGGTATGGTAAGAACAAATACACAAATATCATTCCAACACATAGGGCATAATCTCCTTCACCCCCTCAGTCTCTGCAGAGGGAGTGAGATCATGTTTATAGCTTAGCTCAGTACCTATATAGTATAGTCCCACAAAGTTCCAAGACCAAAGCCCTCCTGGGCTTGAGTACTGGTACCATGGCTTCTCATTTCCTGCTGGACTAGTAGCATCATCTCACCTGGAATCCTGCCTCCAAGGTTGCTATGGTGTGAACTCTGGGACCCGGGGACTTAGTATTTGCGCCCAGTAATGAACAAATGAACCCCACTGGAAATGAGGAAAGACAGAGACAGAGGCAGAGAGAAAGTCAGAAAGAGACATAGAGAGTCAGAAAGAGAAGTGGAGAGACAGAAAAGAAAGAGACAAACAGAGATGTGGGGGAGAGGGGGAGACAAAGAAAGAGAGGGAGGGAGGAAGGGAGAGAAAGAGACAGAGAGAGACAGCAGACATACGGACAGTAGAGAGAGACAGAGACAGGAGAAGGGGAGACAAACAAAGATGAGAGAGAGAGAGAGAGAGAGAGAGAGAGAGAGAGAGAGAGAGAGAGAGAGGTGGGGAGAAGGGGAGAGAGAGGCAGAGAGACAAGAGACAGAGAGCTGGAGGAGAGATTGTCTTCTCTCTGAATTAGGTCCCTGGCATCTCCTATGTGGGTACCTAAAGTGATCTAAAGTGATCTAAAGATCTAAAGTGATCTAAGCATGTGTCAAAGCCCTGTTACACCTGCAATAGGAAATAGGAACCCCTTCTTTAATAGGTATAGAGAGATGAAGTGACTTGCCCAAGGACTTACAAATGGTAAGTGGCAGAGCAGAGATCTTAACTGAAGTTTTCTGACTCTAAATCAAGGATTCCTTCTGTTACACCACAATAAATTTCAAAGTAACACTGAGGGATTCCCTGAGATTAAGTAACACAAATTCATAGTGAACTCAAATTCAATGTTATAACTTTTTTTTTTTTTGTAATGCTTGGCAGCCTTTTAGGCTGACCTGGAACACAGAAAGTGAAGAGTAGAGGTTACCTAGTGTTGCATACTGGCAAGGCAGAATAGTTAAAGGTCAAATGGATGTGGGATCCTAGTATGTTTACTAGGGCATCATTTAAATGGTTAACCATGATTGTCAAGGAAGCAGGTGAAAAATAAGAACAGGCCTATGGACTGGGAGAATAGGTACAGATCAAGATGGGAGAAGTAAGCAGAGGTTGTGGTCAGAAAAGGGAATCTCAAAGTTCAAGATCTTAGAAGAAGAACCTCTCAGTTTCAAAATCTCATCTTTCAATGCTTCTTCTTGTATAGGTAACCTTTGCATATCAAACTTGTAAGCTCCTTTCCTTCTCCCAGTTTCCTCAATTATGAAATAGAGACATGCTACCTGGGCCTGGAGTCAGGAAGACTCATCTTCATGAGTTCACATCTGGCTTCAGATACTTACTAGCTGTTTCACTCTGGGCAAGTCACTTAACCCTGTTTGTCTCAGTTTCCCCATCTGAACTGAAGAATGAAATGGCAAACCACTCCAGTATCTTTGCCAAGAAAACCCCAAATGGGGTCACAGAGAATTGGACATGACTGAAAAATGACTGAACAATGGCAATGATTTTCCTTCCAGGATATTGTGGGGAAAACACTTTGTTAACATTAAAAAGATACAGAAATAGGACTTGCTATTTATTATGAGTACTCACCAGGGTGTGAGACTGAGCCTAGGTTCTCAAAGTTTATGTCAGTGAAACACAGCCTCTAGAATGTTCTACCAAGCTAGAAGGACTTCAAGAAAGGAACTGATGAGATTCTAGAGCTATTCCCAGACTAATATCGTCTATTGTCTGAGGACCAGCCTATCTTCAAATCAAGGGAGACCTAGGATTTACTTCTTTCACTGACATTGTGTAGCCATGCGTGAAGTCAGGGAATACAAAGGGCAGGGACTGCTTAGTTCTTGTCTCTATGTCTCCAGTGTTTAGCATAGTGTCTGGCACATGGCTGACTCTTAGGCAGAGGTTATTGAATGAGTTAATGTATGAGCAGTACTTTTATTATTTTTGTTATTACTTACATTCATATACCAGTTTTCCCAGTTCTGTGATTAGCTATATAAAAGTACCCAGAGGTTTTTCTCTATGTGTACAGCCTAGTGATCAAAAGTGATGTTCATAGTTTCTTTCTAAACCTACACTGTGACTCTAAGAGTCCCATTATGGAAGTTTCACGCACTGCTTAGTAACTCTCAATGGTCTGTATTTTTGTTGATGCTACCTGTTTTCTGTGTTGTGAATAAAATCTTGTTTAAAAAAACAAAACACAAAGAAATCTACAAGTTTGGGAGGTGGGGGGAATGGCATGCTAAACTTCACCAGCTCAGAAAGTGTTATTTCTCTATTGGTTAGAAGACTGTGTGCACACTGAATAAGTCTTTCTTCTTTTTATGAAACTGAACTCCCACTTAGTTGCCTTTAGGGTTCTCACAGTACTAGTCTTTGTCCATTATTGATTAGTATATTGATGCTGATTTGGGGCCTTTTTACCTTATGAAATATTCACACATATCTCTCCCTAAAGGCATCCCATGCAGCATCACTGCATGTGAAGGCCCTGCATTGTTTTGTTTTGTTTTTTAAATCAAAAAAGTCCTTTTGATTGGAATTTAAAATGAACATCTGAAAACTCTTCTTTGGTAGGAGAAGTTACATGATCACAGGAGATTATTCATGGAGCACTTTAAAAGTCATTCAGTTACCGTTTTAATTTATTTTGTATTTTAGCAAGGATCTATAATTTCAACTTGTGTTATCTTAGTCCAATCAGGAAAATCTAATTTATGAAATTTTCCTTGTGGATTATTATCATTTCTTAGTCTCTACCTCTTTATAAAATTCTATGTTCTGCTTTACATGGAATGTGGCACTTGGACATGCTCATTCATCTCACACAAAATTAGAACATGTCATGTCAGACTTTGGATCCAGGTTCTGGCTGCTCATCAGAGAAATTCACCCTCCTTCCCTATAAAAACTCAAGTGATTTGCTGCCTTATGATGAATTCCAGTTTCAATTACTATATTAGAAATCTTGGTATTTCAATAGCAAAATGTTCTCAAATTGGTTATACCTTTTTATCAAGTTGGACTTAAGATCTGGGCCGAGTAGCGTGTAATTCTTTAATGGATCTCAATTCTGTCAACAGCTAATTAATATGATTCCAGATATTGGGAATGGAAAAGACCTATGAGGTTGTTTAATTCATCCTATTTAACAATGTTACTACTTATAATAATGGAATGTTAGTTGATAGCCAAATTATAAATGTTGTATTGACTTATTTATAATTGCTTTATAAATATTAGTTCATTAAACCCTAGTAAGCCCTGATAGCTGGAGAGGAGAAACAATGGTTCACTGATTTTTGAAATAGAATGAGGCATTCTCAGAATCATTATATCATGTTTCCAGGAAGAAAGTAAGAAGAATGACATTTGAAATCATGGGAAGACTGTAGATAGGTATAATATAATTGCTTGACTTGGAATTTGGCCAAAAGACTAGTGTTAACATAGTGTTGCCATCAAACAGTGCCATAGTTGGCTCTTTTTTTTAAAAAATTTTTTAAAATTCATTTTGAGTTTTCAACATTCACTTTTGTTTTTGTTTTTTTTTTTTTGGCTAGGCAATGGGGTTAAGTGACTTGCCCAGGGTCACATAGCTAGTAAGTGTCAAGTGTCTGAGGCCAAATTTGAACTCAGGTCCTCCTGACTCCAGGGCTGGTGCTGTATCCACTGTGCCACCCAACTGCCCCTCAACATTCACTTTTATAAAATTTTGAGTTCTAAATCTTCCCTCCTTCCACTCTCCCCTCCTCAAGATGGCAAGCAATCTTATATAGGCTATACTTGTATGATCATATTAAACACATTTCCACATTAGTCATGTTGTGAAAGAAGAATCAGAACAAAAGGGAAAAACCATGTGAAAGAAAAAACAACAAAAAAATATGCTACAATCTACACTGAGACTACATAGTTCTTTCTCTGAATGTGGATAGCATTTTTCATCATGAGTCTTTTGGAATTGTCTTAGATCATCACATTGCTCAGAAGAGCTAAGTCTAACAAAGTCAGTCATTGCACAATGTTGCTGCTACTGTATATAGTATTCTCCTGGTTCTGCTCAGTTTACTCATGTTCATGAAAGTTCAAGAAAGTCTTTCCAGGTTTTTCTGAAGTCCACCTGCTTAACATTTCTTGTGGAACAATAGTATTCCATTACATTCATATACCACAACTTGTTCAGGCATTCCCCAATTAATGGGCATCTCCTCAATTTCTATTTCTTGGCCATCAAAAAAAGAGCTTCTATAAATATTTTGGACATGTGGGTCCTTTCCCCTTTTTTATAATCTCTTTGAAGTACAGACTTAGTAGTGGTATTGCTGGATCAAAGGATATGCACGGTTTTATAGCCTTTTGGGCATAGTTCCAAATTTGTTCTCCAGAATGGTTGGATCAGTTCACAACTCCACCAACAAAGCATTAGTGTTCCAAATTTCCCACATCTTCTCCAACATTTATAATTTTAAAGATTTGCTCTTTAATAGCCAACAATCTCTTGATGCTGTATATAAATATTAAATATAGATTCATAGTTTTTTTAATTTTTTATTAATTTATTTTGATTTATCAACATTCACTTCCATATGCTTTTGAGTTCAAAATTTTTCTCCCCCTTCCTCCCCATCACCCTCCCCAAGAAGGCGCACAATCTGATATAGGTTATACATATACATTCCTATTAAGCATATTTTCACGTTAATGATGTTGTAAGTAAAAATTAGAACTAATAGGAGGAACCACCAGAAAGAGGAAACAAAACTTAATGGAAGAGAAAAAAAATAGCAATTCAAATTCCCTAGTTCTTTCTTTGGATGTGGTTAACATTTTCCATCATGAGGCCTTTGGAGATGTCTTAAGTCTTTGTATTGCTGGGAAGGGTTAAGTTTATCAATATTAGTAATCGCACAACATTGCTGTTATTGTGCACAACGTTCTCTTGGTTCTGCTCACTTCACTCAGCATCAGATCATACAAGTCTTTCCAGGTTTTTCTGAAGTCCACTTGTTCATCATTTCTTATAGCACGATAGTATTCCATTACATTCATATACCACAACTTGTTCAGCCATTCCCCAATTGATGGGCATCTCCTCAATTTCCAGTTCTTGGCCACCACAAAAAAAGCTTCTATAAATATTTTTGTACATGTGGGTCCTTTCCCCTTTTTTATAATCTCTTTGAAGTACAGACCTAGTAGCGGTATTGCTGGATCAAAGAGTGTACTGGCGGCCGACCTTCTGCCGGCCGCGCGCAGTACCCTCTCCTCCTATAAGGAGCAGGCTACCAGAGTCATACTCACTTCCGAGTCTTCAGTACTCAGCCGGATAAACACACAGAGACGAGCCATCGGGAGGCGCCAACACCAGAGCTTTATTCAGAGGCCATCACAGCAAGCCATCACAGCAAGCCCAAGCAGCAAGGCCAGAGCAACAGAACAGGAGCCAGAAGAGAGCGCATGATCTGACCACGCTTGTTTCTAAATACCTACCTAGCCCCTCCTCCCCAGCCTGCTTACTAGCCAATGATTGTAGGGTCAGATACCGGAAGGGGCTGCCTGAGTTTAGCACACCAAGGGGGAGGGAGTGACGTAGGAGGCTAGGACCGGATAGAGGGAGGAGGCATCTGGGATTAGCGCATAGACAGAGTACGTGACCTAGGAAGTCAGACTCAGATACTGGGAGGAGGGGTCTGGGGTCAGTGCTGCACAAAGGGACCCAGGAAGTCAGGAAGGTCACAAGATGGAGGCGTCTGGGGATGACGGAGCATATAGGGAGGGGACTAAGCAAAGGGAACTCAGTCCTCTGCCGTCCCACTCCCACGTGGCACCGCCCCTTGCCTCAGGAGCTCAAGCTCCGGCTACTTCCTTGCACCCAGCTTATCTCACATAGCACTGCCCACTGCCTCAGGGCTTCTCCGTATCCAGCCCATCCCAGTTCACCGACTCTGCCTACCACAGCCCCTGCTTCGACTTCCAAAATACCCAGATCTTACCCTACTCTTGCCACAGCACCCAACCTGGTAGCTGCCAACATCAGACAGTCCCTCACAAAAGAGTATGCATGGTTTTACAGCCCTTTGGGCGTAGTTCCAAATTGTTCTCCAGAATGGTTGAATCAGTTCGCAACTCCACCAACAAAGCATTAGTGTTCCAATTTTCCCACATCTTCTCCAACATTTATGATTTTAAAGGTTGGCTCTTTAATAACCAACAATCTCCTGATACTGTATATAAATATTAATTAAATATAGATTCATAGTTTTTTATTGCATCATGATCAGTGCATAAATAGGAGAAAAGTATACTGACCAGCTCTTTTTTTCTGCTTTCAGGTCCCTTTATCCTCTCCCACCTCTTTTTTCTCTTTCACTTAGACATTTTTTTGAATGGGCAAGTAAGACCACCTTTTGTACATTCTTCTGCCCCTTCTCACCTAGATTTGAATTAAGAAAATAAGATGTTAAAGGATAAAAGAAATCAGTATATAATATCCTTTGACATATTAACATATTTTAAATCTTTAACCATAACAAGAGCATAAATGGAAGTATAGTTTCTATAGATCTTTTAAAATTATTGTTCATGTTCCACTGCTAGCTCTAATATAGTTATGAGTTATTGATAGTATTGGGATATTCTGTTTTCCTTACTGTGATAAATCAGACAAATTGTATGTGGACCCTTCTGTCAGAAGAAATCTCAAAATATAGCCATTTCCCAAAAGTTGCCCAACCATTTCATTTCCTTTTAGACAAAAATGGTGGAGCAAATCTCCTTAAGGAAAAAAAAAAGCATGGAGAAATAACATTCATTATAACTAAAAGCTAAATATAGGTTTCTACAAGGAGTTATTTGAAAGCTTCTAGGATTTATAAAAACAAAACAAAATTCTGTATTAAAAAGGTTCGTATAAATGAATATTACACTACAGTGTGTCCATTATAGTGGATTAATATTATCTACTATATGATGAATATTATAGTGATATGTTAGTTCACAACCATATTACAAATATTATAATACTAACCATGTTGTGCATGTTATAATATTCATTATAGTATTATGGTGGATAATACTAATCTACCACAATAGTATAGTGAGTATTGTAATATCTATTGATATCATTTATTCAACAAGTATTTATTAAGTGCTTACCATGTGCCAAGCGTAGTATTATCCACAGTATCCATGATGTTACTCTTAGCGGATGTTATACTGTGGTCAATATGTTCAGCTTTTGAAACCTTGAAGGGAATATTTAAAAGAGTCTGGATATCTTAAATTATCACAGATTCTCAGGGTTGGAAGTCATCAGGAGCCATCTGTTTTAACCCACATCTGAGAAGAAATCTCTTCTAGGGAATCCCTGACAAGCAGTCATTGAGCTTTCTCTTCACTTCCAGTGATGAGGAATAGCTCTTGAGGGATCCTATTCTCTTCTTGGACGATGCTAGTTGTTAGGGAGAATTTTTTTTCCCACTTTCACTGAGATGAATCTATTTTTCTGTGCAGCTTCTTCCCCCTGCTCTGATTCTGTCTTCTGGGATGAGTAGAACAAGTCTAATTTCTCTTCCGTATGACAAGTCTTCAAATACTTTTGAAGACAGCTAGCATGTCCCCAGTAAATTGTTTCCTTGTGAACTCTCACCAGGGAGACTAAGTAACTTGGAAGTGCTACAGTGAATAAAATAATAAGGATTTGGCAAATTTGATCAGATTACTTTAGTCATCTTTGTAACCGAATCACATCATTGCACAGACAATATGGTTAATGATTGTGTAATTGATCATGAAGACAGCCAGAAAACAAAAGAAAACCCAAAAAACTTGACTGGACCATTCTGTGACAGATTTGGTTGTTGTCTTTAGATAGGGCTTTACTCTTGACAGGAAATCTACACCATTGCTTCATTCCATCTGATTGCTAGAATTTAAAAGGTAAGAATTAATTCCTCACTTCTTTTGAGCTTGAAATTGGCCTTTGTTAGTGGCACTTAACATTTCAACTCTAGTTTCCCTAAATGGATTGTAGTAGTATATGCTTATCTCTAATTTTAATAAGTCAAATGACCCAGAGCTATTCCTGGGCTATTTGGGAAGTGGGAATGTGTGGGGGGAGGATTTAGATAGCCAACACTCCACCACTGCTTAGCCTTCATTATTTCTCTCTGCTTAATGCCACAGATGAGTTTTACAGATGTCTATTTTAGCAGGGGAGAGGATTAGGGGATTTGCTCACTAATCCATGGTTCCCAGCTTTCCTGCTGCTATCAAGCTTCCGTGCCTTCTTATTCACGATTGATACCCAACTGGTATTAATTGGTAGTAGAAGAGATCGGCCAGTTAGTCAATGAGTTGTAATTGAGTGTCCACTGTGTATATAACACTGCAGTAAATGTTGGAGGGTATTAAAAAGGGAGAAGCCATAGTTTCGATTTATCTGGTAAGGTACACTGTCCTAATTAATTTAATGCTATGTTCATATTCATCAGTTGGGTGGTAAGACATAAAAATAATTTTACCTGAAGCGAAATATATTGATTATCTGTTAAAAGATATATAATGTTGCTATTGTGAAAGATGAAAGATATTGATATAGATAAACATTTTGGTTTCTAAAAGTAATAGGAAAAGACCTTAGGTTTAGTAAAAAAAAAAAGGTTAAATTATGTATATGAAGAATTTACAGTTTTTGGATCAGATTTTAGCAGCTTTAGACAGAAAATGAACTGTGGCATAAATGTGAAGACTCAAATCTCCTTGAATGATGTATAATGATGCATTGTTTGCATATGAACAGTTTGATGGCTTCAAAAGGGCAGAAAAACTTTTGTTTCTTAAAAATGGAAAAATATGAGTACAAAGAAATACAGCTCAAGAACACCAAACTGGTTGGAGTACTGTGTTCAAGACTTTATGGTTGCAGGGGATAATGATACCTCAGTTCATTTGCATGTAACTTTTATGACTAAAGAGGATAAAACTAAAACATGAAAAATCATATCAACATTTGGTGACCAAGGCCTGGTTAAAAAGGGACTATTAAGTTCATAGGGGAAATTTGAGGAACAATGTTACATTTTTTTTTTTAGGCAGTTGGGGTTAAGTGACTTGCCCAGGGTCACACAGCTAGTAAGTGTCAAGTGTCTGCTCTGAAGTTGGATTTGAACTCAGGTCCTCCTAACTCCAGGGCCGGTAGTGCTCTATCCATTGTGCCACCTACCTGCCCCATAACAGATATTGTGTGTTAACTATCTTTTTGTGTGAGGTTTTTTTTTTTTTGTGAGGCAAGAGTGGGTTTTAGTGACTTGCCCAGGGTCACACAGCTAGCTAGTGAGGATCATGTGTCTGAGGCTGGCTTTGACCTCAGGTCCTCCTGACTCCAGGGCCAGTGCTCTATCTACTGCTCCACCTAGCTGCCCCAACAATATTACATTTTAATTGATTCCTAAGTCAGGAATCTTTCATTTAAGTTACTGAAGGGAGAGAAAATCTAACATTGGAAGCTGAAGAATTGAAGACAACAGAAGAGGGTGGCTTAAACAGTTACCAATTAGAATCAATTAGCTAACTGTTCTTTCTCCTTTATTCTGAAGAGGATAATGACATCGGGGGTGATGTCTTGACTTATGCATGAGTTAGATATAAGTGGCAGAGTTGCACGAGGTCATCAGCCTCACTCTCTTCCTGAGTCATTGAAATTCAGTGGCAGGACAAAAGTCAGGATGACTGGCAATGGCCTGGGATGCAGTAGATGACCTTGGCATCTTTGATGTCTGACTAAGCTCTAAGCATGCTTGCTTCTACTGCCTTCATGGCCATTGGAACAAGTTGTTTTCATCCACTCATCCTGCTGGGAGAAGCCTTCACATGCTTGGGGTAGAGATCCTCCTAGCTCACTGACTGGTTTGAGGCCTGTCGGGTACCCTTAACCTGGTTTAGCCCATCTGCCTAGAAGGTGTGACTATGGAGCATGCTGCAACTTCTTGGAGCCACAGGGGAGAGTTGGGTGACGGGTAAATACCAAAGATAGATGAACAGCCTGAAGAGGGCTTGGCAAGCCCTCATACCAGAGGTGCTAGTCCTTCCCAAACACCCCATACACCCCTAGTTAATAGTAGGTTGCCTTCAGCTAAATGATTCCTGATTGGTGGGACAAAGAATTGATCTTATTGGTCAACAGCTTTAGTGGTAGCTGCTGTCTAATCACCATCTATAGTTGGAGAGAGGTGAAGTTTCTCATAAGTGTCTATTCCCTGTTTCTACCTCTTATTTGAGAAGGAAAAATAGAGGAAAGACAGGTTTTGAAGCTGGCTAGGTTTGTCTGCCTGACTTAAAAAGTCAGCTCGAACTGTGCTGCTGTGAGCCTTGTTCTCTGTTCAGAGAAAGAGTATTATAGGGCAGAAGGTGTTTCTGAATGAACCAATGACATCAAAGCCTGTAGTCTAGAGTCAGGAATTGCTAAACACATGAGTTTTCTGCTGTCATGTGTTTCTTTGACAGTGTATAACTACTCTTCTTCTTTCTCTTCCCTCCTCCCACCAACATACTAAGTGCTTCACTGGGATAGTGTGATTCAGTTTTATATGTGGATTTTGATATATATTTTATTATTTATGCACTTGCTTTAATAGACAAGTAGCCATAAAATCATAATTTCTTTTCTCTTATTGTTAAGTGAATGTTTCTTTTTAAGACCTAAAAATGTTACTATTGTGAGTGACTGGTTGTGTAAAAAGGAAAAGCATAGGAGGGGTTCAAGAGCTAGAGTGGTGACTGGGAAAAGTCTATTTCTGCTTAACATACTACACTTAGGACCCTGAACAAATTTGAGTGTAACCTTGTGGTGGTTGTCTTTTCCTGGGAACCTAGACCTTCCAGAGTGAGGGTAAATTGGAGTGATTAAACCAACCCAAAAAGTAAGTGTCAAAATGTTTAGGGTGAGGTCCCTAGAGAGTGAGGGTAGCTATACCATGTCACTCACTGAACACTAGCCATCAAAACAATTGAATGAAGCAGAGAACGCAAGCAAAACTCCTCTAGATTCTCACTCCCTTTTCTCTGTTCACTTTCCTCTCTTCTAGGACTTTAGTTGTTGCTACATAAATTTATGCTTCCCAGTTTTTCATTCTGGACAGGGGTCCATGCTTATTACCTCTCTATAAAGACCTGTGGTGGGATTTCCCCTGTTGGGATGCTCTATACATCTATTTTGTTAATTTACATTACAAGAAGTCTTTGATTTGAAAACACCTGACTTACAACTATTCGAAATGGGTTAATACAGACATACTCTAACTTTAAAACAGTCTTTGTCCAAAAATGTTACCTTAAGTCAGTTTTTTTGGATAGCAGAAGTTCATTTTCTGAATCATTTTTACAAATAGTAGTTATGTTACCAATTGAGTCCCCAAAGCCTATTAAACTCATAATGTAGCTTAATAGCCCTAAGCTACAGGGCTTGCAGTGCCAAAACCCTGAACCCCTCTCAAATATACATACACAATTAAGTATTAAATGCCCCTGAAGAAACTTCTATATCTGTAATATCATATTGCTAATAATCACTAATAATGCAAGCTGAAGTTAAAATGAATAGAGTCTTTCCTGATTTGATTTATGTACATATATCACTCATTACTTACTAGATGTTCATTCATCTAAATTTGCCCTGGAATAATGGAAGTTGTTCACCAAAATATTATCAATCTATGTATTTAGGGGTTACATAAAATATCAGCTTATGATACACATAAATTGTTGCCTAATTAAGAAAGAGCATGCATGATTTTACCAGCTTATTTCTAATTTTTTTCACACATAAGGATGGTATTGAAGTACTTGAAACTGTCTTTGAGATTGATCTTTTCAAGCTCCCCCCCTTGAAAAAATTGGTTATAATTAGTTGTGAAAAATTATTTTTACTACGTCTAATTTTCCTTATGAGTAGAATGAGAATGGGTTCATTCTGTATCGTCTCCTGGGAGATAGTGGGGTTTTTTCTGAGGCAAAGAGATATCATATGGTTTGGGATTGGGATGGGACTAAAAGGAGAGCAAGAGAAAAGGAAAGGGAGAATATATTGAGAGGAGGGGTATGATGGAATTTCCCCCCAACACACGGAGCAATAGTGCAACCAGTTCTGCAAACTCACTCTTCCAAGGGAGACTATGAGAAGTCAAAGCTAAACGGGCAAATGGCAAGATTCATGCTATTTCTTTGCTTCAGGAGATTAGCAAAAAACTCTAAAAATCCCAGATCCAAGCCATTCTTATCCCCAGAAGAGGTTATACCCAATTTCCTACTATTCAAAGTTTGCTAGAACAGGTTGGGCAAGACTTACATCTATAGTGGCTCTTTTTTCTCTTGCTTGCTGGCAACAGATGTCTAGCAAGAACACAAAAGTCCTGGATTGGAGTGGGAAGTCACCTCTTCAATCAGATAGAGACTTATAAACCAGTTACTTAGTAAGACATAAATGTACTTTTCTCTGTGTACCTAATTGAATTCAGTGCTTTTATTTAATGATAAATTCATTACTAATAATATTCCCTTCTCACTCCTTGAATTGATATTTGGAACAGATATCCTTCTGTTCAACTTCAATACTTTGATGCTTAATCCTAGTCTGAAGGTGAGCTGGGATTCTCAAAACCTATACCAATGGAATACCGGATCTGACTAGGTCTTCCATGATGGAAAGACTTTCATCATAGTCTTGGCAGTAGACTGTCTGTTTTCTGAGGATCAACTAGTTAAGCATGAAGTGTCTGACGCTATAACTGGCTGGACAGTTGGAGGTGAATTCTTTGGCCCTGGCAATTCATGTCATGAAATGGTTGCCTCTTTGGAGTGAACATTCACATAAATGAGATTATGGATCCACTTGTATCTTCTTCTCCTTAATACTTGTACAAATTTAAACACAGGTTATTAGAATGTATAAATCTTCCTATTTGTATGTTTTTGTTCTTAAGTTAATATTAAATCACCAACAAGTATTTAATGAAGGCCTGTTATTTATTCATTCACCATACCATTTATTCAGCACCTTTTATGTATAAAACACTATGTTAGGTGATGTGAAAGGATGGTCTAATGCTAGCACTCTAATAGTTCAGGTACAATATTAGGACTAAATGAGATAATCACAAGTTATTGAACAGTTAACAAAAAGAAGTTTACTATGCCTTAGCACAGCACTGGGGAGATTTTAGAGCTTGGTTAGACATTGAAGATGCCAAAGTCATCCCCTGCATCAAGGACCCTCTTCAGTTGTCTTGCCACTAGACTTTGATGATTCTGGAAGAGAGAATGAGGCTGATGACTTTGTGCAAGTCTGTCTCACTCAACCCAATTCATGTGCAAGTCAAGACATCAACCCTTGCTGTCACTGGTCCTCTTTGAAAACGAAGGACCAACATGAACTGTGTCCTAACACAACAAGGATGTGCAACAAGGATACAGTAGTTTTTAGCTTCTTTAGGTGAGGTTCCCCTTGTCTCCATATGGAAGCATGTCTGGTTATCAGGGCAGGATATGGTGAAGGGCATGGTGACTTCTGTAGTCTTCAAAAATCAATCAAGGTAGAAGGACACCAGCTGCCCATGGCTAGGACTTTTTATTCCTTTAGGTGACAAGAAAGCTGCCTTGGGGAAACCTGGGCCAATCAGGTTCCAGGAATAGCTTTGTCTCCTTCAAGGGAAAGCTGTTGAAGGAGGAAAGAGGGAGGGACTGGATCTACCTCTGTTGTGGATGGGAAGGAAAGAAGCTGAGTCAGGGAAACACTAGTAAATATTAGTCTTATCAGAGGAACTACGAGTGATAGTATATGCTAACATTTTGGAAGATACAAAAAAATATAAACATGGTCCATGTTTTCAAAGATCTTATAATTTAATTGAGGAGACAAGACAAAAATGTATGAACAATTAAGTTGTAGAAATGCACAATACTTACTGTAAGTGTCAGCATATGGTACTTACTGTAAGTGCAGTAGGAGTTCAGAGAAGGGAAAATAGCTGTCACTGGGGAGATGGTACTTGAGCTCAAAAGGATAAGTAGGCTTTGACTAGTTAGAAAGAAGGGATTAAATGGGGAAGATCATTGTATCATAGACTTAAATCTTGAAGAGACCCAGGGTGCATCTATTCCAGTACCTTCAATTTACAGATGAAGATGTCACATAAGCTAAATGTCACATAGGTAGTAAGAGGGAAAGGCAGAATTTAAACCAGGACTTCTGATTCTAAATTCCATGCTCTTTCCACAATTCCACAAAACAACAACAACAACAACAACAACAAAACAAAGTCTGGGAGGAGGAAATTAGTATGGCATGTATATAGAATGACATCAATAACTGACTTCTTTGTGAGGATGATCTGTGTATGAATTGAGGGTATCCTTGATGAAAATATGAAAAAGAAACAGGCAGACATTCACAATTTTCCATAGTAGATCACATCTTTATAATTTTCTAGTTGATTGAAAGGTGTAAAGATTCAAGATCCTGCTGTTTTTGTTTGCTGATTAAAAAGAAATAGAAAAGAACTGAAAATAAAGAGTGTGTCTGTCAATTGGGGGAATGGCTAAACAAATTATTGTAAATGAATATAATAGAATATTATTTCACTATGAGAGATGACAGAAAGGATGAATTCAAGAAACCTGCAAAGACTTGTATGAATTGATGCCCAGTGAAGTGAATGGAACAAAGAGAAAAACATTATACAATGACTACAATAATGTAAAGGAAAATAACTTTGAGAGAATTAAGGATCTGGTCAGTGAAAATGACCAATAATGACTCTAGAAGACTGATGATGAAGCATGCTTACCATCTCATGGCTGAAAGATGATGAACCAGAATTGGAAAATGAGACATACATTTTAAGCCATGGCCAATGGGTGAATTTGTTTTACTTGTCAGAAGGACGGGCTATTATTTTGGAGGGGAGAGAATTATTGGGAAGAGTGAATGGGTGGTCTAGTGATGTAAAAAAAGAAATTAAAAAAAAAGAAAAAAGCATTAATGAAGCATTAAAAACTTCAAAGAAGAGAGTTGCAGAAAATTCAGAAGGGGACACAGATAATTAGGGCAACTTTGTTCCTATCATGTTAAATTTACCATACACTTTAAAACAACTGTAAATAGTAGAAACTCACAGTTCCATATAAAATTATCTTTTCTATTCTTCATATATTGGAATGTTCATGTTTGTTGATATATGTTAAGTTTAAAATTTTAAAAGAAGGTAAAAAAAGCATCTGATTCAGCAGAGCAAAGTGCAGGCTTAACAACTTGTTTCCAAAAGGAATCTTACATAAATATTAAGATGTATAAGATTCTTTAATATATGCAATCAAAAAGATAACTCTGTTCAACAGCCCTGTGTTTATTAATGCTAGTGAGGTATAAAACAGAGATGACAATTTATGCTCATCAAAATTATTTACCATTGTCATTGAGGTGGTCCTGAAAAGGGTTCAATATAGGAGAAAGATTCCCTTTAGTGAATGAGATCCTGCAGATGATCCTGATAGTAGATGCCATTGTGCTGATTACATAAAGCCCCAGAACATTATGGAAACTCCTCAGTGAGATGTTGATGATTCAAAAGAAATAAACCTAGCAATCCATACATGAAAAACTACATGGATGAAAGATACCTTTTATCCAGATTATTGCATTCACTTGGGAATCCGATATGCTGAGTTAGTCTGCCGGGACTAGGATTTAAGACAGACGCCAAATCAAAAATGAACTGGGCCCAGAATGAACAGGAGGAAGGAAGCAGATTGGATGGCATTTGGGAAACCATGCAGTATCTTTAATCATTCCAAGCTGCTCCCAATACAAAAGCCCACTTTTAAAAACACTATTCTACCAGTGATGCTATTTGGTTACAAATCTTGAAATTGAACACTTCCCAAAGAATCAAATTCATTATTTACTCAGAGGTCAATGGAGAAATGTAGGGTGGGCACAAATAGACTATTGCACACGTCCGTGATGATCTACACGGAAAAAAGAATCATAAGGGATTTTTAAAAAATTCAGAGCTGTGATTTCATTGGGGTGGAGATCCCCTGATTTGGAAATTTTGTCCACCAATGCAGGTCAGAAACTCATCTCTAACTTTAGTTATTTGAGCCATAAAATTACTTTTTAAAAATAAATTTATTGATTATTTTTTACTCTTTACAATGCCTACATTTTTTAGAATAAGATTGGGTTTGAGCAGATTCGGAATGGCTTCAAGAAAGAACAATTTAAGCTTAAATAAGGAGAACGATATACCAAAAACAGTGCATTAGGAAGATTTCTCTGATAATGTTCTCCAAAGAGAGTAGGGGTAAGTTACTTTAAGAGAGCTTAGCTACTAGGCTATTGAAGTTACCCAGGCTTGAGGTAATGTCTTGGTCTAGGCTTGGTCTAGGGTATTGTAAGTATAGTTAAGACCAAACATACTGAGCATATATTATATTTATTGTATTGTATGCATATAAAAAGAAGTATAAGACATTTCAAAATCCACCTTATAATTTAATGAGGGAGAAACATGAAATATGATATACCCATAAAGCCATTAATATGAATGCAACAGCTTTCTAAAGTAGAATAGATTTTTTTTTCTTCTGAGAATTATGGAAAATGTAGTTCCAGGTCTCCAGAGTAATACCAATGGAGCTAGATATGGGGGTTGGGACAAGTCCATGGAAGGTAGAAGAAGTAAAGAAGTGGGGACAGGGAGAAGAAAGTAGGAGACTAGCAGCAGAAGCTGACTGAGGTTGTGGACAAGTAGCAGTAGTATAGAAATTAATTTTCAAGATTCACAAAGATTAAGTGCCTGAATATACAGTATGCACATTTTATTTACACCATTTTAGGTGGGAATCTTTCTAAAACGTATTACTTCCCTGCCTACTACAGCAAAGAGCAAAGAGTAACTTTTCCTCTTCCACATACATTCTGTGATTTTTATTCCTTTTCCCTTTAAGAGTAAGAGGAAAGTGCAAAATAAAGAACAAGAGGACCATATTAAGAGGATTCATAGGAATCTTCACTGTTAAAGTCCTTGGTGAGGCCTTTGAGTGGTCAGATATGACAGCTGCTGCTTTTACATAACCTGTTTGAATAGACAAGAGTTACACAGTGAATACTACATGAGACTTGGTATTTAGGAGACCTGGGTTCACTTTCCACTTCAGAATGTACTTGCTGTGTAAGCATTGGGAATCATTTAACTACTCGGAGTCTCAGTTTCTTCATCTGTAAAATGAATATAACCCCAGCCCCAAAGCCCATTGGTATGAGACTCTCTCCTCATGAGCTGCGATCAATTTCCTGTGCCTATGTGGGGGGTAGGGTGGAGTTAGTGAGGGCAGGAGAGAGGAAAGCTCTTTAATTCCCTTTGGGATGTTGAGTCCCTTCAGACTTTGGGTGCTTTTGGCTTCTATCTTTGTGAGAGAAGATGGAAGCTACCAACCTCACTTCAAGTTGCTGAAGGAAAAGACTTTGGGAAGAAGCCATCATGGAAGGAGCTGGTAGTCTCCATTATGTTCCTATTCCCAGCTTATTACACTAGAGACTTTGGGAGAACTTTCCCTTGGGTGAGATCTAGGTCCCTCCTGGTTTGAGTTGAGCTACTTTGCTCCCAATGGGAGAGCTCCTGTATTGTCTATGTATATTTTCTTATGTATACTTTCTCTGGCTGGTTTTTGTTTGCTTGTTTTTTGCTACCCATCGGGATAAATGGGTTTCTTGGCCAGTTACTGTGTGTGTGTTCATTGTGGCGTTGGTATTTGGTAGGAAAAGAGTCAAGAATTACATATAAAGCTTAGGGTCCTCCTCTTCCTCAATAATGAAACAACAATTAAAAGTTAGATTGAACCTGAAAATCACATCCGTTAAGCTAATACCATTTTTTAATTTTAATTTTTTTTTTGTTTTTTAGGCAATTGGGGTTAAGTGACTTGCCCAGGGTCACATAGCTAGTAAGTGTCAAGTGTTTGGTCTGAGGTCGCATTTGAACTCAGGTCCTCCTGACCTCAGGTCTGGTGCTCTAGCCACTGCACCACCTAGTTGCCCCCAGCTAATACTATTTAAGGAAGCAGATAGATATAATTCTAGGGCAGTACCCTTTCTCTGAAGAGAGCAGAAGAGTGTCCAACTTCCTATTTCCCCTCCTGGCAGAAATTATTCTCCTTTGTAGAGGGGGTGGGGGGAAGAAAAGGCTAGAGATGTCTATTCTCCCTCCTTTCAAGCCACATGACACCTCCAGGCTACTTGTGGGGCACAGTCCCTTGCTACACTTGTATTGCATATGTCAAAGGATTATTGTGAAAAAAGCACTTTACAAACCTGAAAGTGCTATGTAAAGATGAGTCATAATTGTTATTTGAAAAGAATAAGCCCAGCTTTGAACACAGTTAAGGGCAGTGGAATGATTTGGCATGACTCTGCTATCTGTAAAGAAATTTATTTAGCGACAAAGGAAACAGTTCAGACTTCTGTGGATGGCTTTTTAAAAGTATAGACCATCAGCCTAGCTGAAGCAGCAGGAGACACTGGGGGACAGGCTGAGCACAACCTGAGTCAGGCAAGTCAAACTGCTTCTACCAACCACTTCAACCACTACCCTCCTTTATATCCTCTTGGAGATAGCTGAGGACCCTGGGCCCTATGTGGGGCAGCTCCGTGGTGCAGTGGATAAGAGTGCTGGCCCCAAAGCAGGAAGACTCATCTTCCTGAGTTCAAATCCAGCCTCAGACACTTACTAGCTGTGGGACTCTAGGCAAGTCACTTAACCCTATTTGCCTCAGTAAAATGAGCTAGAGAAGGAAATGGCAAACCACTGCAGTATCTTTGCCAAGAAAATCCCAAATGGGATCACCAAGAGTCAGACATAACTGAACAACGATTGGGCCCAAGAGCTTTCAGAATGATGGGGCCTTTGGCATCACTGATCCAACTTTAAACACTGGCATTGTGGAAAAGGGACCTGCCTTTCTCTCCTTTCTACCTGCCACCCCTGGGAATGGCAGCACATTGAGGACCACCAGTTCATTCTGGGATCATCATCCTGGGAAGCAAATACCTTGGGGAGACTTGATCTGGGTTTTCGGTTCCTAGCTGCCAAGACGACCAAGAAGAGGAGAAACAATGGGCGCGCCAAGAAGGGCCGCGGCCACGTGCAGTCCATTCGCTGCACCAACTGGGCCCCCTGCCCAAGGACAAGGCCATCAAGAAGTTCGGCATCCGCAACCTCGTGGAAGCCGCGGCCTTCAGGGACATCTCCGAGTTCAGCGTCTTTGACTCCTATGTGCTGCCCAAACTGTATGTGAAACACCATTACTGTGTGAACTGCGCGATCCACAGCAAGGTAGTGAGGAATCAGTCTCATGAGGCACGAAAGGATCGAACATCCCCACCCCACTTCAGACCTGCTGGTGCTGCCCCCAGACCCCCTCCAAAGCCTACGCAAAGAGCTATCTATCTGCCCATCAACATTCCTGAACTGATCAGAGGAAAATAAAATGGTTGGTCAACCTTAAAAAAAAAAAAAGAGAGATATGATCTGGCCACTAATTTTGCAGATGCTGCAGCAACAGCTGCTGAAGACCTAGAAAGAAAAGTTCTTGGAGCCCAAGTCCTTGGCGCCGTCAATAATTAGTGATTTTTATCAATGAAAATGACATTAAGGATGATGTCATCTACTTTGCCCTAAGGATCATGGGATCTTTTTATCTGACAGGATGCTAAAATGCTAAAACCTTCTATATGTGTTGTCTCCCCAATTAGAATGTGAACTCCTTGAGAGCAAATACTAACTTTTCTCTTTGTCTCTGACTGGCTTAGCACAATGCTTTGCACATAGTAAATACTTAATAAACCCCTTGAGGTAGCTAACTAGATGGTATAGTAGATAACAGTCTGGGCCTCGAGTCAGGAAGACCTGAGTTCAAATTTGACTTCATATACTTCCTTAAGTGACTTTGGGCAAGTCACTTAACCTCTGTTTGCCTGTTTCCTCAACTGTAAAATGGGAATAATAACAGCACCCGCATTATAGGATTGTTGTGAGGATCAAACGAGATAATATTTGTAAAATGCTTAGCACAGTGCCTGGCACATATTAGGTGCTATATAAATACTTATTCCCTTCCTCTTTTCATTTCTTCATTCATTCATTCATCCAAATCATTCCCCCAAAGAAATTTTTAATTATAATGGCAAACAAAATTATTGTTTGCCCAATGATTTTGGACATTACTCAAAGGGGAATGGAGGGGAGTTTTGTGGGAATGGGTAGGTTATAATTGCCAACCAGGAATTGTGCACAAAAAGTGCCCGAAAGGTGTAAAGGACTGGGGAGATGTATAGCTAGAAAGTGGGTTGATCATGTTGTAACCTTAAGGTGAGGACAGGGAATTACATTGATAGCCACACAATGGTAAGAGATGCTCCACCCTGGGTGGAACTCAGTGGAGTAAGTGGGAGGCCATAGATGACAGTCACATAGAATGAGTAGCTGGGGATATATGGGATGGGTTGCATCACTGGAGAGAGTATTCTTACTGAAGTATAATTGGTACGTCTTTGTGTTTCTAACATTCATATCTATAATTTATTTGATGCTGAGTCCTTGGTCTGGAACACAACCCTCAATCATAATGTGCCTTTGGAGAATTATTATCTATTTTATGATGAGCTTCCCTCTAATACATTACATCAAAAATCTGGCTGCCTGAACTAAGTATAATTTAACCATTTCCTGACAAGTCAGGATCGTCATTTTGAACATCAGTTTTTTGTACTATACTGGAATATAATTTTTTGCCCCTACACTGAATGGCTCTAGAGTACTTTGCTTTTTGGGGTTCATGTCTGCTTTGTAAAGATTTTTTTTGGGGAGGTGTCTTCTTGACAGTCTATATCAGTTATTATTCCTAGTCATAGGGATGTTTGCCTCTTAGCAGCACCTCTCCTCACATAGACCTCTAATTTGATGTGGGCTGGAAAACTGAAAACCAAGCTCATTCAAATTGTGTCTAAATCAAGAGTAAATAAATACTCAGTGAGGTCCTAAAGGGTTTACTTATGAGTAAAACACAGACATGGTAGTACATGGACTTTATAACACATATTTTGCTTTCTTAGAGGCCTTCTCCCCCAGTTCCCCCATAACATAGAAATACCTTAACACAGGAGAAAGAAAAACTATGAAGAAATCACATGCTTGACTAAAATATGTATTTACTCTGTTGATTCCAGATATCTGACTACTACCCTCAATGGTGTTTTAACAAGCAAGTTGTTCTGAAAGTACCATTTAATAAACAGGATATGTTAGATCTCTGTACTTGTTTATGAACTACATGGCAATTGCTTTCTCTCTGAAGGTATTGAATGGAGGATTTTGGATCTTTCAAGCATGGAATTCTAAACAATGTTTTTTTTCCCCCTTTCCCTAAGACTTAGAATTTTTTAGTCCAAAGAACTAACCTGAAATCCTGTCATTAGTCATTTCAATGCACAATGCTGATAGTTATGGGTTCTTTACATGGTAGTTCAGCTACAATTCCCAGCAAGTCTTGAATATTTAGTGTGTTGAATCAAAAAAGAAGAATGAGAATTTGTAAAATATATATACTTAAGTGGTTATTCACAGAGGAGTATTCTAATGGATTGGTTGGCTGTTTATTTTCCAAATACTTTCCCTGGGGTTCCCTTTCCAGCTTCTGTATATCTCAAGTGGATTTGAATTTGAAAGCATTCTGTACTTTAGAATGTTAATGGATGTCACTGCACAATTACTCTTTACAAAAGGATATAACTATCAAATAAAATAGTCACTTATGAGAAAGGTACATTATTAAGAACTCAAATTTTTTTAAAGGGGGCATTCTTTTATGTATTGGGGCATCTCTACAAATTGAATCGGAAACAAATACAAGTTGAAAAATTTAATAAGAACATTGTGCGAAAGCCTATCTTTTGAAGTAATACATATTACAATAGGGCTGTTTAAATGTTTCCTGATAGTTGATATATCATAGACTAGAATGAAAGGAAACCAGAAATTCAGTTACTAACGCTTTCATTTAGAGAAGTCCTATGAAAGCCTGATAATGGAAACAGCATTAGAGTTCAAACTACTTATTTTGGACTTTTGCCCAGTTTTATTTTGTTTGAAAGGAAATAACCTTCTCTCCCCCCCCTCCCCAGTACTGACTTAATCATGTTCTTACTAACAAAAATAAGAAAAAAAATTTTTGGAAACATTTGTTTATGTAAAAGTCTCAGTGGATAGAAAACATATGGATTCCTACCAAAAGTGGACATTATTACATAAAATTTATTTTTTTATTCCATATTCTTTTTGATTAGAAAAATTTAAGTGGATAAACCTTTATAGAGAGAAGATATATTTAGTTTTTTGGGCTATGAAAATATTTTCTGTAATGCTTTGTTGCATTTACTTTTTCATATGAAAATTTCTTTACTTGCTATTTGGCTTGGGGTGAAATGACATTTTTTGGGGGGTGGCATTCTGAAATGTCTAAGTTTAAACTCTGGAGTTGCAAATCACAATATTTAAGAAACATTGGAAAACTGTAAATTCCATGCGTTTTTTTTTAAAAAGATGTCTCACCTTGAAGCAGAGAAAAGTAAGGAAAAGGGGACAATTAGCCAAATTCTCTGTTTAAAATTATGAGATGAATAATTATAAAAGTTTTTTTTTAGAATAGTGTGTTCTGAGAAATGTGTGGAAAGGTCCTGTACTGAAATATTTATGTCAGTTTTCAAGAAAAATCTGAGTTTTATTCCTTATTGTTTTAAATAGTTATATAACTATGTTTTTCCATATTTGGTTCTCTCACTCTGTCCATGTTTCTCTCTCTCTTTCTCTATGTCTCTGTCCCTGTTTTTGTCTCTTTGTTTATGTCTTTCTTCTCCTTTTTCTTTTCCTTCTCTCTTCCTTTCCCTCTCCCCTTTTCTCTTCTCCTTTTCTTCTTCCTGTCTCTACCTCTCCCCTTTCTCTCTGATCTTTGAAGTGTGTCATTCTTTCATTTTGCCATTCAACAATCTGACATGCAAAAGCTTTGTTCAGACAGTTTAATTTAATCACTGCCACTGGTTCAACAAGATGATAAAATCCCCAGTGCTGTACAACATCCACCATGTAGCTCACTGTTATCTGATACTGTTTGAAGCTTCTCTCATGAATGCAGACTGATAGCACAAGAACTCCAAACATGTCATAAACAATATACTAATACCTCTGTTGGAATTCCATCAGAATAAGAAGTAGATGAAGTTGAGACCATCCAAGCAGGCCAGAATAATAAAATGTAATTTGGACTAATCTTCCCAAAGAATGTTTTGTGTTTGAAGCTGATTGTCCCCTATCACATGCAAAAGTAATTGCTTGTTGAGTACACTGAGGACTTTTTTGAATCATGCTTTGTACTTTATGCACCTTCCAGGTGTGCCAGCATAGACAACTGGTCCCTTTGTCTGAGTGGAAGGATGCCTAAACTATAAATAAGAAAGTAGACAGGGGGATATTTGAGTGAATGTTGTTGATCCACATTGAAACCGATTCTCATTGAAACTTGAGACAGAAGTTGTTTAATGTCTCAACAAAGCAAAGAACTCATTAGTTGAAGTGTTAATCTAGATAATTAAGTCAATAAAAGCTTGCTAGTTTAAGATATACTAAAGTTATCTGAAATGTTCAAGTAGAAGCCATTTGAAAGCATCCTAGAACTTAGAAAACTATCAAAGGACATGTGAGAAGTATTTTGGGGACTATGACTTCAGAACATCCATTTTTAATTCTTTCAAATATTTATGTTTAGTAACAGAGAAATATATTAATTATTGGTGAGATGATTTATCCATTTCAACTTAAATGTGCAATTCAACAAATATTTAATAAACACCTGTTATGTGAATGGCTTTCGATTAGGCACTAGAGATTCATAGATAGATAAATATACCACTGGTCTTCCTCTCAAAAAGTTTACAACTGAAGGAAAGAAAGGACACATACACAAACGACTGTTAGGATAGAGAGCTCACTCCCTTGAAAGTCTAAAAGAGAGGTTCAGGCAAAGTACTATGAGAAATATGAAAAGGGAAAAATAATTTTCATCTGGGGAATAGAAGGGATTATGGATGGCTTAGTGGGGTCAGGCTTTGAAGGAAGGGCAGGAATTCAGCACAAGGAGAATGTGGTCTTGGTAAGTGTTTATTTTAGACATGCAGAACTGTGAGCAAAGGCATTGCAGATGGGAGAGGGCAAGATGAGAAAAACGTATTTAGACTAGTCCAATTCGGGTGAAACAAAGAAGGTATGGAGTTATAAAACTAGAGTAGGACCTTGAATGCCAGACTCAGTAGTTTATGTTTTATTTAGAAGGCCATAGAGAGCCATTGATAGTGAATGACATCATAATGATAACTAGCTTTGACTTAGCACTTTTTAAGGTTTTTGAAGCACTTTATAAATATTATTTCATTTGATCCTCACAATAATCCTAGTGGGTATGTGCTACTATTATTCTCATTTTACAGGCTGAGAGAGGTTAAGTAATTGCCCAATGTCACATAGTTAAGAAATGTCTGAGGTTGCATTTAAAGTCAGGTCATCCTTCAGGTCCAATGCTCTATCCACAGGGGCCACATAATTGCCTATCACATGATAGCATTGCATTAGGCAGATTTTTTGGAAGGCAGCATGAAAGGTGGATTAGGGAGGGGATAGACTGGAAACAGGAAGACCATTTATGAGGTTAGTAAGAGTCTTATGAGAAGAAATTAACTAGAATGAACTAGCAGTGGAAGTCAAGAGCCAGATGGGAGAAATATTTCAGAGACAGAAGTAGAACTTGGTTACAAATTGGATATGTGGGGTAGGTAAGGAAGTGGAAAACGTCAAAGAGGATGCCATGGTTGTAAACTTAGCAGACTGAGAGGGCTGTGTTGCCATTATCAGAAATGGAGAAGCTGAGGGAGCATCAGGTTAAGGGGAGGAGATGTCAATTGGACATGTTGAATGGGACATACCAATGAGACCTCCATGTAGAAATTAAAGATATAGATTGGAGCTGTAGGGAGAAGCCAGGGAAGAAGAATAAATGTGAGTTGTTAGGATAGAGGTGATAATTGAAAATGTGAGGATGAATGGGATGATATGCTTATAGGAAATATATAGATATGCCTATAGGAAATGAGATAGATAGGCTTATAGGAAAAAAATGGGGAAAAGGAGCTTTCTTCACATTCATCTTACAACAAACAAGTTTTAATCCATTAAAACATTCTATCTTATTTTTATTGATACTTTACTTTTATATCACCATAGTTTACAAATATTTCCCTCTCTAATCCCCGCACCCACAGAGACTTCTCTTAACAACAGATTAAAAAAGGAAAAAAGTTTTTTTGAAAAACCAATTAACACACCAAGCATTTTTTTTAATGTTTTACTTCATTTTTAAAATGGTTAAGTTTATAATGCCTATTTTGGTGTAGTCCTGTTTTTCACACATGCTAGATGTGTGTGAGACTAGTCATTTAATCTCAGTGTGCTAGACAACTAAAACTATAAATTTCAGATTAGGTGCTTCTACATTGGTAGAAGTTTCCTCATCCAAGAATTCCCTATATCAGTGAAATTACAGATTCCATCCTTATCTCCTACAGTATGGAAGACTATTGGTATACATACCAGTTTTAGAGTATACGCATAAATATACATATTTATAGTTATGAGCATACAATGGAGTATAAGACTCAGCTCAAATTTCATTTTTCCTGGACGGCCCCCCCATCCTGCCCCCAGCTGCTACTGCCTTCCTTCTGATATTTCCTTCTGTTTAGACTGTATATATCTTGTGTACATATTATTATTTGAATGTTGTTTCTCTCATTAGAATGTGAACTTCTAAAATCAGAGATGCATTTTTTGCCTTTTTTTGTATCCCCAGTCCTTAACACATTGCCCGGAAACATACAAGATCCTAATAAATGCTTGTTGACTTACCCACTGAGAACGTTTCAGGAGAGGCCAATTATTTTTTTCATCAAATACAGAAGTCACTTAATTGAGACTTTTATTATCAATCAATCAACCAATCAAATAACAACCATATTAAGAATATTCTATGTGCCTGGCAGTCTGCACTCTATAAATACAAAAGTGATACAGTTCCTGCCTTTCAGTATCTTATATTCAATTGGATATGACCTTATTAATCTATAACATTTTGCCTCTTTGCCATGTTTAATCAACTATGGACCCACACATGCTAGACTATCACATACTGTGATCACATTTTTTTTTTTTTTTTACTGACAGTAAATTTTCCAAAGTTACACTTACACTGCTCTTCTCAGGACCCAAGGCTTACTCTTCTGGTTAGGCTAGGTCTTGAGCTATCCCATTCAGCTTTTATGACTTTCAGTTGGCTTTGCACTATCTTAGTAGCCTTAAAGAGATAAGACATTTTCTTAAGGCATAGGACTATGAGCAGTAAATGACAGACATGGAAAAATCTTCCTCAGATTTTTTTTTCTTTTTTTGATTCATTACAGAGCTTTCTTCCATTCAAACTCCTTGCTTGAAACTTTACTACTTTATTTGGCAAACTAAAATATTTAATTTATCTTACTCTCACAAAGGATAAGCTGCAAAATCAAATTGGGTAGAAAATAGCTATACCATGCTCAGTGTTTTGGTTTGTTTGTTTTTAGAATACATGGCTTCAGTTGGAAGTGTTTCATCCTGTTAGGCTATTCCTTTCTTTTTCTGTGTAATCACTTGCATACATCAAAACAGCTTTAGTATGACTAATTTGGGGGCAATTTAGAATTAAAGAGAATTAGTACTGCATAGATAAATTCATTAGAATGGAATTGCTTTACATATATTTGCAGTCCTTGAACTTCAATGGCAATATCACTACACTTAATGGTATCTAAAAGAATAAAACAAACTACCTTATAGATGTGGGTTTTAACTCTTAGACATTTGTAATGTATATCAACAACTATTAAAATACTGTTCAGGGAAGAATTCCAAGCAATTGATTGTTTCAGTTTCTCTTTTAGGAAAGTGACCCACAAAATCAATCACAATTATTTTATAAATATGCCTACTATGCACCAAGTTCTTGTATTCTGTTTTAACAAAATTTGTCAATCCATTAAGGGATAGACAAGTAAACAAAAATGAATTGTCATTTATGTTATTTTATTAGTGTCATATGAGATTACGGCATATTATTGACTTCTTCAAGAATATTTTACTCAAGGAAGCACAGTTTAAACATGCACAAATCAAGATCAATATTGGATATGCATTAATTTTTGCAAAAGTGCTGCAAGGCGATTTTTCTTTACAAATCCCATGGTGGTATTTAGAGTTCAACAAAACATTATCATTGTGACCAAATGATAGTTTAGCTAGGCTTTAATTATAAAAATGGATTATTATTTGCATTTCTGTTTTGCATCCCAAATGTGTTATTTACTGACCACTTTAATTTATTTGTTCACCCTTTCCCAAAGTGAGATTGCGTTGTCTGCAGCATTTTTGCTGACTCTATTCTTTTAACTTGTGGTATCTTTTTAATTATACACACACACACACACACACACACACACACACACACACACACACACA